>NC_045747.1:10349941-10398888 GCF_008692095.1 Etheostoma spectabile
TAGTTTCCCCTTGTGGGATTAATAAAGTATAATAAAAAAAAAAAAAACCTTAAGGGGGAGATTGTTATCAAAGATGTGAAAGGTATATATCTAAACACAAACAGCGGGAAAGGAACATGAAAGCATATCTACCTGGTGCATACTCTCCAGGCAATAATTGCCAACCTTAAGCCCCTCAATGACTTTCATCTCAATTTGCATGAACTCAATATCTTGAACCTGTTGACAAATATGAGCATAGAAGCATTACAAAAAAACATTAAAATGCACTACTACATACACACAGTACAAACAAAACAAAAACTTAGGTGCAAATACTTTTAGATGATCAAAAAGGTATGCTGCTTTAATTCACACTGCATAGTGGGCTCATTATGTTACACATGGCATTTCAATATCAATAAATCCTAACTACATTAAATATGAGCACCTATTTGTTTGTTTGCTTTGTTCATAATGTATTTTGCACGTGTAAAAAAAGGATAATAACAATAAAATGAAATGAACAATCAACACAAAATAAATTCTCATGAGCACAAATTAAATCTCAAGTTTGAAAAGCAGTAGTAAGGAGAATACATTTATGTATTCCTCCTCCTTCTCTGCACCTCATAAATTAATTCATAAACCATCATCTTTATCACTTATCATTCTGTTCACATGTTTGCAGCTCGCGGTTAGCTTGGATTTTGAAAACTTACCATGCGCTCCAGGTTTGAAATCTGATTTTCAGTCTTGTCTAGTAGCTGATCCTGATATCTTTTTTTCTTAAGAAGCAGCAGTGCCTTTCTGCAATAACAAAGAAATTTGAGATTAAAGAAAAAACAGAGGGGGTCAGGGGTCTGCACCTCAGGAATGTACATGTTTGCATGTAGTGCGTTTTTTGAATCAAAACCTACCTATTTTGCCATGCCTTTAGGAAACAACAAATTAATAAAAAATACAATATTTTCAGGTTTTTTAAAGCTGCAACCATATTTATAATTTGTAACTATCATTATCTTTTTTTTTTATTGTTGCCTGCTTTACATTGACTGCATGGTGGACTTACAGATATTGTTTCACATCTGAGCTGAAAATGGTAGGTTATCTTTTTCATGCTTACTCTTTACTCCCATCTTTCAGCAACTGCTTTGCCAGAAGTCGCTCTTTCTCCAGTTGAAGGGTGATTCTCTTTTGGTACTGCTTTAGCTTATCTCTCTGCTGCTTCAATTGCTGGGAAAAATCAGATATATTAATAGGTTGAACCAACTTATTTAGGAGTGTTTTGTACTGTACAACGGGGTTCTATCTATCACTTAGTGTTAGACTTCATCACTGCACACAGACACAGATGTCGGACACACCCACCACAGGACTAAAGAAGGAAGTGTCTAACGCAAAATTTCCGTAAAATCCAATGCTTAACACATCGGCTAACATGAATCCATGTTGCCCAGTAGCCAACGCTTTGCAGCCAGCTAACAGTAGCCTTGTGTTATGTGTCAGGGGTCTAATCTGCTGCTACAGCCGCTATCAGCTCACCAAAATGGCTTTGTCTTGTTCCGTTACACGCGAAGGACTACTCTTTCTCCCAAAAACGTTTCCCATTATTTAGCAACATCCTCTCCACATTCTCCTTCATCAACAGACAAATTATGACTTATTACCGAACATGTTGCCATGATAATAAATAGCCTTTTAATGGACAGCAGGCTAACTGACTACCATCGTGTTATACAGTCTATGTGTCCACAGTTTTTTTTTTCACAGTGTTTCCTACGGCAAGCGAGGCAGGACATTAGTCTGTTGAGTTTGACTTCACTCCAGTCTGGAACTCGGCAGCGACACTGATAGAACAGCCACGTCACAACTGTAGTGGTATGTCATTTGATATCAGGAGCATAAATAGCAGCATATTCCGTCGGCCACAATAAATAGTACCTTGTCGTCAACATGACCGACAGCCGGGTACTTTGGACCGCTCCAGACTCCCCGGGGGTTCCAGGATCAGGACCTTGGACAGCGACACTAACTTATGCCAGATGTTTTGAAAATTACATATCTTAGCATGGAACTAAAGTAAACAGGAAGACGGGAGGATGCTATAGCGTATAGCCAGTGGGTTGATCTTTTTTTTAAATAGATTTCTGAAAATATCCACATTGTTAAACGGATTTCAAGTAATTGTGCAGAAATGTTAACTTTAAAATGTGTCACTACAATGATGGATGGAGATGGATGGATGTATGGATGATACAGTACAAAGCATAGTGTAAAACAAGTAATTATAGACGTATGCCCTTTTAAGCACATGCATGCATACATTGTGCATGACACCATGACATCCCTGTTGGGTGGGACTTACAAGCTTTGAAACCTTAAAACCAGTGAGGACTTCTGATGTTGTGTTTTATTCAAGACATAACTGTCATTGCTAATATCTCTTTTGAATTTATTTGTAACACTTTATTTGTAAGATGTTTTATGGAGTGGAGACACATTTCCTACCAGTCTTATTAGATGTATGAAACTAGCTAAGCTTGGGACACTAAAATCCCAATCAACCTAATCCAATTACCTGACGTAATTCTGGGCTACTTGAGTGAGAGTAAGAGCTTAAACAATTACAAATAGTAAGTCAAAAGAAAGGACACAACAACACACAAGTCTAAATACAGAATTTATGACCAAACATTAGTTTAGTTTGACACATGATCACAGACACAGAAAACAGCATTCAGCAGATTTATCCAACACTGGAGAGAAAAAGTTCTCATTTACAAGATAATGAGGGTAGATGGATCTTGGAACAACTTTAAACTTCTGCAAATTCAGTTCATGTTTTACCAGCTGTGTCAAAGCACAGTGATAAATTCCTGGAAGTGAATTAAATCTCATTCTCTTGTGCTTATTTAATCCAGGGAAATTTACCCACATGCTACTGCTATATGGTCTACAAATGTAGCAAAACAATGATAAACCTTAGCTACAATTTTCTGACTCACCTCTGATGAGCAGGTCATAGTGCATTGAATAGAACAATAAGATGCATAGCCCTGTGGCAGTTACCTAGAAAGAGAACATTTAAATGGATCCTACATATCCAATTAGTTGGATCTTTGGCTCTTCGCAACAAAAGCACAATATTTGGTATGGTTTTAACTTTGTTTATTATTAATACAACTTTAAAATATGGTGTTAGATTTCATTTAGCACAATGAAAAATTGCACAAAGGCAGAATATGAAGAAATTAAGTAACTGCCAAAGAGTAGGGATTTAGCAAAAATCTAAATGATGGAAGTTCTGTGGGTCATATGAAGTCATCCAAATGACCGTATTGATGATCCAATCCTTGCAGGCCACCAGAATACAGAAAAAAGCAAAAACATTTTTTTCATCAAATCAGTTCTTGATTTGGCTTATTGAAATGCATTTATTGGGGCAGCAGTGTTTTCCATACATCATGACAACTTCCACAAAAGTCTTGGGGAGGAACCTGTACAGGTCGTCTTTGTTCAGAACTGCATGCAGGGCTTTCTGAGCACAGCATTGGTGTGTTACTGCGGCAAATACCTCATATGGCCTGCTTTCATGTCTCAGATTGGAACGAGATTATGCCAATAAGACAGCCTCCTTAGTATAAACCCAGCGTCTCAGACAGTGCTTCTCTAAAATGGATTCAGTAGGTGGCAGGTTACACTTGGAAGTCAGTTCCAAAGTGTCTGATCTGGGCGTCAGTCATAGATAGATAAGTGGTCCTCATACTGGGAGAGTACTGCAAGAGAAAAGATTGAAAAACACAATTTAGCACATCTGAATTTAAACAACAGCATTTAAAAATCTAATTAAAAATTATTTCTTTTAGTATTTCTTTTATTTATGAGCTGGTCTGTAATTAGGAGGTTGTGAAATCAGGGGAGGGTACGTTAATGTAGTGGGGGACTTAAATAACAGGTGAAGAGCAGACAGAGGGCATGAGTCAGGGGTCACAGACTACATTACACTCACATAAAACACTCTTTGGATTACCATGCCAGAAGGTCAAAGGTCTAAAAGCTGAGGTACTGTATGCAGCTTTACAAGGGGGTGTTTGGTTAGAGGTTAAACCTAGCTGTACGGCAAGCTTAATTACAGAGGTAAGTCCACAGTGTGTTTCAAGGAGTGGAATGAAAATGAAATTTAAAAAAACATCAGTAAGAAGTTAGACAATGGGAAACTTACGGTTTTTATAAGTCTGAGTAAAAAAACTGAAAACAACAAAAAGGTTAGTTACAAAACACTGGTTAAATAAAAGCATGAATAGAATGCATTACAGAGCTGATTCACCAAAAAATGAAAAAAGAATCTCTCTCTACACGAACAAATAAAAAACCCATGCCGGTGCTTGTTAAAAATGTGTCTCACAGAGACAAATAAAATTTTAAACAATGGTCCACATTCTCTCTCTTCCTCTTGCTCAAAAGGTGGTTTCAAGTCTTTGGTACACTGTGAATACTGTGCAAGCACTGAGTCAGCCACGCAAACAGAAAACTCAACGGGTAAGAAACTTCACCTAAAAGAAACTTTAACTGTGGATGTACCAGCATAATATATCATCTAGTTTTAGCTCCAGGGACACACCACATACTTAGACTAGGCCCACCATTAAACACTATATCCTTGCACTGTCTTTATTCAACAACAAAAAAACATTGTTATTTCTCACAAATGTAAATGTATGCACTTCTCTTAAACATTACTTTGTAAAAATTAGAAATACACTCCAAGACAGTGGTGAAAAGCTTAGTAGCGAGAGTGTGTATTTACTGTACTAGGTGGGCTAAAAAATATATGCACTTCAGTCAATGGCCAGCAGAGAGCAGTCTATCACTTACTAACTCTGCCATCTAAGTGTTTGCAGTGTGAGGTTCTATACTGTGCATAAGTATTGTTAAGTTCATGGTGCAGCCATGCATGCTTTCTGTTAGTGTTGCAGTAGTGTTGAAGTCAATAGTGCCATCCTCCTCATCACACAAGGGACACTAGAGCCTTGTAGGGCAAACGCACCGAGGGAGGTGGGGATCCTCTCCCTATCAGCGGTACGTTCTCATATCGAGGACTCCCTCCAAACAGCATAGACTGATTCCTGTGATGGAGAGAAGAAATACAGTAAGAGATTAAACACACTAAATCAAATATACTGTCATCATCTAATGGATCTTACATGTATTCAGGAGGTGGCATGATATTAGAGGCAGATTGCGGAGGTGGATGAAGGCTGGCCTGGCTACCGAGGCTGCTGGTATAGCTACAGAAACTGTGGATGTTGGACCTTCTGGGGTTGTACGATATCCTTCGTGCTTCTGGGTTGAATGGGTCCTCCTCATCTATATCATCATACTCTTTGTCCCTGCATGCAAGTGACACACACACACACACACACACACACACACACACACACACACACACACACACACACACACACACACACACACACACACACACACACACACACACACACACACACACACACACACACACACACACACACACACACACACACACACACACACACACACACACACACACACACACACACACACACACAGAGAGAGAGAGAGAGTGCATGTGTTAACACTTTGTGTATTGTGGGCAGTACGTAATGGGATAAGGGGGTCGCTTGGTTCTGACCTGCTGCCTATTAGTGTCCACACTCTAAAAACCGCACACAGCATGCCAGAGAGTGCGCAGGCAGCCAGCAGAGAAAACAATGAGAGATAGAGGAGCCCTTCCACCCCATCATAGCACACACCCATTAGGGCATCCAGGTAGTCCTAGAAAAATGGGCGCATATAGTACAGTCAGTTATTGTCAGCATCCAGTAAAAATATTATCTTTCACAAATAACAAGTTTATCAAAGGGAACTGAAATGTATTATGTGTGTATAACTAAACCCACAGAGATGAAATCCATGAACTGAAGTTAAAAACAATGTACTTTTCAGTTATGAAGTTTACAGACAAACATGACATGAACACAGTGATGGACTACAAAAACATGTTTGCTTATATCATTTTCTGGGGAAATTAATTGACTGTCATTAAAGCAATTTAAAGGGAAGATTGTGTCAATCAGAACTATACACAACATTAGATCTCTATTCAAAGTGTTAACTTTCTGTCTTACTGTAGCAGAGATACTGACAGAAAAGCAAACCTTTACAGAGACTTTAAACACATAAACCCAATGTAGTCCTTTTTTCAATGCTGAGACCATCATGCTACTCAGCTAACATGCATGTTACAAATGCAGTTTGCTTTTATATCGATATTTGAGTAATGACTAACAAGCTCAGAGAACGGTCTTGTATCTGCATTGCTGTGTGTGCTGTCACTGTTATTGCACATTATTTAAAGACTATTAGAGCATCCTCACATTTTTATGTGACAGACCCACCCCCACCCTCAATCTTACCTCATCTCTATGCATTTGTTAAAGACTGACACCAAGAGTATGTACACTAGACAACATTACAATTGTCATAAAGTACTAAAAGCCTACATCTGATGTCACAATCACAGCAGCAAAGAAGACCCATTCAACAGCACAGAGGAGGGGGGGCTAATCCACCAAGGTGGTCCTCTTAGTGGATGTGAGCAATGCTACAAAGCAGCCCCATTAAAAAGTGTCCTAGTCTGAATCTGACCTTACCTTGTGTAGCCCGCGGCAGTCGAGCAAGGCTGTTAGCTGGTGGAGACTGAACTCTGTGGAGTTCAGCAGTCGCTGGATCCCTAAAAGGTCTCTCTGTATAAAGAGGTATGATAAAAAAGAGAAGAGAATGATTCACGTTTTCCCACAGTCTGGCGTAATAGTCCCATCAGCCAGCCACTTACCTCAGCAGTGGGGAAAGTGGGCAACGAGAACTGCAGCAAGCCCTGGATCTGGATTTGCATGGTGGTCAGAGAACGCTGGCAGATGGTCAAAGACTGTGAAAACATAATATGCCCACCAACATCACACGCACAGACATCCACGACAAACAAAGAGAGGATGATATTAAGGATTGCATTGTTTGGGAGCAGCATGTCAACAAGTAATTTGGTGTTAAAGAAGGCTTTATAAAGCACTTTACAGAGAACACATTTCTTTCCAGACAGATCATCCTTTGCCACCAGCCGTGTCACCCACCAAATATTGTCCCTCCTCCCATTCCCCCCAATCCAATCTCAAGCTGAAACAAAAGAGCAATATTTATATCAACTAGGTCATCAGAGGAGAAGATTATCCCTACCTACTTAGCAGGCATAATTTTAATCTCTAAATGGATACTGCAACGATAAATAAGCATGTGGGTTTTAATAATTATTGGTCATGGATTAATCCTCTAAGGATTTCCTCAATACATGCAATACAGATACAGTATTGCTCATGAAAGAAATCCTGACACAATATAAATATTACACAATACATGACAAGAAGTAGGAACACATTTACAGCATTAGCTAAAATTACATGATGCAATGCAATTTGAACTGTGTGTAGTGGGGAGGTGAGCAGCCTCCTTAGTGGTAGGTGGCCAATCAATTCACATTCTGTGCTCCACAATTTAGTTGATGATGGAGGCTGACCTCATCATTTCGTTAATGAATTTGAAAACATCCTGTTGCACCTGGTCAAAAACAGTAAGATGATCTTATTCCCTGCCTCTTACAAAATTTGATTTCAAAGCAATTACAGCTTCAATAATAGACATCTGGATGTAAACCAATTCTTATTAAGAAATACAATGAAAAGCAACTGGAGTTTGGTGCTTATGTTACAAGGTTATGCCGTATGTATACTGGCCTTGAAATAAATTAGTTTTCTGAGTAGCATCCATGGATAAAGTTGCAGGTGTGACAGTCAGTTGTCTAATTTCTATAGTTAATGTTGAGACAATTTTTTAGGCACCTGCATTTCAAGCACCAATAATTAGCTTAATTGCAATGTTTGGGGTTTCTAAATCTTTTTTTGCTAAGTCATTTACTATGTAAGAAGTCAGAAGAGTAAGAAACCAGGGTTCTTAGTTCCCCTTCATGTTTCTTCGGAATCTTTTAAGTTGCCTCTAAACAGTAGCTGTCTTTATGCATGATACACCCTAAATTAAATAAATAACTAAGAGATATTGCTCGTGAAAGTACCCCAAGGCAGAGATTATGCACAGGGTAGAAAATACAGCTAATGTTTTGAGACCCACATATATAAAAAAAGGAATATTCTTTGATCAAAGTTTATCACTTTAACTAATTAAATTGGTGTTGGGGGCTCATTTTTCAGAACTGATGCGATTACGGCCCGATAATTGTTTAGCAGCTTGGCATCTAACAGGGAAAAAACAATTTTAAAAAGCAATAAATTTTCCAGTGTGTGACTTTCAGTAAATAACTACACGTGTAAGCAAACAGCTGAGACTTTGAACATTTTGTCAATACCTGTTGAAAAGGGTTTGGTAGATTCGGACTGCAGAACAAATAATAGTGTGCAACATCTGGAGGGTTGGAGAAATAGGCAGATAGGAGAGAGATAAGTATTGTGTCTTAATATGCATTGACAGAGAGCTTGTATCTGCGCAATTCTGTTGGTATGGACAAATTACCTGCACTGAGGAAATCCTTGGTTTGGTTAACAATAAACTTGTCTGGAGACACACAAAAGTCACTGGTGCCCTGTAGGTAAACAACAACATACTGTAATCTTGCAAGTGAGTGCAGAGTAAGAGTAAGAGTGTAGTATTTATTCAAGCCATAAACTACATTCAACTTCTTTTACTGCAACAGAGTAAAACTGAATTTGCACTGGGCAGTTATAGACACCTCAACAACACAAACTATTTATTTTACTTTTTTTTTTTAATCACCATTTAATTCTGGAGTGAGTGAGCCTGTGAATGGAAAGTATTCACACAAATGGCCACAGATGTTCAATTTTACACGCGCATGCACGCACGCACGCGCACACACACACACACACACACACACACACAAATAATAATAATAATAATAATAATAATAATAATAATAATACAAGCAAACATAAAAAATGCGTGGTATGTAGCAACAGACTTATATTGACCATGTAGAGCTTGCTTTGCTGACCATGGATTAAATATGTTCATGCTCTAAAATTCATCCATGGAGACCAGCTAATGTGCATGCATAAACGATCAGAGGTCAAGGTCATGCAGTTTCTGTGTAGGCCAGAAAATAAAAACAAGGAAAAATAAATGAAATAACTTAATTATGCATGCACATGGAAAATGATTAACAGTTGGGGAAAATCAAAGGCTGCTGTTCAAATTGAATTGATTTTGTTTATGCTTCCTCTCATCAAATATGTATAAATGTATGAGCATTTTCTAGGACACCATCGTCATCTACCTTCCTTTCAAATGCAGCATGTGTTTGCACCATGCCATTTTGGAGTAATGAAGTACAGGTGCAAAAAGTTCACTTACATGTTTTGCATACTGTGCCAAATTCAAAGTATTTTACTGGAGACCCATGCTTTTTACTATCTACTTTTGTGTGGAGGACTGGTCTTCTTATTAATAACAAGGCGGGTACAATTTATTAGCAAATTTCCCTCAGCTCACCTGAGACATAAGAGTCTTATAGTGACAGAGAGAAGCATGCTGGAGAAAAGCTATACTCAACTATTTGATTTTAATGCAGGGTCATGTTCTACTGTAACAGGCTGAACTAAGCCACAGACACAGTCCGAGGCATTGGTAATCAGATTTTACAACTGCAGAGAAGCTCTGCATTCACAGTAAACCACAAAGAGGTCTCCATTTCCCGTCTGTGTAGTTAATTGCAGGTTTAAATCAGCTGTCATTCCCCCTCTCCTTCATTTTGTCTACACTGCATCACTTAGAACAGCTGTCCAGATGTGAAATCCATTGGGATAATCCACAGATGGGATAATCTACAGGAGGCAAGGAAATCGAGAAGAGGAGACAGTGGGGATGGAGGAAGGCTGGAAGCAAGGGTTTACTCTTTTTACCCCAGACTGTGCCCCTGATAGGAGGACCATTAAACACACTAAGCCCAGATGTGCTGAACACATGGTGTACAGACAGGAAGAGATAACAATCTGTCAGAAATAAGGAGGATTGAAAGACAAATGAAGCTGAGCACAACCAAAGAAGAGATTTTGAAGAAAGCAAGGCTAGTAATTAATGTGAGAAACAGCTTTGTTTACAATGGCAGGGCCAAGGGTTGATAAACCTAAAACGCAAGGGACTTGTAATCAGCTTTACGGCATGACTGACTAGAGAAAAGCGCCTGCTGCAAACTAAACATAATATCCAGACCCCCTTTAACCAGGAAAGATGTCAAAGAACACACACTTATTGACAGTAAAACCCTCGGGAAGTAGAAAGCTGGTGGTTTAAAAGAAGAAAAAAAAAGTAAAAGTAAAAGTTCTTAAACTAAATACAAGAACCACCACCGCCCACTAAGATGTCTATGGGTGCAACTCTAAAAAAAATTACCAACTTACTCTAAAAAAAATAATACATAGATATAAACCAACTTTGGCAAGAATTAAAACTTTTTTTTTCTTCAGAAATACATTGTTTTCTCACCACAGCTGTAGCAGTGCCCGCTCCCAGTGAGGCCCAGCTTAGGATCATAGAAAGCAATACAAAAGCCATGATCCTGGAGGAACACATCAAATGGGAGAGAGAAAGATGGGGTTGACAGGGAGATACAGACACAGACAAAGACACATGGAGAGAAGCAGATTAAACAGCTTGTCTTTGTACCGATGATCTCCAGCTCTTTTTCACCTAGTTAATTTGATTTATTCACTTCAGCATTTGATTGGGAATTGCCTGAGAGGCCCAACTCACACTTTGTACTGGTGCATTGTGGATGAGAGGATACGACTGGAATTCAATGTATTATGGGGTAATATAAAAGGTAAATTAACTCATGACTCCTATCTGAATTCACTTGTTAGGTCTAGCGCTTATAAAAATCTCTTTTATCTATTCAATATATTCTATTGAGATATAAGTTGGAGCAAAAACATTGTTCAACAGAGGTCTCACAGAGCCACAACTAAAGATAAGTCTGGAGACTTTCAGTCTCTGTCTTTTGTCATTTCTGCTCTGCCGGATTCCGCCAGCAACATCTTAACAGGCTGCACTTTCTGCCATTCGTGGCTGCCAATCACTGTACAATATCACTGTCGATCAAAAGCTGTCACAAGCTTTGGTTTGTCGACCTCTTGTGTTATATGCCCCCTTCTGTCTGGAAAGAGTGAAGAGTTCAACAGGGACTTAACATTGTGGAGGTGGTTTATGGCCAAAAAAAGACATAAAAAAAACTTGTTCCCCAAAATGTCCCACTATTAACCACAATGTCTTCTTGACACATTGGCAGAAGCTAGAGAAAGTACTGAGAATTAGAGGGAAATAAACCAGTAAAAAGAGAAGGAATGGCCCCATGATGGATGTAAAAGAATTACAGAAGGCTTCTGTTCTCAAAGCACTCCTAGGACCTTTTTTGAAAGCACCAATAAAAGTAGCCTGAGAGCACTTAATAATTAGTTAAGGGAGCAGACTCATCCTGCTTGTGCGATCAATAGACATTAGTGAGACCCATCAGAGAGAGATGTAAAGTGAGATCGTGGGCATCAGCTGCTAACACTGACACGTGGACTGCACTAAATTGGGCAAACGGGATTGAAAGTCTGGACTGTGGATTTGCTTGTCAGACATCTGTGTTATTTTAAATGAATGGTTGGAATTTAATAAATCCAACATCCCCACTCCTAATGTTCTCATTCCTTTCAGAGCTTGTGAACTTTGTTTCTATTGTTTGGAGGACGAGAAAGACAGTGGTTTTGATCCATTTTGATAAACAAATATACAAATTACTTTCAGAAAATTGTTTTGATTGAGCATGCTATACAGTTGTCTTTAATTGTATGAGGAAATGAAAGGCAAGTCATTGAGGAGAGAAATAAGAGCAGTGTCATTATCAGTGCTTTTGAAGATGTAATGCTATCGTTGGTGCTGGTAATGGAGTGACCTATATGGAGCCTCAGAGGCTGACTGGTGCCTTGTCTGTCTGCGGTCTATGATCCAGGCAGAGGCCAATAAGAACAGAGATGGACCATAAAAAGAAGAAGAAAAAAGCCTCAGAAAGAAGATAAAAAGCAAATACATACACATACACACTCTGGGTACCTACGTGATAAGGAGCCATCGAGACTGCTTGGCCATCCCCAAGCACATGACCAAGCAGATGACCAGATCCAGGATCAGCAACAGCAAAAAGATCAGCCATCTACAGACAGAAACATGAAGCACCAGTAAAACAACCCTGATTGATCACTTTTCTCTTGCAGACAGCACACTTTATGTACAAGCCTCAGGAAGGGCTGGCCTAACATATGTTCGTGACCAAATGCGTGAGATCTGTGTGCACTGTATATCTGTATTCTTGTCTCCTAGTTAGAACCCATCTGTTTCAGGTAATTTCCAGCCTGTTGGCTTAATAATTCAACACCAGAAATCCATAGGCATTAATTTTTCAAGCTCTGAAAATCTCCTTCACAGAATTGGCCTACAGTCAGCATGGACTTATATATATATATATATATATATATATATGTGTGTGTGTGTCCGCATAAACACGTGGGAATGCTCATGACTCATTCTTAACTCCACAAGCCCCGCTAGCATTGTACGGTACATCTTTTAGCAATGACAAAGCAAAATAAAGACAATGATGTTCAGGATGTCACACAAACAGGGAATTCTGAAGATGTTGTATTATTGACATCAACATGCTGTGAAGTACCTGCAGAATTGTAGTAAATCTGTACACCAAGGTCACAACCGAATATAATATATACTCATGCTATATGAAGAAGTCTAAATGTACTTAAATAGACTTAGAAAACAAAATGTAGACTAGTTATATCTCTGCTCACAAAGAAGGGCACATGCATGGAGATAAACACTAAAAGAGACTCCACTTTACTTTATCTGAATTAACAGAACTTTGCTCTGAGCACAGGCACAGGGATGAATTCAGAAATAGAATAGGGAAAGGAGAATATAATATTGATAAACAGAATGGTGTCATTTTTTTTCCATTGTTCGAATAACACTGGGTTGGCCATAACATTTGCTTTTCATCAATAAAGCCTTGCCACAGGCTGTCCCTAGCTCAATGGCTGCATGAAATTCTATCAACACCCAGGAGATTTGTGTCAGAATGCACAAAGTGGCAACTGTAGTCCAAAAGAAGATCTGGTGTCACGATAGGATAGAACAAACAACCGTTTGGGAATATGTATGCATTAAATTAGTGATGGGAATACGTCAGTGAGACTACTGTGGTTATTTGTGCTGGGTCATGCCAGAAATCAGAAACTTGCTATCAATAGTTGCTTTAATAAGAAGTGAAAAAAATCATGGAGACATATGTAAGTTATAAAGCCTACAAAAGAAATCCTAAATCTAGTCAAAAGTTTAATGCTCAAACAAATAGATTAAGCAAATAAAGTCGGAATCCTCTCATTTCTTTTTTTTTTTAATTTATGTTAGGCTTTATAGTTTATATCAGTGAGAAATATAAGACCATGACCACAGAGGTAGCAGACGTTTTTGCTACATTATTGTGTGGGCAAGAACTTACTGCTACACAGTCTACATGCCAACCAGGAAGACATACAGTTGAGGTCATAAAATCATGAAATCTCTGCTTTTTTCCCTAAGCTATTTGCCCTTTTTTTTTAACTTGACTGCCACTTAATTGCCATCTGCTGACTATTACTATTTTAAGAGAATGCAGAAAGATAGCCTGCATTGTGTATAACCAGGGGCAAACTGTCCATACACAAGGAAACAAGACTCATAACAAGTAAACTAAGCAATAAAATGAATTAGTATTCATCTTGCTGCACACAGTTACATAAGTGCATAGGCTCAATGTCAACAGTGTGTATTGCAGAGCTGTCACCTATGAAATGAAAAGTCTCAGGTGGTGACAAATATGATTCTACATCTGTTTTATCAGTCAAATTAAAACTGAAGAACTAATGGCACTTCAATGTTAAATGTGTGTCACAATGAGAGCTTTACATTTTGCAGTTTACTTCTACTAAATCCACAACCTACTGGGACAGACAGGATGAGATGACATCAACTTCAGATTGCTACAGAGCTTGCTCATCCAAATAAGCTCCGTCTCCTGATAAACATTTTGTCCATAATGTATGTCAAACAAATCCTTCTGCAGAAGGTACCTTACCACCCTAAATCTATCTCCTGTGAGTCTTTCCATCCAATTTAGTTCAAACTACTCTTACAGTACTGTAATGAACAGGTTGCAAATGTGAAACTTTACGGCTTAACGGCACTATGAAGTTTTATGTGCTGATGTCAAATTACACTCTGGGTTTGAAGCAGCAGCCTTTGGAGCCTCATAAATTAGCATCCCCCTCCTAAATGAATGCTGGATATTTTATTCATTTGGACTACTTTGTTGTTGATTGGGTTTATTATTTCCTCTCTGTTTATTGAATTTCAATTTTGGCCTCAATACTTTTTCACACTTCCTTTTTGAAAAGAACACTATTCTCAAACCACATCAAAAATAATAATTGCAGGGGTGACAACTAGCTCACCCAGTAAGAGTGTTCACCCCATGTTGCCTGAGTCTTGCAGAGACCCAGTTTCAATTCCACCCTATGGCCCTTTGCTGCATGTCAATCTCCATCTCTCACTCCCTGTGTCATGTCTATCCACTGTCACTTTAATAAGCCCCAAAAATAATCTTCAAAAAAAAAAAAAATTGCAATCAATGTGAGCAGTGTTCATTTATGGTCTAATAGCCACTCTGCCATGCAATTCCAGATTTCATTTATTTAGCAATCAGGAGAAAATAGCTTTTCCGGTCTGTGTTCCGGAGGGAAGATCAATAAAATCCCATCTGCTCTGTGTCTGGTCTGGATCACTTGCAGCCTCAGTCTGAGAGGCACGTTTACTTCAACCACTCACAGATTAAATTAAATACTGTCAATCATCCCAGGAGAGTAACTAAAACTCCACCTACCTGTAATATTCAACTAAAGCTGTTTGATCAGCAATGGCTGCCAAATCAACATTCGCTTTGGTGATATCAGGCAGAGTAGTCATCTCGCGAATGACGTTGTTAACCATCAGCTGCATGAAGCGCAGAGCTTGGAGGTAGTCTTGCCTTGTGGAAAAGATTTCATCCAGTCGTTCCAGGTGCTGCTTGAGTCCAGTCTGAACATTGCCCAGAGATCCTGCAACCTAGAAAATAACATAAAAATAAGAGAATGGAAGAATTGAAAGAAAAAAAGAAAAAAAAAAGACATAACAGAATAAGGGGAGTTAAGAGGAGTCAAGAGAGAAAACAGGGTCAGAAGGAAACAGGAAGATAAATTCATGAACAGATATTCATGAAAAGAAGATTGAAAATGTATAGAAAGGTTAAAGATTCCAAGGAGCACTCCCTCGAGTAAAGATTAACTTTTCTCCTCAACCGTGTGTTTTATTCAGGTAAACAATGTTAAGAGTGGAATACTGATAACAATACCGGGGAGACCTGTTATCACAGGGGTCTTTGATAGTGAGAATAGAGCGGGACGAGGCATGGTGGAGTAGAGTCAATACATTTCACTTTTCACTTTGAACAAAAACAATTTGATGCAGTAAACTTTTACAGCATCAATTGAGATAGAAAAAGGTCAATTTTAGCCCAATGCTGACAGGGGTAATTGTTTCTCTACCATGGCCACATTTCACAGCACAATAGCTTGATCCACTGAGAAAGCCACTCTGCAAATGTGAACAAACAGGTAACCCTGCCATTCAAAATCCACACCTGCTGTACTTCCGAAATTGATTGATAGATCTTCCAATATATTGACTAACTAAACAATTGAAACTCAGTTAAGATTGGTTTCAATATTTGTGGAAACATGAGTATGTAGTTGGCAAAAAAGCACAGTTCAACATTTTGGGAAATGTGCTTACTCGCTTTATGGGGCAGAGTTACATGAGAAGATTGATACCTTTTTTCATATCTGTCCAATAATTACAAGGCTACAACAACCAGCAGCCAATTAGCTCAGCTTAGCACAAAGGCTAGAAACAGGGAGAAATTGCTAGCCCGGCTCAGTCCAATTGTAAAAACAAAATCATCCTCCAAAGATCACTAATTAATATCTTGCCTTTTTATTCTGTACATGCTGAAACAAGACTTTTACAGGAGGTTTTGAGACAGACTATGTCTTGGCTTTAAACAGTAAGATTCTGCTGGTTCCTGCTTGCCAGCCAAGAAGTAGTCTGGCACATGACCCACTGTAAAATGACCAATTCTCTTTTTATGTTTTGATACTGATTAAACCAACAAGCTATAACATGTCAATTTGTGAGCTTTAGAAGTGCTGGTAGGAAGAGCTTATTACATTTAGACTAAGCCAGACTAGCTGCCCCCCCCCGTTTCCTGTCTTTGTGCTAAGCTAAGTTAACCGGATGCTGGCTGTAGCCTTATTTTTAACAGAGAGATATGATATGGTGTTGATCTTCTCATACTCTCTGCCAGAAAGCAAATTAGTGTATTTTCCAAAATGTCTAACTATTCTTTTAAGGTTGAAGATGCTAGGGAGGGCCTGGATAGCTCATATGGTAGAGTGGGTGCCCATAGATAGGGTTTCACTCCTCCACAACCTGTGGTCTTTGGCTGCATGTCATCCCCCCCCCCTTCCCTTTCATGTATTCAGCTGTCTTGTCAATTAAAGGCCTAAAAATGGCTAAATTATCCTCTTTAAAAAAATGTTGTACTAAAACACCAAATATAATGTAAGGGACCTCTGAATCCCACAATAATTTTGCAAGAGGACCCCAGACAAACCACCCACAATGACTTTGCTAGACAAATATATTTAACACTACACTGAGACTCCACTTATTCTGAACAGATGTTACTTTCTGTTTTCTAATCTGAAGCAGTTTGCAGCAGTCCCACTTTCTTTATCTATAATCGTTCCACCATTACACCCATGACTTCTTTAAAAAGGTCCCATGGCATGAAAATGTCACTTTATGAGGTTTTCTAACATTAATATGCATTCCCCCAGCCTGTCTATGGTCCCCAAGAGGCTAGAAATGGCATTAGGTGTAAACTGAGACCTGGGTATCCTGCTCTGCCTTTGAGAAAATGATAGCTCAGATGGGCCGATCTGGAATCTTGCTCCTTATGAAGTCATAAGGGGTAAGGTTACCGCCCCTTTCTCTGCTTTGCCCACCGAGAGAATTTGGCCCACCCATGAGAAAGAGAGAGACATTATGGCTTTCAAACGAGCAAAGTGGCAGTTGGTCAAGGCCATATCCCCCCCCCCCCCTTGCTTGCCTCTCTCCTCCTCAATAGCAACAGACACAGAAATGGCACATACTAAGGAAAGCTCATTGTGGGACTTGCTCTAGTGGCTGTAATTCGGCACCAATGCTGAATTTTGGGAAAGAGACTTCAGATACAGTATTAGGGGACCACTAAGGCCTATATAAAAGCCTCCAAAAAGCACCATGTCATGGGACCTTTAACACACTCAAGTTTTGTGAGTAAGACTCACCACAAAGAAACCAAAAATATCTCCTTGACACTGTAACAGTTTAAACACTCTCGATTAAATTCTAGAGAGAGTCTAAAGGGATGCTTCTAATGGTTTGTAAGCAAGAAAGAGCATCCATGTGGCGATGAAGCAAAGATGCAGGCCCATCCTCCACTCCAAAACTCCCAGGGGTGATATGTGATTGCCAGTAAACCACTCTAATGCCCCACCTCTATGTTCATGTCCACTATGTTCATCATCTCTCACAGCTCTGGCCACAACGCCCCAAATCTTATCTGCAAGCCAGTATGCCTGAGAGAGGGAAATGGGATCCATCAGCAAGCTGCTCTGGGTGATCCATATTTCCCTAATCTGGACCGTCCCGTCTTCTTTTTAAATGGATTAAAGCTCACTTTTACTGAAAGCTTGTCACAAGGAGGCTTCTCCATATTGGACACACCTGTTAAATGAAACAGACCGATTTATGGCTCACAGCAGCAGTAGCAGTCCAAGTGGCAATTGGCATGCAACTGAACTGTTCTGCCTTTAGTGATTTTATGTATCTTAGATTTAGCATATTAAACCATATAACATGTAACACACACACACACACACACATAAAGAGAGATATATATATACTGCACACACATAAAGATATATATATATATATACACACACACAAAAACACATATAATACTAAATACAACATAAAGATATTTATATAATATATCATAATATGCCATAATTACATTACATACACATATATCTATTTAATTTATAATATATATATATATATATATATATATATTTATATCTTTCTTTTTTTAAAGTCAAGCAAGGTAACACATTATGAAAGAGGACACTGAGAAGAGACATTCAAGGGAAATGATTTATGGTGCAGAAATCATTTTGTTCTAAGAATCACAAGACAGCTTTCACTTTCAAAGAGGAAGAGCTACATATAAAAATGTAACTGTGGTAGTAAATTGGAAGCACACATTCTGATGTAATGTCATTGATCAATGTGATTTCCAGGCAGCGCAGACGAGCTCTTAATATTGTGAGCTGAACACCAGAAGTAAAGCTCTAAAAAAGGATGGCTGCGAACAATTTAAAAGCCCCCCTTCAATAGCAAAAGACAGAATGGCCCTTGTGGTCAAATCATTTCCCTCTATGACGAATGATGATCCCTTGCAGTGTGTGACAGAGTCACTTTTGTGCCTATGGACTCTACTGGACAAATTTCATTTCAACACGGTGACTTAATAGAAACACACAAAAAAGGCAAATAAAGGATTTGGTAGACAAATACAGATCAGTGGAGAGGTTTCTCTCTCAATCACAAGACTAAAGCAGTTTTAGATGTATGGGATGGGCAGCCAGCTCATCAGCTCTGTAAGTGAAGTACATTACATCAAGCTATAATCTTGCAAGTGAGAAAGCTTTTATTTCCCTGGGGAACATACAGTACATGTTTCCCATACAGCCATGGTATACACACCATACTACAGGATCAAATCAATACTAAGATACAGCAGGGAAAGTCAGTAGCAAGGATGTGAATTCATCATAGCTCAATCCTGTTAATTTCCCACAGCACAAAGAAAATGCTGTACAGCACACTACACGACTTTTCCAAGTTATGTGTCACACAAAGCTGAACTAATGCAGTCCAATACAACAGAACCAGCTTTAGAGAGGCGTTGATTCAATGTTAGGGTAGTATTGGTGGATGTGCTTTGCAATGCTGATGAATAACATTACATTGAATTATACTGAAAGATGTTTCTAATATTTCATCCACTCAATGTATATCAACGAGGAGAGTGTAATAGAGCTTCCAAAATGACCATAAACTTAAATCACCACATCTCTCCAACAGTTCTCAACAAAAACCTTCATGATTGTAGGATTTATTGCAACTTAGTATATATTTTAGATCCCTTTATCCATCATGACCCAAATTGTTCCATACAAATCAATATGTGAGCTAAAAATGGATACAATGTAAATCTCAGCGTAGACAATGACAGAGTGTACACAGATCTTTTTGTGTCCATACATGAATGCAATATGTGTGCATATGAGACCTTAAAGTGTGCGATAGTCACACACACACACACACACACACACACACACACACACACACACACACAAACACACACACACACACACACACACACACACACACACACACACACACACACACACACACACGGCTTAACATCCATTAATGCACTGCAGATGGAGTTAATCCTCTTCTTCATCATTGAGATTATTGCTTCTGTCAGGGTCTTGTTCTAACTACCCTCCCCTCCCCTCCCCTCCCCTAAGCCTCCCAAATAACTTCCCTGAATGCAGGTCAGGAGTTGTGTGGAAAGAATACCCATTTAAAAATCCGGAGGCAGCAGTCACCTCAATTCCTTCACTGTGACAAAAAGCAGATACAGACCCCCGCAGTGAGGTCCTACAGAGGCTTTAAGACAAATAAACACCCACATTAATAGAGGAGGGGTTCTGGCGGTCTACCAGCTGTAGATGGTTGTTTCCAAGTAGAGTAAGCCAAGAAAAGGGTCATGGCTATTTAAAAAAAGTATGGTAATTGAAAAAAGCCACAATTTACAGTACAAATCATGGGACAAGCAATGTTACCAATGTTATTAACAACACTGACGTATGTATTGCCTGGTTATCTCACACTAATTCAACTAGAAAGTTCTTTATTTGTAACTGATATAATTAAACATAATTTCAGTGACCACATCTAATATTTATTATGCTAATACAAGAGTATATTGAAGAGAGCTTGGCAAGCTTCTCTCACCAGATTGTTGAGGCCACCCAATGTGTGATTGGCATTGTAGAGCGAGTAGGTCAGCTGGTACACCCCATCGTTGGTCTCACTGTTTCCATAGAAACCAACTCCTACAGCAGAACTGTGAAAAAAGACAGATTCAGATTAAATGAATAAATAAACATAATTAATACCCTGTTGGTTTTATCATGGTACTTCTTGATATGGGACAGCATGTGGTTATTAGCATCTTTGGTTCGACATACAATAAGTTGTAAAAAAAATTAGTAACTTTTGTATTTGTCAGATGTCTTCATAAAGTTTAGTCTTAGAACATCTTTTCTCCTGTGCTCCTTCCAATCATCTCTTAGTCTTTGCTGCCATGTGGGCTGGGATGTAGTTGTGCTGACATGTGAAAGACATTTTATGTGTTGTATTTCTTCCTTTAAAATCCCCCTGCACCTTTTATTACTTCCATCTGTTTAACCATTTTCACTCGCAAAGATTCTGAGCTATACATATTAAACCCTCTATTTTCAGCAGTAACTTTGGATTTGTTATCCCATTCATGCCATCACATCAGAATTCTGTTGGAAATCCGAAAATATATCTGAGTGGAATATACAGGATCCCTATTTCCCACCTTCCTGCAGCCAAACCATGCAGAGCCTCCGTAATAGGAAAGATTAATGTCCTAACCCCCAGAGTCAGTGTACCCCTACTGCTAGCAGTCCACAGTGACATGAGCAATGATACAATTTCATAATACTTGACTGCATTAAGGCAGCTCTATGCCAAGGTTCCAGGTTAGTAACACATTCAACAGCATTTAGAAGATTTTTCCATAGCTCATGGAGCTCATCAACCAAGTTTCAGATAGAAGGAAGTAAGGGTGGGATTGCTGTTTCTGGGATACAATATGTGCACACAAACACAAAAAGGAAACTAAGTTCTAGTTTACACTCACAGTGACTCATAAGGTGAGGACCTTTAACATCATCTGTGCTGCAAAACTACAAAAAAAAAATCATACAATAGCCAAGTAGACACAAACCAGGTTTACACCATCATCCTCCACAGCCAGACAAAGATTAGTTAAGTGCGAAGAGAAGATGTGGAGTTTTATTTTTTTTATTAAATACATCCGGTCCACGTGTGTGACATGTCACTGAGTGCCTATGTGCATAAGGTGTGCATTTTCTTTTGTGCCTTTTAGCATAATGTCACAGTAACCTTGTAAGCATAATGAAAACCATTGCATGTAACCACTGTCTCATCTATTAAACTAGATCCATCTGGTTATGCTTATGGGTACTGAGGGCATTCGCTCATTTCTCTCTCATTCTTCAAAAAAGTCTGAGCAAAAATTATTCAATTACAGTAATCTTTACAACTAAAAACTGAGTAGCTGTGGTTAATAAACTTTATTCTGGTAAAAGAAAACT
Source organism: Etheostoma spectabile (assembly GCF_008692095.1). Taxonomy (NCBI): domain Eukaryota; kingdom Metazoa; phylum Chordata; class Actinopteri; order Perciformes; family Percidae; genus Etheostoma; species Etheostoma spectabile. The sequence continues at coordinate 10,371,781 of NC_045747.1, forward strand.
TGCTTTACTCTTCTTAAGACCTTTTTAGATCAGTTGATCTGCATTGACCTGGACATCAACCCTGTAGCCAACCTAGTGACATGTCAGTGACAATGATCCACCAATAATGTATTGACATGGGACATCATGGGTTTAGCCTCCAGAGAAGCATTACTATTTTTGTGGCTGAAAAAACTGCTGTCTGCAGCTGGATGTGTTAGTAACACAATAAACAATAGCACTAGAGCATGTATGCCCTCCAGGATATTTAGTGCCTTTGTTCCTCGGAGGATGGATCACTTCACAAACTGTGTGATGACTGGAGGATTGTGTTTTAGTATTCAAAACATGTGAGCACAATAAATGGCCCCACTGGATGAAAACGAAATAACAGATAAATGCCTTGATTCTGTGGAGACTAGTGTTTTGCTGCTATAATAAATTGTATGAGGTTTAACAGAAACTGACACAGGCAGAAAGGATTTTTAGACTATTAGATTTGTTTGCTATCTTTAACCTTAATTTACCCCCGTTCATTCTCCTGGGGTCAGAAATAATGATCTAGAGAGGTGCAGCAGCTCTTAAATCCTTTTTCTATTTGAGTTCTGCAATGAGGCTGAGATGTATTTCTTCTGGAGTTTAATGCTGAATAGAAAGCTGGAATAAATAAATGTGGTAATCACGATAAACAATTAGACCTTTCTGAAATGACAGTTCTACACAATTTTAGCTAATAGAAATCCCATGGTTCACATAACAAAAAAAACTAAAGCATGTACAATTGTGTGCAAGATAATTTCTGTATTTTTATGCATCCCTTTGTGTTTCTGTACAAGCCGTCTTTGTTCCAGTTGAGCATAAAAGTCATCAAAAATGTGTAAGAAGAACATTTTCAATTAAGCTGCTAGCTACAGCTTAAAACGTCCATCGATAACAATGCCAGTCAATAGGTATCAAACATTTAAAACATGTGAAAAGCTTCAGAATCTCAACCCATAGACAAAATGCTGTTATCAAGTTTATTTATATAGCGTGCTTAACAAAAGAAATACATACTTATATGTATACAATCTTAAAGAAAAGAAATAAATATAAATACTGTATATGTGCATAAATACTGTATATGTGCATAGATGTTGTGGAATTAAACTTGAAAATTGAAAAAAATAAATGTAAACCCAGCAAAATATAAAAAAAAGGAAAGGTTAAACACAGTACAAAACGTGTTTGTTAAGGTGCATCTTAAAAGCATAAACTGACTAATTTAATGGCCTCTGGTGGGATTTGTCAGAGCCAAGGAGTTGCTAAGGAAAAAGCCCTGTCCCTATGCCTTTTTTAGTTTCCGTGCATGAGGCGAAGTCAATACAACATGTTGGGTGGATCTGAGGGGTCTGGTGGTATTGTAAGGGGTGAGAAGTTTTGAGAGATATGTAGGGGTTAGACCATGGAAAGATTTGTAAACAATTACAAGGATTTTGAAGTGAATCTTAAAATGAACGGTGAGCAAGTGTAAGCATAGGGGTGAGATGTCTTGCCTCTTTGACCTTGTTAATAACTTACCCTCAGGCCACTATCATACTAAACAAGGATTTACACTGTTTGTCTTGGACTGTTTTGTAATGGAGTTGCATTGGCCTGATTTTGGGAAGGGGGAGGGGAAAAAAGAGGGTAGCAATTTAGATTATTCTTCCCAATGTGAGCATGTAAAGAAGTAGACCTAAAACCCAACCTAGCGGAACCCCAAACTAAATATTTGCAGGTGTAGAGGATAAGCCTCCAGTAAAAACAGTGACCAGTTTATTTAAAATGGGAGAGTGGAACCAATCAAGGGGCGGACACAGAAATGCAGACCCAGCGTGTCAAGCAGAAGAATCAAGTAGTCGACAGTGTCAGAAGCAGCACTGAGATCTAAAATAATTAATTTCCAGCACAGAGGAGGCAATCTGTCACTCTATCACGGAGCGTTCTGTGCTATGACATTCCCAAAATCCTGACTATAATTTTCCAAAGGAAAAAAAAGAGTGGCCTTAACCTAACCTGTAGTGTAAAGACTAATTTATGACTAGATTATCTGAGTGGAGAGAGGTGTGTGGATAGAACAGGAGAACAGTGCCAGGTTGTGCTATTTAAAAGCTCTCCCTTTATATGCTGTAGCGTGCTGGACCTTCAGTTGGCTGCCACACACCACAGAAAAAGGAATGGACTGTTGGAGATCGTTTTGTTAGCTTTGTGAAAACATTGAGCACAATAGGCTGTGCGCCTGTCAGTAGCCGGGCCATTGGAGGCGCACGGTTTGTAGTTGTAACGTTGTGTTAAGTGTGAGAAGTCAGTGAAAATTAATACTGTTGGCCTGTAAATTGTCTGTCTGCTGTGGTCTGTGCTGAGGTTAACCCATGGTGGCAGGAGATTTCCTAGTAGGTTGTTTGTTTTTATAATTTGTTAATCTGATAAATGAGGAGAGCTATAATCTTGTACCTTATAACAAACATCTACAGAGAAAGATACAAGCTATGAGCAGAGACTAGATAAGAGAGTTTCTATGCTAAACCGCATCATGCCGTCACTTAACAACATTACAGGCTTTGTGTGCTGCAGCAGTGGCTTGGTATGGACACCGATAGCTAACAAAGTTAAAGGTGAACACTAAGATACATGTCACAAGTTTGAGCGGATATGTACGCAAATTCAATCAAGCCTTTTAAAGACTAATTTATTCTTTTTCATTTCAGACAGGATCATTTTTTTCAAAGTATATATAGTATAAGTCATAAACAAAAGTACAATTATGTCTGGCAACATGGCTCTGGATGTTTTAATGAAAAGCACCCTGTTTGGTCATGCTTGCACGAATTGGCAGTGCAATCAAGATACTAACAGAACACAGAATTCAGTCGCTGCCAAAGCTTTAATCACTTCCAGAATCGACAACTGCAACAGCATCCTCTACGGTTAATCTGCAAAAGCCTTAAATACACTTCAATACATCCAAAACTATGCGGTCTGCCTCCTCACCCACACCCGTAACAACATCACTCCCATCCCTCAGAACCTCCTCTGGCCCTGTTCCCTAGCGCAAAAGCCCTCCATAATCAGGCTCCTTCCTAACTTACAAACCTGCTCCACTGCCACAAATTCTCCCCCCCCCCCATTAACAATGAAGAAAGCACAAGACAATATAATATAAAAGCACATTATTAAAAGGCATAGTAAGCTAAAGAGTCAGCTGAGGGAATTAGCAGTCTGATCATCTAGCTGTCAGCTGATCAGAGGCCCTGCTGATGACGTGGTTTGTCCAAAATACACCAACATAAGTTGCTTTATTTGTGTTTTTCAGAACTAAAGAGTTGAAACTCTGTTAAAAACAGGTAGTTAAGCCATACATTAACACACCACACTTTGTTTTAACTCACCATACTTAAAACTTTGTATGGAAACAACAGATAGAGTCAAGTCATTTGACTCATGTTTAAATTTGAGCACCATTACCTTTGACAGAACAAAGCTTTGTTCAACTTAGCCTCGCATACCGATCCAACATTAGTATCTGTGAGCTGAGTATCACAAAAAGAATCACAATGCCATTATTTGACCATTAAGACTCACCATATAATGAGGCCTGTGATGACAGCAGACCATGTGAGGCAGCAGGTATTAGGTATTTTGGTGTCTTCATTTAAGTCCCTGCGGCAGCAACACAAGCAGACCAGGCATACTGACAGAACCAGCAGGCTCGCACCCAGCCCCACTGCACCAACACATGCTAGAAATATCAGAGACTGGGGCAGGAGAGTGGAGAGAGAGAAGAGGCAAAGCATTCCATCAGTTAAAGTCACAACTGAGAACCTTTCAGCAGATTATATCTACAAATATGTTTTAAGAGGCAGGCAGCTGTTATGTGTGATCTTAAGAAGTCAGGCTGTATGACCCATCACCTGAAAGGTTGCCAGCCTGAGTGAAAACAACCTACCAGTATCAAACAACACTCATGTGTAAAGATATTGCTGAGGCTAGCATGTAGCTAAGCTACCTCATACATTGATCAGCATCATCACCGCTGACTGCTGCCTACAGCAAAGGGAATAGAAACATAGAAGTTTGAGGTCATGGGGCAAAGAAAGCCAACAGAGAATGCCAAATTCTTTGCTACAGCAGAACTTGGACTGTGAGAGGAAAACAGAAATTATCCAAGGCTGCGGAAGGAGAGAATCATGTGACACAATGGCTTTCATTAAGTCTTGTGATTTCTGAGTGTACAAAATATTTAAAGCCTGAAGGATGGAGAGAAACACTGATGTAGAGAACGTAGAACATGCTGTTTGGACACACAACACTGTACTTAGACTATCTTATGATAAATTGCATTGGATTTATTTTATTGTCTGAGAAGCTTTTACTTTACTCACTACATAGTGAGTGGCCGAATGACATATGAACCCCCCCTACAAAGTTGACAGTATTCTCCAAGGTAGAGGAAAAATGGAATTGCTTATCTGCATCAGATTATCAGAATAGTTCTTGCTTTACACCAATCAGTATATGATCTTATTTGTTTTCTTACAGACATGTAATATGGCCATTTAGTTTAGACGCTTAGTAGCGTTGACCATCTCTAGAACTGTGGGCTCAGACTCAACACATTAAGCTTTTGGTTGGTTTAAAGACAAGAGAAAAGCATGACCTTGATTTTACTTGCAAATAATTTGCACTCAAGTTTTAGTGCTCACAAGTTCAGAAAGTCTGGGTCTGGCTAAGTAAGCAGAGCTAGTCATTGACTACAATGTCTGTGACTAAGTATTCCATTTGGATGACATTGACACTTGGACAGAATTTAAATTATGTTCTTTTGCATATTCTACGCATAGTCCATTGTTAAAAACTCTGTTTCAAGTTATGCTATGCTGAGCCCTATTTTGCCCTTAGTTTCACTAATAAGGTATGTTAGCCATCAGTGTATATTTCCATTAGAAATGATATCTTAAGACATTCAACCTGAGGTAGACTGACCTAAAACAGTGCTCAGCATGAATAAACAAGCATGCAGTAATAAACACTATATCACTGGGATGGTCATTGCTTTACAAACCATGTAAGATGCCCTTGTGTATCTAGAAAAGGCGTCCACCAAATAAAATGTATTATTATTATTATTATTATTAGATCACATTACTGCTAGTTCCACTCTCTCCTCTAATTTCCCAATCCATTGTTTTGTAATTAGACATGTAGACACTTCCATTTCCACTGGCTGCAAAGCCAAAACAAGGCAAAGGATGCATGAGCGCAAGGAGAGACAGAGAGACTGAAAACAACTACAGAATAATATGTCATTTAGCAGAAGGTGATTGATCTTTTATCATCCCAAAATGTTTTTTGTATAAAGTAGGTTTATGTATGTAAGCCTGTATAATAATAATAATATAATTAAACAGTAAATAACAAGCCTCAGGAAATGTGTCTGTAGCTGATCAGCACTTTCTACTTTCCCTCAAAAGACAAAGGTTGAGCATGTCAAGTGAAGAACATGAGTTATTTTCAAGTTTGAGGCGCCGTGTGAGCCCTATAGACTACCAACAGTCTGTGTGACACCATCATGGCACTCTTCACTCCTCACTGACTGGTGCTCAGCTGAGCTAGTGGGACACAGCTGACATGCAATGACCCACATGGACCTTGATACATGGAGGGAAAGGGACACAAACTTCTGAAAGCACTCAAACAAGCATAACATTGATGTATTGATAGGTAAAGTTATTATTATTGTACATTAACAAGAGAATACCCACAAAATGACAAAACCCAGGAGTAAGGAAAACAAAATAATGTCTTTCTGACCATGGAGACAGAAAATGCTTCAAATATAGTGTCCTCAGAACAAAACCATACTTGTCTTAAGAGAGTATAGGCTGAAAGAATGATCAATAACAAATAATAAAGGCTACATGTAGACCGGACACATGGCATCTCTCCCACCTTTTCAAGTCTTTACCATACACCATGTCATTTCATACAGTACAGTCTTCAGTTTACAGAGGAGTCAAGTGAGCAGAGTATCAGCTCAAAACTTGAATAAATGATAAAACAATGTTTCAAGTAAGTTTACTTTCACACTTGCTTAATGGCTTTAATATTCATAAAGGACCTGAGGAAAGAAAAGGAGCAGGCAGTGCCACATGGATGTGCACTTCACAAAGACACATACATACACATATAAAGTCATTGGATTGTAGTTGTATTTTTTAAATATAGCCCAGACGATAATCGGTGTAGTGAGTTAGTGTAGTGTTATCCTTAATAAAGTAAGTCAATATGTCCACAATTTTTCAAAATTAGAGTTGGAAACAGTAATATCTATCATGCAACAAATGCACAAAGCTTATATTTTGTTGAAATAAATCAAATGCATTGTTAATGGTTTGGCTCAGATGAACATCATTAGTGATTTGTAATTAAATTTACACCTGTCAAATTATTTGTATTGCAATACACTGTGTGAAAATAAATCCAAGTTTTTTTGTGGTAAAACAACAAACCAAGTCAACTGACAAAAGGGAAGAAAGCATAACATAAAGGCTAATAACAATAATAATGAAGAGATGTATTGCAGATGGAAAACTATGGAAACAACTGAGCATGAACATCCCATATTTTCCTATTTTTTCATTTTATTTTATTTATTATATTTTGATGGGGACTGACTCTGGCCCTGCTGCCCAGAGTCAGTCCCCATCAATAAGTATGGCAGTTTGGAACATTTGCATGGCCTCAAATGGCCATAAACACACTCTGGAGAAATTGAAACACTTCATTAAAAAAAAAAATAATAATCTTTTAACACTGGGAAAAATATGTCTCATACAATTTAATTTCTCATTAAAAACAAAAGAATTTAAAAGGATTGGGACAACAGCAAAAGAACAATCTCTTACAGGGAATGTGTTTTTTGTTTGTAGCGTTGTAGTCATCCAGTGTGATTCATTTTACTTTTTGTATCTCTAAAGCTATGTATACTAAAGACTGCACAAAAAGTGCATGACATATAGTGTCAGTGTAGTAAGCTGTGTTCAGCTTGTGTAAAAACAAAGGATTTGTTGTGTACTGTATTTTCAACAGTAGGTACACACATGTTTAAATACATATACAGTGCATGTTGTTTAGTACCAGAAATATTTCATAGCCCAGTAAATACAGGTCATGTGTCATGTGAGAACTGCAGTACAGGATTGGCTCTTAGTTCCAACACTGATGGGCCTAGATAACAGCGGTTTGTCTAAAACTACTTTTTTTGTTTAAAAGTACATTTAAATATGTTGTTTAACATTGTCAGTGGACCACAGCAGCTTTGATTTTGCTGGTGAGATTCTTCTGAAACTACGTGCGCTTTTACGTGTAAGTACAGTTACCAACCTGCTGATAGCTTGCCTCCTCCGGTTTGAAAGTGTTGTCGACCGACTGGAAAAAGAAATTGAAGTGAGGGAAATTGTGCAGCCAGTATGTCCACCACGGAGCAACGTAATCAAGCCTTGCAGTGGCCATTCCTGCTTGAGAAGTCAGTCCACCGAACCACTGACTGCACGCTTCCTTTTATGACCAGGCTCAAATATCCCCAGGTTTCATGAAAAGTAAAACATAAAATAAACGCGAAAATAGCAGAGGTTACAACCACCACAGAACAAGAGGCAGTTCTTCTTTTGCCATTGAACCACAACAAGGTAGAAAATCACTACTTCCCACTCCGGTTCCCATAGTTCTGTGTGAACTGTAAAGGTGCGCAACTACTACAGCTTCAGTGCAGGCCAAGCGTCTGTATCCGAAGCACGGGATTGAGTGACGATATGAACCTGCCTCCTTAAACAGAGAAGGCGTGCACAACCACGTCTCAATCAAGCAGGCCACGGTATAGTGAAAAATAAACGGTAATATACCCTCTGCACTGAAAACAATGTATGGGGAGAATATCTCAACAAAATAACAAACAAAAATTAAAATAATCCATTGAACACTGAACTTTCTAACACATGACCGTTGCCCACTCTTTCACATATGATTGTTTTTAACGAGGAAACTCAAAATGTTGGGTACACAATAAAACTGAGATTAAAAAAAATGTCAATGTAAATGGACTGATCTTATAAAGCAATTTTCTAGTTATAACGAATACTCAAAGTAGCTTTTGACGTAGTACAGAATCCATTCACACACTGCTCATCGATTGAACAATCACACACATTTACTCTCCAGCAGCATCAGTGGCAACCTGGGGTTCAGTGTCTTGCTCAAGGACACTTCGACAAGGGACTGCAGGGCCCGGGATCAAACCTCCAACCTTGCGACCTGCAAGCGACCGCTCTACCACTAAACCACAGTGACACAAAAAAAAATTCCCATATGGCTACTGTTTTTCTTAGACAGGCAGGGGAGGCTATTTGGTGCACTACTTATGACATCTGCTGTTAATGTCTGACCTCTTGTGGACAATGAGGCACACTGAGGTGAACAGTAATGAGCATGTTAATGAGATGCTTCAGACAATGGTGAGGTAATTTGGCTTTAATGCTTAATTTATAATGTGATGTTTTTTTTTACAGCTGTGAACGTTGAATTTACACCTGTATTTTAGAACCAGCACTTTAACTGCAACAAACATGCAGGAGTTTGTTTTAGTGGTTTTTAGTGCTTTTTTGGTAAAATTCTCAAAATACAGTGAAGTGTAAACATCTGTATTTTGTATAAAAATCTTCAAAATGAATGGTTTATCACTGCCAACGTTCTGTAAATGGTTTAATTTTGTGTATATTGTTCCCATTTCTACTTGTTGGGAATAAATAGTAACCTTTGAGACCAGGACTGTAGGCTAACTGAGAAAACATATCACTTCGGTGTGATGAAATTACATCTGGCGCTGATTTCATTTCATGTGGGTCTGTTTGTTTTTCTGTTCATTACTTAAAATAACAGGTTCAAAACCTCTAGATATACTCTACATATATATATATATATATATATATATATATATATATATATATATATATATATATATATATATAGAGAGAGAGAGAGAGAGCGAGAGAGAGAGAGAGAGAGAGAGAGAGAGAGAGAGACTTTTGTTTAATCACACTGTTATTTGATAATCTTATTTCCAGGGGAAACCCTTGGCAAATACAGCAGGTTCAACATACAGTTAACTCAGTAATGTAGATGGCAATCCCCTGGGTAATCACCAAGTACAACAAAATAAAAGTCCACTGGCAGATGAAAGTGAAGACTAAAATATGTAATTTTCAGTCTTCCCCGAGGAAGAGACGTTTTATCTACATGGAGCTAAACCATCTTGATATCATATGGCTACCGCTGTAATTATTTGGATTCTTTGATGCACCTCCACGGCCAGAGAGCCAGGAGAGTGTGCTCTGAGTCTGAATACTCTGACTAGGTGACACTTGAAATACACTGTATGAATATGAATTCTTGACGGTGCTCTGCATTAACAAATAGTGGGATTTGGTTCCAGGATGCTCTCCGGTGATTGCTGTGCCAATCACTCTGTGTTTAAACCGAGGAAGCAATGCATAAATATGGAATAACATGAATAAAAGCACCTCAGTCTGTGTCAAGCCTTCTTGCCTGCTGTTCATTTATTCTTGTTATCTCGATGCAGACAAAACATGTTTGACCCACAAATCACATTGATGCCAGTGTGAACTTGTACAGTACCATAAGGATGTAAGTAGTTAAACCACAAAGACCACTATAGTCTTATTTCTTAATACTTGTTTTCAGTCAGGCCAATTAATGTTCTGAATCTAATTAAACTCAGCCATGTGAGTGTACCTCTGTAAATCAGTGTGCAAAATATTTCACCAACACTGCTGGGATGTGATTCCTGTAGAGGATTTACTATAAATCTATGCAATCATAGCAGCTTAAAGTGCTTCGGATTAAACTCATCCACCAAATTGTGAAATGGTTAAAATGTCTGTGCAACACTTCACTACACACACAATGAAGCTGAACCATCAGGTGGCAGCCCAGCATGTTTCTGTAATCCTGAGAACCTCATGCTTCTAATGCACACTGACCAACGGTGTCCTCTGGTTGTGTATATGTGAAGAACCAGATCTCAACCCCCTAAATGCACATAGGTCCTTTTTGTATAATACTGTCCATAAAGTCAGACCTAATCTTATTGAACTCAGGTTTATAGATCAGATCCACTACTCTCTTGCAATAATCTCTGAGGTTAGCAATTTGGACATTGATGTCACAGGAAATACATATCAACGAAGGACTTTGAAGTCAAGTAACTCAGACTGCCTCAAAGTGGGCAGTGAAAGAATAAAGTCATAGAGTGAGTGACAAGTCTCAAGGTCTACAGTGCTCTGACAGCTCTGCTGGAATTTTTTATAGAACATAAAAAACCTGCTGAATTTCAAATTATGAGCCAAATATTCCTTTAGGAGCAGGTGATACTCCAATCTTGATTTCTGTGGGAAGTCACATTTCACCCAGAGCTGACCGGAACCACCTTGAGAATAAATTCACCTCCCTGACTTGAATTACAGAAAAGTGCTATTGGACTTTCTTATCAACCTTTTTTTTCCATGTGTAGAATGAGAAATGTATGAGATGCATTGACACACCAAAACACAACTTGGCTATGTGCAGTAGTTTGCAAATGCTATTATCATGAAAAAAAAACACTCTTCACAGTCCTTGTTATATAGTTGTTGCTTCTAAATCGTGATGTGCTCAAGTGTCCTCAACAAGCTCTGAATTTACCTCGTGATTGACTGTCTCCATAACAATCATAGGGGTGATTGGTTCATTTAGAAGTGTTATGAAGAACCTTGTGTCTCATTCCTATACTACTGGGCATATCCCTAGCCAGTAACTGCTCAGTGGTATGTGGAAATGTGTTGTATTGAACTTTTCCTCCTTCATGGTTATTGCTTTTTTGAATTTGTGACTCAAATCCCCTTGCTCTATTTTGAGTGATTTATACACAGGAATGAAGATTTATGCCTGAGAGCTCACTGTGCCGGTATTATCCAATCAAACTGGGCTGCACAGTGGCTCCTGAGATTACATTAAAGTGTAATATCAATGCAGCAATCCTTGGGATATTGCCACTTTGAAATACCCAGTGTCCATCCGATGCAATAGCAGCATGTTATGATCAAGGGGATTTGTATATTTAAGTACTGTTTCATGTAAGAGATTGCTTCTAGAAATCAATGAGTAGTTGCCTGCTATGTTTAGTTTCTTTTGTCAATGATTGGATGGAGAGAGAAAAAAAAGTCAAAGCATTGCAGGTGACCTTAAAGGTGCTCTAAGTGATGTTGGGTGACGTTACTTCTTGTTAACGTTCAAAGTATTTTCAAACAAAGCGAGACTTGCTTGCCCCTCCCTCCTCCTCATCCCGTCCCCTCCCTTCTGTGCTTCCGTGCTCTAACCCCCCCACCCCCACCCTCAAATCCTTCTTGTCAGTTATTGACTGGAACACAGGAACACTGTTTGTGCATGCTTCATGGTGCAGGTTGGCACAGTTTGTTTTTGTTGCAGTTTGTAAAGCCTGGGCTGTCTACAGACCGCGTTTTTACAGTGTGTTCTGGGGACAGGCAGCTCGTGGAGGAGAGGAGATGTTTGCTCTATGTGACAACAAATGTTATAGCCTAAAACACGCGTGACATTGCTTAGAGCACCTTTAAATTAAACAAATAATAGCAATGATAATAAAAAGATTACAATATATTTTATGTAAATTAAATAGAACAGAGTTCCTTTGTGGTGTCCTCATTGCTATAAGAAAACGTATTTATTTATTTTAATGTCTCACCTTAGGTTTCTAGACATCATAAACATATTTTATTGTTTCAAAAGCTTGCAAAACAGTGACAAAATGACCACACTGCAAAAAAGGGGTGTTTAAAAACAAGATAAAAACAGTAAAACTGAGGAAAAAAGGTACTCAAAACAAGTAAAGTTATCTGTCCATGCAGCAAGATAATTTCACTTGACAAGCTTGCTTGATTTAAGATTACGGTGTAAAGTTAAACACTTAAAAATCAGAAATTCACTCTTACAAACAAGGGAAATTATCTAACACTTCTAAATCTAAGTTTGCTTTATCTTAGTAAGAACCAAATAATTTGCCGTGCAAGGCTTAGCAAGTAGTGTGAAGGTGCTCTACTGAGGTTGAATTTCGGCCCCTCTAAACCATCTTTACCTGAACGTCAGTATTACAGCTTGGCAAAGTGCTCTGAGGGGTTCTTTAACAACAAAAGGTGATGGCTGTGCTGATGCCAGACTGTGGCCAAAACATGTACACCTTTTATTAACTGTACCCTGTGCAAATGCTTGGGGTCCAAATGAAACCTCTAGTGCGCAAAAGCATTCAGCATGGTCCGCCAGGATCTCCCTCCAATGACGCGCGCATGTTGACTGTATATTCTAATCTGCATGGTTTTTCAACTTTGTGTGTGGTTAGGCATTTGAAATGATAAACTCACAGCAACTTTGATGTCATTATTATACTATTACTTTATACAGCTGCCCAGTGCTATATGGGCTATTCATGCAGTAATGATTTTTGTGAGGAGAAAAAACTATACTGACATTGGCACATTTGTTCTTTTTTAATTCCCCTAAAGGAAAACGGCTTTCTTAGCATGCAATTTATCCAATTACGGATTTACAGCAGTGCAAACTCAACCATATGATACAGCCTAAGTCTATTTTTCAGTCTTTGGAGCAAATCCAATCATTCCGTATGGTTGCTGTTGGTAATAATTGCAACAACATTGTTTTGATAGTGGATCCATGGAGTGGAAACAAAGCCCATTTGGAAAAGGAGTGGGTATACCCTCTGCATCTGAGGTAAGTAAGTGGCCCGGACTCAGGGCCTCTAACCCCCGCTGGGGCTCCTAATACTGTCTCCCTAGCCCTGGAACACCCTCCAGAAAGCTCCCCGGGCTAGCCCCAGGTCCCCTAACCCTCATCAAATACCTCTAATATTATGTCTTCAGCCCCTGACTAGCCTCCAGCATGCTTCCTTGGCCAAGGCACAAAAGTATTTGGCTGCATTCTGTTGGTTGTTGATTTCTGCCGCCATCTACTTGAAGTATTCAGTGTAAATGACTGTATTGTGCTTGCTAAGTTTATATTTGTCTTGGATGTTGTTTGACATGTACATTGTAATACTGTAAACTGTTGGTTTAAATAGGAGGGTAACATGAATGGATTCCTGCAAACTGGTGTCTCTTATAGAGGGCTATGATGTAAATTGACTAAGTCTTCTTACCCCCCTCATTTACATAATTATTCCCCTCTAATAAATGCCTTTCATAGTCACCTTTTCTCCACACACTTCATTTTCATCTAAGCATTGGAGACATATTTCAATTCAAAGTAACATGTGACAGCTTGCTTTACTATTCTTCTTATCATAATTAGATCTTCTGTTGAGCTCCTGTTCTACAGTTTAAGCTAGTGCTACTCATTGCAAAACTTAAGTTTATTTCCATGAACGGATGGTCATTAGCTGCTTATCAATGCCACGTAACATTTCATAGAGAGATTATCAGCTCCAAACTATAATTTTTTATGGGTTTAATATACTTAAATTCATAATCATCTGCTACATAGTCTTAGCCTGGCGGTGCATATCAAGTGGAAAGCAACATTTAGATTTATCTATCTTAATTCATTACACATAGCTCCTTGCTCGTTAGTTAACTACTCATGAGTTTGTGTAAAGTGTTACCTAAATTGACAATACCGCATTGATACTCACACATGGGAAAACTATCATTCTTATAACACTCTTACGAAGACTCTTATGTGTGTGGTTCAATTAAGTGGATTCTGAAAACACAATCTCAGTGCAGCTTGATGAGGTATATCACACAAAGTTGTGTGCTAATAGGAAAAAGAGTGAAATTGCCACTTTCTATAGGGTTAGGAATTACTGTCAGATTCCTAGCAGAAGCACTTTCCTTGTTCATGCTGATGAGTCCTCTTCTAAGATTATTTTTTGAGCATTTTTGGCCTATATTTTTGACAGGACAGCTGAAGAAATGAAAGGGGCGACAGAGGGAGAATGACATGCACCAAACGGCCACAGGTTGGAGTCAATCCTGGGCCCACTGCATTGAGGAGTGAACCATCATATAGGGGCACCCACTCTACCAAGTGAGCTAACCAGGCGCCTGAGTAATCTTTTAAGAAGGAACTGAGTCAACTTCATCCAAGGCTAACTGCAAAGGGCTATCACAAATAATAGTGCTATGTTTCTGTCAATGACACCTCTCACCCTCAGTCATTTCATACTAGCATATTTTCTTAAGAACTTTTCTAATTTCCGCTACTGAATATCCAAGAGTGCTCATGTGTACACTTGAATGTTAACATAGACAAGGGTACAAATGATTGCATTTCAGTGGCACATGGGTAATGCATTCCAAACAGCTGACAACCATTACACATAATGGCCCCTGCTAAGGACAAGGCCTCAGATTAATTCTCAGGTTAAATGTCTTGTCTGAGTGATGGATAAGGACTCATTAAAGACTGGTTTGTGATACATATGACAAACAATACCAAGCATTAGGAATACCGGGGACCAAGCATTAGGAATGCAGTGTGAAAGTGAAGGTGATGTGTGAGGGCTGATGCCAGATAAATGTAGCCTAATGAATGGGGGGGAGTGGTGATGGTGGTGGGGGCCTGTGAATCAGTACCACAAGCTGGTGGTGTGATTCTAAAGTAATCCATAGTAGATATGTACTCTCAAAACTGCTGATATACTTCAATGAGTTTAATCACTGAATTTTAAGTAGTTTCTTGTCAGTGTTTAAAATGCATCGTATTGTATAATTTAAGTAGCTAAGAATGCAAATCAATGGAGTGTAAAGTCAGTGGGTAATTAGACAGATAGGGTTCCTGGTGGAATAATGTCCAATTGTTTCTCGGATGTGGAGGGAATTTATAAAGCCACAGTTGGAGGAAATTGAACACTATACAGTATGTGGACAATAAATGCCACTTAATATTGGGACAACACACAAAGAGCATTTGGGGAAAGCTGAAATTTTAAACTCCTTGCACATCTTGACTAGTCAGGCTAGTCAATATATTGTCCATTAGCCTTGGACATGAAATACAAGGTCATAGAAGGCAGACAGTGTTGACTACATTCTTGGGCTTTTCACTTCTCTGCAAAGGTTGTACTTTTTGTTTGGCAGTAAAGGAGCTTGAGAGTGGGAGAGATTGATTTAGTGTGCTTCAGCTACATGGGCTTCTTTTGTGTCTGGAGCTGCAATTTAAATTTAGAAGACAGAGGGGCTGCAATCAGGAAGCATTAGTAATCAATGTTTCTTGTTTATGCATGCACATACGTGTGCATGTATATGTAGATGTGTGTGTGTGTGTGTGTGTGTGTGTGTGTGTGGGTTGTGCTTGTGTGCCCACAGCTGTAGAGAACAGATCTACGGCCAGTGGCCAATTAGAGGAGCCTGTAATAATAACCATTCTGTTTCGCTCACTGACACATATGTACTGGCCTTGCATCACTTTTATTACATGCTACAGATTTTTTTTCTTCCTACCTCGTACATAATAGTACTATATATATATATATATATATATATATATATATATATATATATATATATATATATATATATATATATATATATATATATATATATATATTTTATTTTTTTATTTACCATGGACATATATTGCTTCTACACAAGCCAACCAATTCAGAGAAATTATCACTGTCTAGGAATATAATTCCAACAAGAAAAACAACTAGATTTCTGTTTTGTCAAGGATACCAAAAACTCTGTTAACACTGGTGGTATCTAATGGAGTCCCCTTTTCACTGAATAAAGAAGGGTTTGTCCAGTTTATTAGCCTGGATATTTGCCCTTGTACAGCACAAACAAGGTTTTTAGAAAGTTTCACTGAGCCCTTTATTACAGCTTGAGGACAGTTGAGCCAGGTGGGTCTTCATCAGTTTTAAACATCATGACTGGTTTTGGCGGGTACTGTTAGTGTTTTTACAGAGCGCCATGATTCCGTAAATGTGAGAAAGAAGATAGATGAGCATACACTAAAGAGTTAGTTTTCACCTTGGGCATACCATCGCTCTTCTTGACTAATTCTTAGGTACAAGCTGTACTTGCAGTCAAAGCACTGCTGCCTGACAGAGAGGCACACAGCATGCCTGGCATACAACTAAATGACCAATCACTACATTGGATTCCACAATCCCACAGTGCGTCCAACAGTGTGTCAAGCAGAGCTGTGTATTCTTGGGAGGAATTATGTGTCTTTGGAAAAGATTTCATAAAAATAGGTAATTGGAGAGTTAAAAGGAAGATCTTACTTTCTAAGAAACATCTGAATCAGATGGCACTGATTTAATTTTTCTTCTTCGAGATGAAGTGTATGCTTCAAGTATTGACTACAAAGCACAGGAAAGGCTGGATAGACATGCCTAGTGGAAGTTTTTGGAAGAAATTCAGTGGGGGAAGACAGCTACAACCTGGAGTGCTGGCAGCCCTACAGTAGACCTACATGTCTCTGAGTGAAGAGCAGGTGGCACAGTGAGTCCCCGGCCTGCTATTAATTAAATTAACTGTCTGGAAGATGAGCTTGTGACTGAGAGCACAGTTCTTCCATCTTTACAGCTGTGTTTCAAACAGATGGACTGGGGGAATGAGTACTTTTTATAAAAGGGAACAATATGTATGATCTGTCTCAATAGCAGTAGGACATCAGCCTCATATTTTTTTCTCAGTGTTCAACACGGTGCCTATTACTGCTCATTTACTCTGTACGTCTCAGTCACCCTGCTGATGTCCAATCTAATGTGATGGGCAGGGATAAACCACTACAAGCTATATAATGCAAGGGCAATAATGTGTTCTCCCATGTGAGGCCATGAAGCCAAGACTCCCTCTCTGTCCCTCATTATAGCAGATGTGTGTTATATACACGGACAGCACAAGACAGGAGTGACACACACAGCACATAAACTGGACCGTGAAATAGACGGGCTGCCTGCAGATTGAGAACGGTGGAGGTAGTTTATTGTGTGTGAGGATGAGATGGGAGGAACTTATTTTCATTTAATGACCAGCTGTGTGATGTGGACTCCTAAAGAGCCATCTAAAAACATTGGCATCCACACACTGAGGGGGAAAAAAGGCCCAGGATCAGTATGCCCACCTTCAGCCAGGAAGGATAATAAGATTTGGCTCCCACTGACATGAATGGTAAGATTTGTCACTGAAGACTGTTGCGAGCTGCCTTTCAGGTGAGGGATAGAGTGCCTAAAATCTGCTGTGCCCATTCAACCTCACAATGTATTCAAAATCTCCAAGCCCTCATCATAATATGAACACTAGAACATATTTATATGTCATATCATAACTGTTTTTTTTCACATAGTTTTTTGGGGCATTTTAGTTGCAATTAATTGTGCAGCCTAGGTGACTGCTCATTCTAACTCTGGTGCGGACCAAACAACCAAAATCTGGTCCGCATTGGAAACGGGTATCTTGGTTCCCTCCCAAGTGCACTAGAGTTTGGTTCAGTTCAGGTGAGAAGGCAATCTGACAGGACAGCTGAAGAAGTGAAAGGGGGAATGACATGCAGCAAAGGGCCTCAGGTCAGAGTCGAACCACGGCCCACTGCGTCGAGGAGTGACCCTCTATATATGGGCACCCTGGGCACCCATATCAGTATCGATTAACAGTGTTGGTCTTTTATCAAACCTGCAACAACCAATTTGTTTGGTCACTAAGGGGTAGCAGAAACAAGTTGTGAACACACCACTGACACATCATCACCTTTAACCCTCATGGTGTTTGGTTCGGGCCCGTGGGACCTGTTTTCAATGTTTGCTAAAAGAAAAGTTATGCTTTTTATTATTTCTTCTAACGCAAACTCATTGGCCACACACACAAACACACACACACACAAAACTATTACACATGAGGTGTTCAGGTCTAGTGGATCCAAGTAAGGTGTTGTGAAACTATGTTGGTCTTAAGCACCTGCTATTCTCACATAAAGCCAGAAAAATGTTACGTTTCAAGCACTTTCACTTCTTCTGATTAAGTTCTAAGAAATTAGAAATATTTTTTTTACCTTTTTTATAATTTAATTTTCTTGTTTTCTCACACAAAATGAAAATGATGATATAAATCCGATCTCACAGGGGTAAATGGCAAACAGGAACCATAAGCGTTGTATACATCATTATGTAAAAATACTTAATAGATGTTTATTTTAGCTCATTAACAAATTTTTGTGGCTGTATTGATTTAAAAGCCTAATAATGTGGTGGGTCCACCAGACCCGGGAACATTGGCTGTGTAACAACTATATGAACACCACACAAGGGTTAAATTGATATATAAAAACTTGTTAGCAAAAAGTTGCTTTTTTAAACACCCAGGAGTTATGGAGCAGTAGCAAATGCCCAATATTCATACTCGGTTATTGGTCTCTACCAACTGATGAGGAAAATAGCTGGCTCTTCAGCTGCTAAATGCTCCAGTATGTTCACCAGCTAGTTGCTTAACGTGTCTGTCTGCTGCTTGGTGCTGACCTAGTAATGTACAGGTTTTTAGAGCTTGATCTTTGAAACAGCTGCCGCTGCAACTGAAGACGAGGCTTTGAGAGCCGTAAGAGTGAACCAAAACAGTAAAGTTTTGGGCTGGGCAGCTAAACAATGAGCTGAAACTATGAAGCTCTGAAAAGTCAAGAGGAGCGGCAGATCCAGGTGATAATTCTAATAATTATACTTGTTAGATATTGATCACACAAATGAGCCTGACCTGCTTATTTTTATAGCAGAAAAAAACGTTTTGAAGTTGGTTTCTACATTGCCCAGAATGCAATTTTGAATCTTTTTTTCTGATGCATTGTGGTTTATTGATAAAAAAGTCAAGGTCTAGGTTGTTGCAGGGTTGAAGCGTTTTTGTACAGTAAATTCCGCAAAGCCCTAGAGAAAAATAATTGAGTACAAACATTTCCTGAATTGTTACCGACATACAGCCTCAGAGTCAGAGGTGCATATATGTCCCAAAGGATGCATACTGAAATAAATAATAATAAAAAACTCATTTGGTTTACTGATACAATAAAATAATAAAACAACTGATTGGGATATTTTAACTTTAAGATTTTGGAGACATTACCATGCATTGAAGAGATGCTATGCCAACTAACTCAGCTAAATTCAGTTTTGAATAACTTTTTATTAAAACAGTTTAAAGTAAAATCATGGTGAAAAGGAAAGTAATGTAATACTAAATATGTAAATATGTATAAATATAAATGTGTAAATGAATGTAAAATGTAAATATATAAATGTGTAAAACATCAAAGCTTGACATATACAATGTGTACATTGTTTTCCTCTTGCACAAATTACAGCACTAAAGGGATCAGCAAACAACCCAAAACAGATGAGACTGTGACCTTGATAGTGATTTCCTATCAATCTAAGTGAAAGAGCAGAATTGTCCCTTAACAAGATTACTTTACTTTGATCTCATGGATTTGACTCTGGAGACAAAGTGATCTGGCATCCGTTCCTTTACTAATATAAAACCTAAACACTTTGTCACCAGCCATCACCAGCCACAAACGGACATCCCAACCGATGGATTACTGCAAGAATCGATCGTAGGCCTTTACTCTCAATGGGTTTCCTCAATTTGTCATAGCAGAAAAAAGACTGCCCCCCCTCCTCTTCTATCTGTCTGTCTTTTTCTCACATTCTTCATCTCTGTCCCTCTCTCTCACTTTAAGGCATGTCAACAAAGCCTGTGAGATAATCCCAAATGCGCATTGTACAGTGTTGCTTCAAGTTTAGTTTAAGAGGCTGTTTCATTTGGTAGTCACTTAATGGAGACCCCTCCCCTCTTCCGCTCATGTCTGCTTTGTTCAGCAGGTTAGACTGCGCACCTGCAGGCAGACACACTGACTGTCACCACAGAATGACAGCGTCCTGAGCAGCAAGATTTCTTTGAAGCCGACGCCTCCGGGTTTGCCCCGGGGTTGTTGAGGCATGCTGGAGTTTGCCATAGGTGGAGGATTCCTGTGGTACCTCAGCTCATTTTGATTAATGGACCTCTCTCTGCCCCTGAGTGAGCAATTATCAGAGAGTAGGCAAAGTCGTTCATCACTGTAACTGAGCAGCAGGATTCTTCCACTGTCCAAAGTCACACCTGCAGTGCGAAGGGTCTACA
Organism: Etheostoma spectabile; assembly: GCF_008692095.1. NCBI lineage: Eukaryota > Metazoa > Chordata > Actinopteri > Perciformes > Percidae > Etheostoma > Etheostoma spectabile. The sequence goes on from NC_045747.1 coordinate 10,392,030, forward strand.
TCCACATCTCCCACGTCTTCCTACCCATCAACTAGGCTGCTGGCCCATGTTTGACCAGGAGGGTCTGTCTCCAGGCAGGTCTGTGCAGCGTGTGTTACCAGCAGATCAGATTTCCCCACGGTAATTGGTTAGCCTGGGCTCTTTTACTTTGATCAAATTCAAGCCTGCATGTTACTGTGAGACCAAGTTCCTGCTCAGTCCTGTGGCACCAAGCCTGGAATTCACTTAGTCTCTGAAAAATGACTGGCACGTGTGGTAAACAACCATTGTCCGGAGCGGTTAGTAGATGTGTTCAGCATACTGACGGTCCTTCACAGACTAAACGAAAGCAACGGTATTTCATTCAAAACCAACACAATCTCAAGGAATTGCTAAATAACTACCAATAATAATAAATACAGAAAAAAAATGTATCATGTGTAATGGTTCATGTAAAAGATACCTTACATATAGTATATTGTGATAGATGCTCTTGTAGACACTCCTTAATGTATTGACATGTTTGTTAAGATGTACAAATACAATCATTTTGATTTTTCTATTCCGCCTGCATTAATGGACTAAATTACAAGATGCTTGTCCACATAACGGTCAAATATGTCTTCATACTTAGCAGGATACACAAAAGTACAATTTGCAGTAACACAAAAAACATTCATAAACTAAAAGAGCTTGGAGAGTGCAGACCTAGGCCAAGGCCATGCATGCCATATCTTGCAATTTTGACGAAAATAAATCAGGAATTAGTGTGTCTGCCACATAATATGGATCAGGTCCAAAATGTAATGGGTTCTTCCTTAGCCCACACCACACGTTTCCAATAAGTTTTATGTAAATCAGGCAAGTAGTTTTTTCCGTAATCCTGCTTACAGATAGACACAAACTAAAAACACAACCTCCCTGTGGAGGTAAAAAGCATTGACCTTACTATTGTTAGTGTCCATTAGTTTGACTGACAGGTGGCTCCTGAGGGTTTGTTAGTATTCAATTGACTTCAGTTTTTGTCTAGCTGAACCAACCCTAACCCTTTATTTATGTAGAACGTATTACCACCTGTTTTTAAAATTTGTTAGAATGTGCCAAACCTATCTCTGTGTTTATATTTACAACGTTCTAGGCTGTTGTTTTTTTTCCAATGCAACATGCCAGAATACTTTATACTAACTGCATTACTGGACTATTTGCGTTTGAGCTGGTAGACATGTGTTTACAGAAGTAGAAGTAATAGGACTGTCAGATGTTGGGCCCATTGCGGCCAACTGTCATTGCTGTTGTACACCTGCAATCCAAAATCCCCTCACCCAGTGGTAAAAATGCAATTAACAAAATTGTTGTTTCTTCCAGGGACCAACAATTTACCTGAATCTATTGGTCAATTACCAGTTTGTCTTCAGCCTGACCCCATCCCGTAATGTCTTTGGAGGAAGGCCAGAATCTGATTTCCTTTTAAAGCTGTCTAATGGGCTGTCGACCTATACATGCAAACCAAATGAACACAACTCGTCCCACCATTGCTAATAGGGCCTTTTTCTATTCATTGATTTCTCTCTTTACTTTCAGCAAATGATTTTCTCCTTCTCTTTTTATGCATGCTGGTGAATCTGTTAAATACTTTTTATTGTAGACCTTACAAGAAATAGGGATTTGGAATGCATATGAAGTACAGAGATTTAGTTTGACCGCCCTGTTATCACATCACAAAGTGTAATGCATCTATGATGAGCCATCTCTGTCACTATTTATATGTATGTATGAGTGTCTGTCTTTCCACTTGAGTGAGCACAGCTGGCTTTGTTTCATTTCACCTACGTTTTGAATACTAAGTGGTCATAGAAAAATTAGATACATGATTTTAAAGCTATGTACCCTACTACCATTTATGTAAATTGCTGGTTTCTTATGCATTCATTTTCAGTAGTTTGTATTTGAAGCTGAGCAGTTTAAAGAAACTAACTTACTGGAGTGTGGTAGCTACATAATTTGTTTCTTCACATGAGTAAAAGGCTATCATAAGGAATCTGGTCAAGACATTTGCTGCTGTGCACTGGAAATGTTGACATCTGTGTGCTGCCACCTTTTTCGCCCTGCATCTCACTCTCACCAATATCTCGCTGTATGCATCTTTTTGCCATTACCTTGCCCTCCTTTTCAACCATCTCTGCCTGTCTTCTCCATCTCTAGCTCACATCTTTATATCACTTCAATTTTCGCACGGTGAGATGGAAATTGAGTGGGAGGACTGGGTTGCAGGATAAGACGTAGGTCTCAGAGTGGACAAAAATAAAATCCAATTTCAACCCAAAAAAAAAAAAAAAACTAATTGCCCCCCATCTCCCAAAACTGCTCTCCTAGCTTTCTCTGCACATCTTCAGCAGGTCTCACCTGCACATCTTCAGAATCTCATAACCTGACACGCAGCAAGAGGGCAAAAAGAACGACCATGCAACAACCCACCTCCACTCTCTCACCTCCACTCTCTCTTAACTGAGACACACACCATTGCAGCCACTACTTGCTTTATATAGATACAATTGTACCAAGTGAAGCTGTGCCCCATCAAATTCTAAACAATTTTAGGAGTGAATAGAGACAAGCACGTTAAGGGGCTTCATGATGGTTTTCACACTGAACTTTTTTGATGGTTTGACTTTGAACCGATGAGGAGTTATACGCTCCTTGTCCATCATCACTTTGCATGCAGTAAGCATTGTGTGCCCATAGTGCTAATGATAGAGCAAAGCCTCTTACAGCAGTAATATGCATCTCTTAGCCATAAAAACACTGTAAACCTCACAAGGCCACGATTAACTAAGCTGACAGCTAGCTCAGTGGGGATGTTGACAGGTGAACAGAGAATTGATGTAAAAAAAAAAATATATATATGAACATAGCTGCAAAACAAATAAAATGAAAAGGGATTAAGGGTTTGAAGCACACGTGTTCTGCTTTTTTAGATCTTTGCATCTACAGGGTAATAGAGTGTGAGGATTCTTTAATTGCAGCTTTGTTGGATCAAATTCAGATTTAGTCTTCCAATTATGTCTCTCATGTTTTCTTTTGTACCACAACCTCCGAGAACGGGAAGAACACACACCTACAGATATTTCTAGCTGGCAAAGTCAGGAGGCATCTACTTATTTTCGGAAGGTGAGCAATAAGGATCCTCCAGAGCTGTAATCTAGTTGACTGACAGCAGCATACAATGCCTTTTCCCAAACATCTAACCGGAAGATATTTGGTAAAGAGAACATAGACAGCGAGCAAGGTGAGAGAAATGCACTCACACAAAGAGATAAGAAAGATGGAATAAGATGAAAAACAGGAAAGGTTGGGAAAATTTTCACAAGATCTTAAATTTTGTTCTTACACATTTTTTAGGTAGATCTTCAGTCATTAAGGGGCCTCGTCCGACTTACTATTACTGTTACCATGGTGTGTACCCACCATCAGCTGGTTGGAAATGAACACATCTTTCAAGACAAGTCCCACTGGAAAACATATGGCGTTAGTGATTTGTAAAAGTCCACACTTTACAAGAAAAAGACTCAACCCAGTGTTAACAAAACAGGATACATACAGTAGATACATTCACAAAATACTCTTCTCCGTATTACAGTCCCTGATCTTTTCCAGCTCAATGCATCATTTGTGGACAGTTTGTAGTACAATGTCATCATCTACTTTTTATATATTTCAAGCAAATACATGGAACAATCTACACAATGACAACAACACTCAATGCCATCAAAGTGACTGTATACATCTCTGAGTATCCAAATTATTTTGGACCCACAGGATTTACTGCAGATCTTATAACTTTAGACAAGCAAGCTTTTTTGCAAGGATAAGGTCAGTCCAAAGATTAAACTAGGCCACACGCTGTATTCTCTGAGTTTGAGACGGATACACATTTAAGTTGGTGATTGCACTGCAGAGTCCAGAGGGACTGGGAGGAGGAGAAAACAGGAGCAGAGATGGGCAGTCGGAGACACGAATGCAGCATCATACTCTCTGTGTTGTTAGATTTTCCTCGTAGGACCTCATTCTAAGCGTCTTTTGATGCGGGGACATTTCTCACTGAATCATTAAAATTTCCACAAACTTGCAATTTCTTGAAGGATAATATAAAGGTCTAATTCAGAGGAAGCAAATAGCACCTTGTGTCCTCCGGCACCCTTATCTCACAAAGAGATATCAGATTGTACGCTGTGTGCAACCAAATAATATTTTTGTTTGCCTCAAAGTGCAAAACAATCTTGCAGACATCTAATGAGTGCTTTGAAGTGCTGCTTGCATGCCAGCATGAGGCAATTCCTTCACTTGAGTTTAATCTTCCAGATGTGAAAAATGCAACACATTAGTTGATTTTGGGGAATCCTGTTTGTCTCTTTGAGAGTTTTGTGCTGGAAAGCACAGGTTAATTAGTTGTATTTTTTGTGACCAAATTTCCAGATAGACAAGAAAGAAATCCATCCACATGAAATGATGAGACTGGAAAGATGGTGTCTTGCGTGTTAAGAAGAACTGCCTCTCTCTTTCTCACATGGGTGTGAGCCAGGAATTTATTCACAGAGCTTTTGTCCAGCCATGATGGTGGGGATAATCTTAAACTTACGTAAGGGCAATTTTTCTGAAAATAGAAAACATACAAATCGTCTTTGTAATAGGCTACCTCTGGCAGTCCATCAGCAAATCATGTTTTTACGTTATTTATGACTCAATTCAAACCTTCTTATATTCTACAATATTAGTGAATGTACTTCATTTGTCTTAACACAAACATTTAATGGACTTTGAACTTACAAATCCAGAATGGCGCTCTGCAGAAAGCTCTTTTCACACCTCATCTCCGTTCTCATTAGACAGCAGCAGATAGCTTGGCTTCACGGCCACTGTGGAAGGATGCAGTCAGACTCTCTTCAATATCTGATGTAAAAGAGAGATCCAGGAGAAAGGTCCAATGGGTAATATATTCACTGTAATGAATGTACAGTAATGTGAACAACAGGCTTAATTATCATAGCTACTTGGGACGGCATTTTATGTAATTTCAACATTTGTGGAACTACTCACATCGAATTACATAGCTAGAGTACCCGAGTTGATTACTCACAAAAACAATTGAGACACAGTCAGCAAAGTGATCCTGACTGGTCCTCGCTAACACCGCCATGCTAACCCTGCTAACTGCTAACGTTACCGGAGTACCAGGCAAGCGAGCCATGGCTGTTTACAACATGCAGCGTGTTCAGCGGCCCGTAGTGAGTTATTTCAAGTCAAGAGAGAGGGGCTGTAAATCATGAAGAGAGGACCGTGAGTTAGCAGTGTGTTTAGCGATTGTTGACGTAATTCTAATCTAATAAACATTCTATTGTCTAACTGTCTATTGCATGCACAATTGCACATTTTTAACTCAAATTTTGCTGCTCTTATTTTCTTTATTGTATATGTCTTCTTATTTTTACTTTTTATATAGTTTAATTGAATGTTATGTTTGTCTGTGGACCTAATTGGTTTAATATGTCTTGTCTCCACCGTGGGATAGACGGAAACGTAATTTCGATCTCTTTGTATGTCTTGACATGTGAAGAAATTGACAATAAAGCAGACTTTGACTTTGACTTGACTTTGATAAAGTGTTTATTTGGGTCAGGTGGAAAGGACGGCGAGCTTGTTGTGTTTCCAGCGGTTCCTACTGTATTTCTAAGCCAAGGAAGTATGTCTGTCATTGGGTTACACAATGACAGACTGCGTGTGCATGGGCTTTTATGACTGTCAAGATAGCCAGCATCTAACGTTAGCTACTCCGCTGTGCTGTGAAGGGATATGTAAGACAAGTGCATAGCAACATTGTTGGGAATGCTGCAGTCTCAGCCTGTCAACCAATGTGAACTTTGAGTCTGGGGAGGAGGGGGAGGGGGAGACGACTCTCTCCAGTATTTTGAATTTGTACTGCAGTAACTATTTTAAACACTAGTATTACATATTGGACCTTTAAGGTGTTGTTGCCATTATAAAACCATTATTAAGCCATTATTCTGTTAACATGGGCATATGAATGTGGTGAAGTAGTGCACAGCGCTTGAATTATGAATATGCCTTTTGTATAACAGAGCAACCTGATCAGGAGCATATATTGATAAATCCCTTTAATGGACTTTGTAAGATTCATGACACCAGTTTTTATTTTGAGTTACCAATTTATTGGGTTCACCCGTACAGTCTAATGAAATCCAATACCACACTCCTGCAATACATCTTATCTTTGTTAACAACCCATGTGAATCCCTCTATGGGCATTGTTGAGGTTGAAGTTAGTGTTGCTTTTTTGTTACACCGGATTGCTGCAGATTGTACCTGTGGACATGGTAAGTAAGTGAAAACATGCGTCAAAGTGTCCAAGTGCACAATAACGCCGGGTCTCTAAGGGTGCATGAATTCCACTCCTGGGCAAAACGTTGCATTTGTTCACTGTGTATTGTGTTCACCCAAAACCCAACATGCTCCACCCCCAGCATAGATCACAGTTGTATAAAAAGAAAATCAATTAAATATAAAAACAAAATTATTTGTATACGTACGGTTTATTTATTTATTAATGACCTGACGTTGTTGACTGTTTCTACTGCTAGTGAAACTGTACGTGTTGTCCACTGTAGTCTTTGTTTTATTGTTACAAATAATAATAATTTATATATAATAATATACAATAAAGTGTGGGTGGCCTCAAGCTTTTATACATAACTTTTTAGTGCATAGAATCTTAAACTCATGAAATAATAGTTATTGACTTTAAACATAAATGTGTCAATCCTTAGGATTCAATTAAATTTAATTTTATTTATAGTATCAATTCATA
>NC_045747.1:10398898-10399011 GCF_008692095.1 Etheostoma spectabile
TATCTCAAGACACTTTACAGAGAGAGTAAGTCTAGACCACACTCCATAATTTACAAGGACCCAACAGTTGTAGTAGCTTCCTCCAGAGCAAGCAACAGTGGCGAGGAAAAACT
>NC_045747.1:10399021-10399167 GCF_008692095.1 Etheostoma spectabile
CAGAAACCTCGGACAGACCCAGGTTCTTGGTAGGCAGTGTCTGACGGGCCGGTTGGGGTTAGAATGAAGAGTGGCAATAACAGTCATAAAAAAATAGTAGTTTGTATTAGTTCTTTGTAGTAGTTCATGGCATAGCAGGGCACTGT
>NC_045747.1:10399190-10440736 GCF_008692095.1 Etheostoma spectabile
ACGTGGCAGGGCACAGCAGAGCGTAGCAGGATGAACATGGCATCGCAGGACGTGTAGCAGGACCATGGCGACAGCTGCTACCCTGATTAACTGTATCTGTGAAGATCTCTGGTTTAAGATTGTTTTTTTTTCAAAGATTATTCAAATGTTTAAGAGGTTTTCATAGCAAAAACAAGAAAAAAGACTTACTTTTTTAGCTTCAGGTTGATATCTAATATTCACCATCAGAGATGGTCCAGTGGGGAAGGACACTGACTGACAACCAGAAGATGTGGGTTCAAACCCCGCCTTAAGTATGCGACATAAGAGTGTTTGAGATGAATGAATGTTGTTATTTGTATAAGAATTTTCAACAACAATTTCTACTTGCGTGTTTTCAATTTCAACTTGTGCATTTATAACATTGATTTCTACTTGCAAATTTACAACATTGATTGCAACAAAAATTTCAACCTGGAATTTTCAACAACAATTTCAACTTTTATTGCCATCATAAATACACTTGCAATCCCTTTACATTTGTTTAAGTCTGCAGCCTGTTCAGCGGACATTATTTAAGTATTAAAGTATTAGTGTAGTAAGTGTAAAAAGACATGTCTTTAACAGTCCCTGTTTAACACACAGTGCTCAATGTAAATTACTTAAAACATGTATTAACTTATTAACATACTAACCACGGTATTTTACTAAATCAAAAGAAGTACTTTTGTTGCAATTCACAAAGTTACACGTTTAAAACTGCGACCAAATCACATTTGTGCCAGTTTGGTATGAGCATGTGTAATCTGGAAAAAAATATGGTATCAACGTAGTTGAGAATGCAGTTCAGTTTTATGGGAACACAATATTTTAGGAGTGATTGTTGGCCTCTGACAGGACTTAAGAGGAGTTAAACACACTGCAACCCTGTCTCACAGCATTTCACCATGAACAACGGCCGCAGGGACACAATCCGTGGTCATTGGGGTATGTAACAACGGGGAAATGAAACATGCTGATGACAACAATGGGACATACCGCCATACGCGGGATGCGCTTCAACAACGGGACGGTTGTGGTTGGGAGAAGAAGAACGCGGAAAGGAACTGCGACTAACGGGACACAATCGCGTTCTTAAGGGTGAAAGTCTTCTGTTGTTTGACCCATCCACCATCCCAACCAACCTCCTTAAATGCGTATTTTCAGCTTTTCAATACTCGCTACTGTAATCGTGCTGTTATCACAAAAGATGCTTCCCATTGAAATACATTAATTTAACATTCGTGCTCACCCCCACGAGAAAAACGAAAAAGGTTTGTCCCTGTACACGGATCAATAGATCAAATAACGTCACCATTTCACGGACTGCCATGTGACTGGACTGTACAAGGGCCTGTTTTGACTCTTGTTAAATAGAGGGTGGTTATTATTTTCTGGTTAAATGCATTGAGACTTCTGTTATTGTTGTCAACATGTCTTGGGATCAAAGAGCTCTTTACCACTGAAATGCACTTATACTATCACTGAAAAACACTTGGAAGCAAACAATATGACTGGGTCTCTTCCACAGTGCTCTTAGCAGGAATTTTAGAGGTCAATGTGGATTAAATAGCTCAAATGAAAAATCTTTTAATTTAGTTACAGTGCAGCTGAAATTGGCATCAATCTATTATTTGATGTAACAAAGGACCCAGTTGCATTAAATTCCCCCAGCATGTGCCAAGACTCTGGAGCTAACGTAACAAATACTGTGCAGCTACATTTAATTTACTTGGTGTTCTTTGATAAATGCCTATTTTGGGTTTGGTCTCATGTCTGCCACTTGTTCACTGGACATGCTGTACTGGATCCATCATAGCCTCTAAAACAGATACAAACATTCAGGTTAAGTTTAATTTAGCTGAAGTAAATGCACAGGTAAACTGTATAATAGCTGCATTATGCATAGTAGACTTACGTTGTGCCTCTGATGTTTCCGTTTGTTGGGTGGTAAAAAATGAGACACAGTTCTGTGCCAGGCTGAGGCAGAGGGTACAGAAGGTGTAGCTGCAGTCTCCTGAACACAAGCCAGAGCACACGTCTACACACATCTGGCAGCAGATGTCACAGCAGTGTTCAGAGCAATATGTCCAGTCTTCACACACACATGAGCAGCCACCAGCCGGTCTGCATTCCTCCTTACTTTGCAAGCTGGAGTTGCAAGGCTTGCAAGACTGTAACCCCATGGGTCCGCCTGTTGAAAACACACACAGACACGGGAAGATAAGATATTGGAGGAAATCACTGTCTGGATCACTGTCTCCTTTTCAAGTCCAAAATTGGAATTGATGATGTAAATACAAAAGGAACTCTGTGGAGAAAAAGCTTGTGGTAATTCACTGTCAGCCTGTCCTGAACATCGCCTGCTAGCTCGAGTTAAGTCCAAAGTTCTTGCAGTATCTGCAGAAGTTGTTTTCACAGTTTGACTAACTTTAGATAAGGCTCGATGCCACAATCTGCCCCTTGAGGTCTTAGTCCAGTCTGCTCCGTCATCTCACACATACATGAGACAAGGAATGACGTAAACCTGAACATCTATTCTGCCCTTCATAAAAAAGCATGACACCCTCAATCGTTATTACCAACAGTCATTCTCTATTAACACAAACCCAGAGTTCTTGTAACATCAAATCAACTTTATTTCTGTTCTGAGCATGAAATTGAACACAGAGGCTCTTTCTTAGGCCTACTTGTCACGGGGCCTGCAGTATAGAGATGGTGGTAAGCAAGGATAACGAGCTATGCAGTATGATTGAGAAAACACTGATTTAATTGCGAAAACAGCACTAACGACCCAAGTTTATGAACAAAAGTTAGATACTAATAGTATGCCAGATGTCTAAAACTATTTGGAACAGTAAATTGCCTTTTGTTTTCCTCACAGAAACATGCTTTAAAGAGAAATCTGTGCAGATTTATTGTAATTATCCTCATTTTACACATTAAATAAAAGAAAGGTGTAAAAATGAGAAAGCATTTACTTTGGACGCTGAAGTTTGGCAACAAATCCTGAATTTCAGGAGAATTCAGAACATACCTCGCGTTGATCACACATTATCATCTTTACATCATCAGTCTGATCACATTGGTGTCAGAACAACTGTGACGTCCCCGCCTCTTTTGGCTGCTGAGCTGTCTGCAGTAGGTGTGACCGGGTCATGATTGGAAGCACCTGAGCCCCCGTGTTTCCTATACAAGAATGTGTTCCACTTTGAAAGAGAGTAGAGGGGAACACTCTTTTTTTCTGTTTCACCACACAACAATCAACTCACTATTCTTAAATTCATGGAAATACGTTGACACCACTGACTTTCTGACTGCCACACTTCAAATCATTATTTGGACAACTAGTTGTTTTTGATACTTGCAAATAAATTGATGGTTCCTTTGCTGCAGGCAATGTGTTGTTTTGAGTCAACTATGATACAACAAGATGTGTACAGAATACAGAAACACACAATTAGAATGTAGTCAGCAATCCGCCACATATGCATATAGCATTTTGCCCTTGAGCACCATTGTAACACATGCACACTTCACTATTTTGTATTTTAGCAGAGCTTCGGGAGCATGACACATAGTATTATTAAGTGGCAGAGAGATATTTCAAAACTCAGCATTTGTTTGTTAGAAATTAACCTTTACATTCTTGAATCAGTAAAACATATGGCACAAACACGTTACATAATCTGTAGTACTTTTTCTTATTGTTAGTACAATGCATTCTTATTGTTAGTACAATACAAGAAATTATATTAAAGTTGATTGATTAAAGTTAGAATAACTCCAGTTTGTGGAAGATGCAACATCTCTATTTTAAGTGTTCAACTGTCTATGAACATGGATCACTTCTTTCCAAAAACCGATGATCCTGTGATTAAAAAGTCTCTCAAGGAAACAGATTGTCTTTATATTTTTACTTACCTCTTGTATCCTCATAGGAGCTATACTCATCACAGTTAATCAAGGACAGAGAACAGACTACATCTGTTCACATGGCAGCTCTCCTGATGTTTTATTATTTCCCTTCCTTCTTTTCTCTGTCATTCTGTCTCTTTTTCTCTTTCACCCTCTTCCTCTTTTTTAGACACACACACACACACGCACATATATAAACACACACACACACACACATTCCTTTGTGTTACCCATAGCACAAATGTCAGCACACTAAGTTTGACAGGTGAATGACAGTGACGCAGATTTGACCTTGCCAGCTCTGAGAGCGAAGTGACAGTAATAAAAGGCGGTACTGAGCTATTGTTGGCCCTAGGGCATCTATTAATGAATGACATGAAACAGCAGTGAGATTCTGGGACAGACATGGGAGGAGAAATGATGGAGGACCAGTGACAGCAGCTCACACACAGCCCTCACCTGTGATGAACTCAGCCAGCATCTTGCAAAGGGTTGACACTTATACATTCCATGGCATATGCTCAGATGGCTGCATGTATACACTGATATGCACACAAGCATGCAAGCAATAAAAGGAGATGTCATAACACACAACCACCTACAAACACTGAAGACATTCTCTCAAAACCTTGTGTTTACTGTAGAAATCATCACCAGCTAGTTCATTACATTATTCATTTGTTAAGTAGACCCCTCTGCACATGAGGGCAACTTACATTTTTTTTACCTCCCACTCACTCTGACTCTCATACCGGATCATGCACTGATACAACCCTCAGTGAAAATTCAGCTTAATCCCCAGCTTCCCTTGCTGCAGTGCATCCCGTTAGAGAATTGTTGTGAGTGTAAAAAGGAGGATATTTCAGGGTATACATTTATATTATAATCATCTTATATTCAACAAACTGAAAGTATAGCACAATTTCGAGTTGTCTCACTCCAGCAGAATTTGTTAGTCTTTTGAACTGATATCGGGAATAATTATAGATAATGAATTGATAGGGGTGATAAGTGTCAGACCACTAATGGAATGCAGTACTTAAACTCTGTAATCCCTTTGTGCCCCTCACTTAGTGTCAGGATAATTAGATTAGACTGCTGCTGATACTTTCTTTACTAGCAGACACCAGCGTATACACACACACACACACACACACACACACACACACACACACACACACACACACACACACACACACACACAGACACACACACATACACCTATATAATGGATTTGGATGAACTTGTCAACACATTTGGATGCATGGAAATACTGTAGTACAGTAGGGGGGAGACTGAAAGCATGAAATGTTGATACAATTGTATTTTTCATTGAATTAAAGGTGGAGATTTTGACCACTAGCAGTGCTGTGAATCAAGGTTTTTATTGTAATTTTATTTTTTAGTGGGTCCCCATTTTAATATGTGAATCGTGCATGTGCATTAAGGCGCAGATGCATGCGCACAAGCATGCGGGCAATGCAACATCCTGCAGTCTGTTTCCTCCGATTCATGCTAAGTCAATTGACAGCACAAGAAATATGCATACATGTTAAGGGATATGAAAGTAGTATTTCTAAATGAACTGTTGTTATGCTCTATTATCCAAATCTGGATCTTCTAAGGAATAAGAGGCATCATGAAAAATTACACGTTGGATTGTTGTAATTAAAGTTCTATCACTTCAGCACTGGGCCCAGTGACCCCAATGTTCTTCCACAACCTGCCTTGGGAGGATGACTCAAGATAAGCAATGAGGTTAAACAGTAAAAACAGTGAGAGATTTACTGAGCCTGTTGGAGAAGATATGGCAGTGCTGGGTGATAATATATGGAAGCGAGGAGGGCACACTGCTTAACAGGCAACTCCAGCATTTCATCAGGATTGGCAAGACACTCATATTTTACCCTAGCCATCGCCCAAGGGCTCTGCTCCAGCACCCGACATCTCTACATCACTCCTATCGACTGGATGGGACGCAAGCTCTAATTGGCAGGTAGCATGTCACATTCAGGGGTGACAGAAAAGAAAAGAGAAGAAGAGGGGAAATGAGATGTTAGCAGGGAGGAGCTTGGACAGGTAAAAGAACTTATTTTAAATTAGAATTTATTTTAGTTATTTTAAGATCCACTCTAATCGGTGGACTGCCATTCAATTTTGTACGGATATCCATGGTATCCATATCCCCTGACTTTTTATCTAGTATCACCAGCAGGTAAGTGGTTCTACTTGATGGACTGGTACCAATGTTAGACATTCATGGATCCATGGCTTCCTAATAACTTGGATGATTTTCTATCTTCCATGTAAAAAGTCCTGTTAGTAAGGATAGAACGAGCTCTAGCTCTGACGCCTAACAAAGAAGATAAAGGCGCACACTCTGATGTTACAAGCCAAAAAGTGTTTTCCCCGTCTACACAACAACACTGAATACAAAGACTTTTTTTCAATGCTTCATCGGACAATATGATGGTTTAGAGGCTTACTAAATTGTACCTTGTGAAAGTAGTGGTTAAGGAGTGTTCTCATTCACTTCCCCACGTAGACCTCCAGCCTGTATAGAGATTTCAATGAGCAATCTTTCCAGAGGGCTGTTTCTTTAACTGTTATGCTACTATTCAAGGACAGACTTGCCATCTGGAGTTGTGGAGGACCTTTGGGCCAGTGCCGACTCCAACACCACTGATATGAAAAAAATGAAATGGCCCATTCTGTTTGGCTAGCCTGATTTAGACTGGCCCGTTGGGTCCACAGAAGTGCCTGTGTCCAGAGGTCATCAATTTATGACATCTCTGGATTTTTATTTGCTGTCACCTTTACTTTGGTATGTGGTTCTACTCATAGATGGTTAACAGATACAGATTAAAGTTAAGATTTTTAATTTAAATATCACATCGTTTTAAAGATTTGTATGTGTCTAAGAAGAGAGATGTCCCTTTACCATGTGACATTAAGGCTATGGATCTTTTTCAGAATTTATCTTGCAGTTAAGATAATTTAGTGACTCTTGACCAGGGAGTTTTCACTTCAAATGTTTACGACAGTGATTTATCTTTTTTAATTTTACAGTGTATTAATGTGTCATTTATCAGCTCAGCTCAGGCAACAACTTCTCTCCCTGTTTGCCAGCTGGAGACCGCCAGCATTTCCATCATCACCTGTGAAGGATCAGGTGGAGTTGATACTGAGCTGGCTGCAATGGGGAGGTGCCATGACAGGCTTTTCATAATGACTGATGTCATCTGTGGCACTTTCATTTACTGTTCAAAGTGATGGACAAATGCCCAGAGTGTGCCAAGAGACCGTGTCATCAAGATGTCTTTTTGAAGAAGTGTTTCTGGCACTTGACAAGCTGGCAGGGTGTTTCTGTCTCTTTCTTGCACACAGTGAGTCTAGGAGATCGATTATGATTGGTTTCTCAGCAAGTAGTCAAGCTGTAAGATTGACTTGGTAATGTGTGTTGACATGGAGATCAACTGAGCCGACTCAAGCAGCTGGTATTAATGAAGCACAAAATATCAACTGTTTGGTAGCTGGTGGCTGCACAAATCCTCATTCCATCTCATTATGCAAAACACCCACTCATGGCTGCCCTGGTGTGGCAACAAACTGGTCATTTGTACCAAACCAGCCCTAAATCATGTGTTGTTATGGCAATTAAATGACAATGTCATGCTTATATTCAAGCCTCAACCTTTGGTTGTGACTTTAAATGTACACAATGTAAACATTTTACTAAGAAATTGAACCTTCAGAACAGTGCCTTCTTTCTGTCTTTTGTCTTTTATTGTTCTATGTACTACAATATTCCAGCTTTTTAGCTTTCATGATAAACTATTGCAGGTGTTAGGGGATAAATTGCAAAACAACTTAAAAAAGAGCCAACTAATGAAGCTGTCAGCAAGGTGAATGCCTTTGTATTGTTTTCTACATTAGAGGTACTAACAAGAATGAAATAAATTTAAAGAAAGACATGCTACTGCTAACTTCATTGCTGGTGTTTGTATAGACTACAGTACTGGAGCTCGCTTGGCATCCAGCACTTTCTCTCACCCATTCATCAAAAGTACCAGTGCTCTTGTGAGTGAGAAGATTTATACGCCATAGAAGAGAGGTGGAGAATTAGCTTAGATTTATGAGCAGAGACCGCAATGGCAAGGCACTGGCAGCTGCTACTTGACATTTGAAATAGAGAATGTGAAAGAAAATTGGTGACAGGGGAAACAGGAAATTGGAACAACAGAGAGGTGGAGAGGGGCTGAGAAATTAATGAGACGTGAGCAGGTCCAGAATAAAAAAAATTATGTTATTTGGAAAGCTAATTTGTAATAAGTAAGGCGAGTATTCCATCACATCAGTTTATTAACTTATTAATATGATTCCCAATTAATTTTAGATTTTTTAAATGTGTCAGCAGATACTATTTTTACTACAGGTGAATGGAAAATTGATGTTTGCATTACGTTAATCATAATGTTTGACACTGAATAACATGGCCACTATATCCTCAATGTGAGACGGTTAGTGATATAGATCCCACTGAGAATGTATGTTTGGTGGATATCCAAAGGCAGTGGGGTGAACAACCCTGGACCTGTAAGACACTTGATGAGCTTAGCCATAAAAATTAATGTTGCCTGAGTAAGCGACTAAAATACACTTTTTAACGCACCAGTTCAGCATCCTTCCATCACCTCTCTCCCCTGTCACATTGACGCAACACAACAGGGCAAGAAAAAAAAGTGTTGTTTATACAGACAGCAAAATAAGTAGGTCTGTATTTGAGAAAAAAGAAAACAACGGAAAGCCACAAAAGGATGTTCAAACACTGCAGTAGTTAAACTAAATTAAGTTAAGTTATTTTCTGTTCATATGTTTTTTTGTTTAACTTTTGTTTATCCAGGTAAGTATATTGAGAACAAATTTTCATTTGCAACAAGGACCTGTCACATCCAAACAGTTACACATTCTGATTTTTTTTTTTTTTTACTTCCACTACTTGCGAGCAGACATAAGTATGTTAACCTATAGTCTCTCAAAATTGTACTTAAGCTTAGTACTTGACGACAGCGTCAAAAGAGCATCCACAATGAGTTTAAATTGATCTGCTTCCAATACCCAGAAACGCATATGGCAGAGTGTGCTGCTATCTCACTCCCTGCAGGAAACGGATGGTCTGCACCACAGTGGGAGGCTGGCCATCTCACCTGGGCTTGGAAGGTATGCTGGGATGGCTGGAAGATCAGACAGAGGTGACAAAAAGCATAGAGAGGGCTTTTTGGCCAGACAGTCACATCCACTCAAGGTGAACCGTCCTGAGGTGACACAGAGAACCACAGAGCACGGTGGGTGCTTGGCCTCGCGGCACACATCTACATCCAAACTGAATCCAAATCTGACTCATTGCGTCGGTGTTCAGGTTCCATTAATCTGCCGGTGGCCTGCACTCTACCCACTGACTTCATCATGATTCCCCCATATTCTTTTAGCCATCTCTGAGCACCAAAACATTGATGGCTGCTCTTGGTTGAGGACAGTCCCCGTCGACGCTGGTCAGACTCCTCTTGGCTAGATGGAAAGAGCCTCAGGATCAGGCTAGCTGCCATTAGTCCATGGTTCTTTACCGCCTGAGAGTTGTTGCAGCCGAGTAGGATGTTGGGGCTGACGGGACTGGAGCCGAAAAGGCTGAGAGCCACAAAAATGTCTTCATCGTTGCAGATGAGCTCCTCCTGTCTAATGCTCTCTTAATCAAATTAGAAAGAAGGTAAAAAAGAGCACCCTTTTTGGCATTTCCAAAGTGTGTATGAAAATGTGCCCATTGTTGTGTACGTAACCATAAAGGACAGTGTTTGGTTAGAAAAGGCACGCAGATTATTTTATGATTTACTGATTCTAGGCCAAATCTCTCCCACTAAGATTACAAAACTATATATTTTTTACCTGAAAACCTTTCTGATTTGACAAGGAGAAATTCATTTTTAAATTCATGAGATGACAAACTATTTCATCCTAAAGAAGAAGAAGCAACATACATTTCAGTGGTTTCTGATCTGTTTGACTACGATCCCTTGACAGTAGTAAACCCCCAAGATGAAACATAAAAAGACTTTTTTATGGGAATAGGTAAGGGCTCAGTTGTAGGCTATTGACGCTGCTGAAGCCCGAAGGCATTCTTCCTGGAGGTTTGGAGACTGACTGTATGGACTGATGTAGGTTGTTGCGTGAATAGGTGATAATATCTGACTCCCCTCTCTTAGTGCCTGAGGGGGGAAAATACTGTGTGTAAACCTGAAACGCGCTCAGTCTATTCAATCCGAGACCGTCAAAAGGACAACCACTGGCTGGCTCAGTGTTTAATGTTTAATGGACTTAAAGGACATGATTGCCTATTGGCACTGTATCACATTTATGGAGCAGCCTTATTTAATGCCAGGATAAATTGTTAGGCCCCATACTCCTAATGACAAAAATGACCTCTATCATAAGTGTATGTCTGCTGAAGTCACAGCTGTCCAATCTCAAACACAATGTCTTGACGTCACAGGGACACTAATTATGTTTTTGATATAATCACTTCACAAGAGCTCTCCATGATTAGCTCAAGTGGCTTCTCTAATGAAAATGATGTCTTGCTTTGTTAACCTTGTGTGGCTTTAACACTCAGGTGTTAAACTGTGGAGGACGTGGGCTGCATACTGAAAATAAATAATTCACATCAAGATTATACAAACCCTTAGCCTGAAAAGCTCCATCAAATGTCATCAACTTTGATGCTGTCATAACTGGGTTATGGTTGGATGTTTTTAAAACCCCTCTTTATAGCTGCTTTATGAAAATCAATATCATTTTATTGCAAATTTCACAAATACTTTCAATAAACTGTTGACGGGTCATCTAATGCCCTAAAGCCAATTACATTAGGAAAGAAGAAAGGAACAGTCTTTCAAGCCTCATTTACAGGACTGGATCATGTTGGTAATGTTTTAATCTCTCTCTATTGGGAAATATTTGTTAATGACAGTCGGCAAATGCTCTTGCAAGACATATGTGAGAATCATCGCTGTCATTACTCAGTCTAACCAATTGTTAGTGCGTCAAAGCCGTGTGCTACATTCTCTTTTTGTTGATGTCTAAATAGTGTTTGATGCCAGACTCTTTGAGAGCTAATTTCTGTCACTGGCAATGTACAGTAGATGCAATTTAACACATTGACATATGCACCAACTTGCTGTGCTATTTGAAAAGAATGAGTCACTCCTTAATCTATAGTCATCTCATTTTCAATGTGATTGTACTGACAATAAGAAGGAGAAGGCCCAGCAGAGCATTTGGACTGAATGCAAATTTTTGTGTACACCTTGTCCTTTCTAGACAGCCCAAACAATGCCGGACCCACATGGGAGCACTCCAGCTCTACCACATTCATTTACATTACACCAGGTCAAACCTGAAAACTAAATAAATCTAACTCTGTCAATGCTATGATATGTGGGCCTTTCAATTGACTTAAGTTTGGTCAACTAATATGGTATAATGCCAACCGTACATGTGCAATAAGTCAAACCTGTTGATCTGATCAAAAGCATTCTGCCCAATAATTCAATGTGCTGAAATTGCAGATGATGTATTCAGACCAAGCAAACAATTGTTTAATATTTGTGGGATTGACACAGCTGGGTCAAACATGCTGTTTATACTTTAGAAGTCTACCCATGCTAGCTGTGAACATACCAGTGTTGGTTTTGGAAATCATAAGGTTTCAAAATCTTTACACTGTGAAGCTCCAGGGGCTGTTGTCTCTGTGCCTCCTGCATTTCTCACGGGCAAACTGCAGCAATACCAGGCTGTACTGGACACCTGGAAAAGGCAGCAAGTCCACAGAGACCCTTATCTTAATGTTATTAAAGCCAAGATATAGATTCTTCTCTGTTAAGATGTTGGGTTGAATAGGTGCAACAGCATGGCACACACAAGAGACTTATTTGAGAGTGTTAGCTACAGGGAAGAATTTCACATGCTAAAACCAGTGTGAAATCATAAGAAACCTCTGGCTTCTATATCTCTATTCATCCCACCTAATCTTCAGTGTGCCCAGGGTATTTTATAATGCCATGATATACCATGTCGGGGTTTAGGGGCTCAAGGATTTATCAATATGATGTCATCAGCCAAAGGCAGTCGAGAACTAGTGGGGGAAATTATTTTGCTCTGCATGTAAATAGCTGCTTTAATTACCTTCCAGCAGCTGAATCTGAAGATAACAAAGGTGACCTTTATAAACCGGTGATCTAAAAATTAACAGAATACACTCTCTAATGATTCTTCTTCCATTTTACATTTTAAGCTTGATTCTGTTTACAGTGATCCAAACAGAGTTATTTATGAACTACTATTAATATGCAAGGAAAAATTGATTATTTCACTTGTAATGTTTTAAACATTTTTTTTTCTCTTACTACATCTCAAAATGACCATATGTAACAGTGAAAGTAAGTTCTTTATATGCTGTAGAGTGCTGCAGCTGTCACACTATCAGCTGCTCAGACAGAGCCAACTAAGTGAGAGAAAGGACAGAGAAACAAAAACACAATTTCTACCAGCACTGCTTTCTCTTGCAAGCTATTCATACTAAACAAGGACTTGGAGAGGAAGTAGAAACAATATATTGCCCAATCAGTGTGGTGAAGGTCAGGGAGTGACATGGGAAGGAGAAATAGTTACAAACATAAAATAGGACACAACAATCACTAAACAAATGTTAAATTGTCAAGAAGCATGGTGGATTTTTGAGAATAATTGTTTTGAAAGCAAACAGTCTGATAAAGAATTGGCCCTGGAGGGGCAGTTTACAGCATAATGTGAAGTCATGATGTAACTGTTTGACTCTGCATTGGCCATCAAATGTAATGCGAGTGCATGTGCATGTATACCATTTAATTTGCTCATTTCTGTTGGTGTATGGTGGTGTATTGCCCATGGCAAGGCACAGAATCAATCCCAATAGTGTTGCATCTTTCAGGTAGTGTAGTTTCTCTGACAACTTGAATGAAATGCACCCTTCACATCTCCAGTTTAAAACATTCAATTTCCAGCTGCTTCTCAGGGGCAGAATTCTGCAGTGGAAGATCAATGCAAAATGACTGGAAAATTGCTAATGTTATTTACATCAAAGTGAGACTGGAGGAGACCAATCATGGCAGTGATTCAAGGCAATATTCCTAAGTAAGTTTTCCCTTGGGTAATAACTATAAAACATTGTGATGTTATTCATATTCTTAAACCTACCCCGAATTGTTTTTTAAAAACACCCAATTTCAGATTTACCTTGACTATAGGTATTGGTCAATGCTGTAGATGCTATAGTTAATACACTAGTTTAAATTAATATATTTTGAAACTTACGTTGTTGTGGTGAAATCCATAGCTGCTAAGTCCAGAATATGCACAACGACTTGAAAATTAGGTTTTGTTTTGCAGGGAAAACAGATCTATTTGTGACATGATGTCTCTCTGATGTCTTTGCTGAGACACATCTCATAGCAGCAGTTGGGTTGTTCTTTCCATGTTTCAATTTGCAGTTGGAGTTTACCACTGTCTCAAGGAGCAAACGCTCTGAGAAGAAATCTGATTTTCTCTGTGAGATACTATAGATGGGGTGGCACGACAAATGCAGCAACACTGTGCATTGTGTGTGTGTATGTGTATCTGCTGGCACTTTTTAGGGAAGACATTTTTTTCTGAGGGAAGCACATCCACATTGGAAAATCAACAATGGCAACATGTGTGACAAATGGCAGCTGTGGACACAGTGGAATACAAAGAGGAATACAACAGAAGAAAGAACAAAGCTCAAGTACATGGCTAGACTGTTTTCCTGTTTAAAACAGATAGACCATAGTAACTTTACTGTTTGATGTGATAGGCAGAGACTGGTAATTCATGGCCACTTTGTTTGCCTTTGCACTGTCATGCCTCCATGAATAAGTGAGGCAGTGCAGGGCCAATCTAAAGGAAGCTTGTTTCAATCAAGCCATTTCAAATCAGGCAAGCTGATGGAAAGAGAACAGCTTTCAAAAGGCCATGGTGCATTTTCGATTTCCTAGACCAACATGCGTATTTACTTAGCTGCATGAGAGTGCATTATTGTCACAGTCCCGCTGGCGGTGAACTACAGGAACCTGCCAAGCAACTGTCAGTGACCATGAGAAGCATCAGCTACTTTTAACATGTTGGAACATCCAAAATTCCTGATGTTAGGGTTAGATAAAGAAGAGTTATGCCTCTAAAGAAAAGACTAATCTCCACAAGTGCTATAAGTATCATGTAAATGAATGTCACATCTATCTCAACAAGTTATTTTTTATCTCAGATTCAGCCTTGAAATTACACTTGATGGATGAAAAAAACTCTTGAAAGATGTTGCCTTCTATGAAAATAAGAAAATGTGACTTGTCAGGAGGTAGGTATAGGTTAAGATGTTGATAATTGAATCCATCAAGGACCCTTGTCGTACCATGTGAAAAATGCCATTACTTCACATAATTCTTTTCTCTCAACACTTTTAGTTTTCATTTAGTTTACTTGTGATATGCATAGGAAGTGCTTAATTTAAACACATAATAATGCGTTTCCTTTGGAAATGAAAGAGATATTTAAGTCAACTAGAGCAGTTCCGAGGGTAGATTAATAAATTAGATGTGGCACTGTAACACACTGGGTCACTTTAACACACCGGGTCTCACTTGTCAAGTCAAAAGCTATTCACATACAGTATGTATAAATGTCAGCTGCACAATACCATATTGTTTGACACCAACCCCCCTCCCCACCCCAGTGTAGTTTGTGGCATCAGGCAGCCACTGTTTCCTCTGCTGCAGAACAGTTATAGAGACAGAGACAGAGCACCTGCCCTGGTGCCTGAGCACTGTTCCCAGCAGCTTGCTAATGTCAACCTGCCTGATATGCACAGCAGGGTGGGGGCTCCAAGACAGCAGCAATTTTCCACTGCATGCGAATGAGACTGGAGAGCAATTTGCTGGCCTAAGAGCCTCATAATCTGCACATCATTATCAGGAGGGGATTGGTGCATGGGGTGGCAGCGAGGTGAAGGAAGAGAAAATAAAGGGAATGAGCAATGGTTGACAACGAATGAGCTCCAATGAGACTTTGTAAGACATGGCGACAATAGGAAGTTGGTTATTTGTAAAGCAAATGACAGGGGGACAGATTATCTGTGGGACTATACAAAGCAGAGAATTAAATGGACTGAGGTAAGGCATCATCTCACTGGCAGTACCACCTCTGTTTAAACTAAAACCAGGCTCTT
The DNA here is from genome assembly GCF_008692095.1 of Etheostoma spectabile. NCBI lineage: Eukaryota > Metazoa > Chordata > Actinopteri > Perciformes > Percidae > Etheostoma > Etheostoma spectabile. The sequence continues at coordinate 10,414,453 of NC_045747.1, forward strand.
TGAAACGCAGCGACAGGCTTATAGCACATGATAACTTCGATGTTTACTGTTAGTCAATATTACTCACAAACTTTAATGGCACACACTGGTATGTTTTTAAGGCAGACATATTGTGACAGCTCTTTCAAGCTTACCTTGCCCCACATGCATTTTTCAGTGAGCTCAAAAGTAGCAAGGACAACAAAGCTGGCATCACAGCCCAAATGTACCCTCCTCTTTTCAGAAGTGCCCACTATTTCTATATGCCATTTATCCTTAGTCTGATAGAGGAAGCATTCTGATGGGGTGAGCTGTCACATATGATGACAGACTGCCATCGTTCTTGATCTCAAGCTAATTTCTGAATCACATTAAACTGTTCGAAAAAGCTTTTTCCTAAGCCATTTGTCTGTGCAATGGTTTTGCTGTTCTGCTTTTAACCACACCACAGAGCCAGGGTTAACTGAGGCCAATGCAGAACAAATAGATTTATAGAACGGGGATCATAGCCTCACATTTAATGCTTTACCCTTGGCGGTAAACATCCAAAAAACAGCTATTTGGAAAGATTAAGTTGTCATCAGGTAGTTTTGAAACCAAGGCTTTTAGCTTTAATGTGTCACCAATCAATCACAGCTGTCTAAATAAACATTTCCTATCACTTTCCGCCGCGTGGTGGCAATAGCGTACAGAGCACTTGTCCTGGCATTGTTTGGCTCGGGTTGTGCGCACTGCTATCTGTCTATGGTCCATTCAAATAAAAAACAGCCATAAGGACACAATGGCACAATAGAGGTCATTTTTTTTTAAATAAAGAAAGCTTTTTTAACCTCTGTAGAAAGGTGGACTGAGTCGATTTAGACTTTTAAACAGCACCCGCACCTGGGAGCTATAGTGCAGCCTTCTGCTGGTCACTGATGTGAAGTGCCTTGCTCAAGGACAGCTGCAATTGGAAGGTATTTAGAGAACAAATACACACATAGCTGATCTTTTGTATTTCATTTTAGAGGACTATAAGAAGACTATACATATTTTAGAGGAAATGTCAGTTTGAGCAAAAACTGTCATCTGTAGCTCCCCCATCTCGTATTATATTCCTTATTTTTATTCCATTATCTATGAGATACATTCAATGGTTATTCAGAGCACTAAGAAGATGATGTCAATATTCCGTTTCGCACACTTGACAGCCGAGCAAATTCAATTGGACTGACTCCGCCTTGCACATGCGGGACTTGTCCACAGGCTTCTCATACTACCGCGTGCCTGTTTGCATGCCTGGTGCTCTCCGGCGGAGTGAGCTCTCGCCACAATCCCCCAGTCCCTCAACCTCATCACCAGTAAGCACTGTGACCCAAAGGACAAGCAGCAGCAGCAGCCAGGGCTCTTCTCGGGAGCGTGTGGCCACCGAGCAACATGTCCCCAGCGTGGAGAAGGGGAAAGCGCACCGGTGGATCGTCGGTAGCGCCGCGGACCATGGTTACAGCTGGACGGACTGGACAGGTCGGACAGGTGTGGGTCTCCTGTTGGATTCTGCTGTCGGCGAGTTGTATGCTCAGAGTTCGGGCTCAAGGTAAGATGCACAACTCAGATTTTTTCAGTCCACCTCATATTGTTGTTAGAGGCGACCAGAGAAGCGCACAAGAAAGTATGGGTAAAGCTGTATAGTGGCAAATAGGTTAGGCAAAAATATTAAGGCGACCAAAAACTAAATTGACATGCTTTTACATATGTGGTTACACAGCCGAATTCAAACCAGTTAAAGCACAATGCCTGACAATCACTAAACGAGATTAAATTAGTCAATTGTTAAATTCCTTTCCTCCAATAACAACGTGTATAAACTGTCCTATTCGCCTCTAACACATCCCCCTTTGTAACTACAAGACCACTTGCATGCTGCAAAAGCTCAACGAGCACAACCAACCTCTGCAAAACTGTGCGCTAATATATAGAAGTAAATGTTGGTTGGTTTAAACGAGCCAATATGATTTGTCATTGTGAGCAATTTAAAATGCATCAGTCACCTGATAATCATTATGATACAGTATATTGCTCTTAAATTATCTGTGTCTGTAACTTTAAATTTTCTAGATATTCTATTTAATCTATAACATTTAAAAAATAGCTCCAGTGTAATATAAAAAAAAATGGCCCTGGATGAGGAAACTCAAAACAAATAGTTTCACTGCTTGTAGCCCCTCCTGCCTATATGCCACATTAAAAGCAAAGACAGTCATTAACTTGTGTTACATTTACCTGATCTCGATTTTTGGACTCTCACTTGCAGTCTATGTGAAAGTAACGGAGCATAATGAATATATCACAACATAAGTTACATTAACATCCAGCACATTCAGAAATATCTGGATACAAGTGTGGACATGATCTACACCAATCATACAATTACTGGGGGTATGACTTGTCACTTGCCATCTGTCAGTGAATGACATATGCTTCTTGGCCAATGAGAAGGTAATAAGAGAAAAAGCCAGCAAGAGGAAATCTTTCCTGCCTCCATATTTCAGAATTGGAAAAGAATAACTGCCAGTTGTCAGTGAAACTGAAGGTAAGTTGATTAAGGACAAAGCATATTGTGTGGGCTTACTGTGCTATCAATGTTATTAGCAGTCTTGATGTACTGTACATTAATGGCACTCACCTTCTTCTTCAGATTCCAACCCCAGGGTCATGTCATGTAGAACCACAAAAGAAAGATGCATGTTTGACATACAAATCCTTGAGCCATTTACTTCAATAAGTCCCGAAGGAAGGAAAAAAAAAGTATTGTATTGGAAGTTGACTCATATGAGAAATGGCTTCACTATGCACTCCCCATCCTATAATCACAATGCTCAGTGCACCAGAGTGCTAAAAGCAGCATAATCCCTTTGCTTGTTTGTCTTTGAACAGGTTGCATTGCTCTAAAGTGCTCCCAACCTTATCTGAAAAGAGTCTCAGGCGTCTCTTATTATGCAGGGCACAGTTCCTTTAGCTGTTATTACCACCCTTTTCTCAAGCTAACATGCTTGGAGTCTGTGAGGCTCTGTTGAGTGCTTCAAAGCTACTTCACAAGGTTTTACCTTTCCTCCCCGAACAGACCTCTTTCTCATCTTGCAGTTGGTATTCAGGCCCCTTGAATGTTTCCGGCTGCACATTAGCATTGGTGAGAGATTCACTCCTCTATCTGCCTGCTCTTTCAATTGTGAAGGACCTCCTCTATAGTGTGCAATCCCTGCGTTAGGTCCTTTAGTGAAGACGCAGTTGCAGTCTTCACAGGGGGTCCTCCCACAAGCCAGAGGTCTTGTTCTTCTGAAGTAGGAAGCCAATCTCATCCTCATGGGGCATCTGTGTTTGCAAATGACTGGCAGTGTGGCTGTGCCTTTGCCTGTGTATAAAGTTAGAGAGGCTGTAGTCATTCCCTGAGGATGTCATAAATTAGATGGCATACAGGCACACAAGGTCCCTGGGGAACTGGAGGTGGCATGTACTTGTTTTTCAACAGGTTCCTACTGAAGCTCCTGTTGTGTTTAATACTGCTGGCTGCTCCCGTGCACAGGAGGATACCTGATGGAGTCCACAAGGGAACCTTTCTCCTGCCGCAGGCTGCTCTCAGCATGCCATTTTTAGACTTATTTAGACCCCCTCATCGAAATAGCAAGTAAATAGATGTGAGGTTTTGTTTTTCTTCGCCTTTTAGCGGTCTCTGTATCTTCTCACCCCTCCTCAAAGACTCTTTTGCTGAAATCTACCCGTGTGTCTTGTGAGTGACTGTGTTACTATGCACATGTGGTTGTGTGTGTGTCTTTGTTTGTGTGTGTGCATGCGCTTGATGACGCTTATTGTATGTTCCTATTGAGCAGCATGGACTTTCTGCCAACCGGCAGCTGCTATAATTTACTGGACGTACGTTATTATGCAGCTTGACAGCTGTCAGGCATTTTCAAATCTTTAAATCTTATGATAATCCACCATGCTTACAAAAAAGCATTTGTTTAAAACACTCTGAATCCTTGTGTGATTAAAACTCCCTGCCCTAATGCAGGCACCAGATCATAATTCATCTACATCAGTGACACACCAGTACACACCCGCACGCAAACACATCTACTGAAAGATAGAAAAATCAATGTGTACAAGATTACACAACTCCATCAAGAGAAATATAAGACAGTTTTAATAGAATCAAAGGCATCTCTTAGTTCCAAAGACTGATGACAAACCAGATCGTCTCCACCCACACGTACAACGCTCCATCACAAATAATAGAAAGCTTAATCTGTTTTGCATGTAGCTCCACAAACGTAGACCTACATACTCACATTGATGCCACATTGGCCTCAAGCATCTGATTTTAGACATGACAACAAATCCTGAGCCACATTTGATGAAATCCCTGCATTTTCCTAATCTTAAAGTCCAGGCTGTTGTAGCCTAGCAGTATGGTTGTCCGGACATGTCCGGAAAAGCCTGTACGGTTACAAAAATTTGGCGGCACGTGGAAATCTAAGCAAACTAACACAGCTGCAGTGAGAGTCTATGGATGCAAAGCGGCCCATGGCAGTGGCTTGTTCTTCGGCTCACTGTTTTCAGGGGACATGCCCCCAGCGTCTCAGAGCAAAGAATACTGCTCATTTTTTTCACGCTCTTTAAACCTAATTTTGTATACTTGGCCATTTTTTTAACCATTCAAATTTGGCGGGGTGGGTAATAACATTTTCCTATGGTTTGACAGACTCCAAACACACTTTGATCACGTCACAAGTCCCACATGGTGCACATTGACGTGGGATTGCTGTAACTTCACATCCATCGTACCATAATTACATGTTGTGCATATTTATGACATATGTATCTACCCTGTTTGGTGAAATGTAGTTAATTAAACATGTTCACTTCTCCAGAGAGCTAACAGATGTCTGCTGAAATTTGGACTAAATGCTTGTTTTCTTCGCAACATGGCTCATGCTCAGAAAGACCCGCTAGTGGCTTGCACAGCCTCAGGTGAAACATGGTGGCAGCCTGGTTTCTAATTCAGGCTCCTTGTGTGTCTTGAGCGCCTGCTTACCATGTCTGGCTGGTTGGCTGCTTTTTTCTCAGGCTGCCAAATGATATCTACACATGTTTATTCATGTCGCCACAGGATGCTTTATTCACCAAGACGGAACATATCACAGCTGAATTAGAAAAAGACAAAAGAAAATCTGCGCTCACTGGCAGAAACATTGGAAATAAATGAATGAAAACGCCTTTTTTTAAAAAAAATAACAATGCTAATGTTTCAGAAAATAAAGAAAAGTACCTCAAACCTGTGTAAGGGGGACAAATGATTACAATCGGCTTTATTGTTGAAGAACAATCGGGCCACTGTGCTGTCAACATTTTTTAGCTTAAGGAGGCCTTTAATTGGCTCAGTCGAGCAGCAAAACTGTGTTTATAGTTCATAATGGAAATGTAATCAAATTAACTTTTACCACAGGGTTTTGGCATTCACCCCTTGCCCAGTAATTGCCATTTGCCCGAAGGACTATGGTAATGACTATTTGCATGGAGCAAAGAGTCCTATCTCCCACCATGAGTCTGTCATGCTGCCACATTAGAGTAGCTGGCGGAAATGATTACGTACTATGCAGGAGTTTAGGTTTGCTGTGCTAGGGTTAAGTACTTATGACTATGATGTGAGTTTGTGTTGAGAATTATATTGGCTAAAAGAAGGCCCACAGGAACTATGTTTTTTTTATGATAGGCTGGAGAATTCAAGGTATGATGCAACCTGTAGGGTAAGACAAGATCCTAACCCACACAAACATTTTATGCAGACTGATTTTCTTTACCCACATACAGCCTTTCTTTGTCCTGTTGGGTGAAAATACAGATAAGGAAAGGTATGGGATTCTCAAATTAGATTTTCTAATACTAGCAGCATTGACTGAGGAGGCAAGTCCTTCTTTTGGGGCCAATTTTAATCATAGCTGAGAGTGGTTTTGTTTCCATGTCTCCTTGTTTACTGATGAGGCTAAGGGGAGGAGCGCTGCAGGGGGAAGAGACATATTCTTCACATATTAATTCTCCTGGTTAAAAGTCTAATCAATCTGACACAGGACCAGGAGGCACCTCTTCAACTATCAAGAACAAAAAGAAATGTCTCAAGGACTCAAAGTGGGACTATTCATTTAATTTGTCTAATATAATTATCTTATATTATATATATTTTGTTAAATTTCTGTTATGCAAGCTGCTTCATAAAAGCATCATTCTAAGGAGCGATTTGAAAAGCACTCAAAATGGTGTCATTACTTTCATCCAGGGAAAACAGGGATTGTGCTAAGGCAGTTTTCTTGGACCATACATCTGTCTTGAAGCCCCCAAGCTGTTCCATGTAAACATTTAAACAACACAAAAGCAACTCAAGGAACACTGTGGTGAGAAACAATGCCTTTTTACAGCATAATGTGCACACTGAATTTCTGCTCTCATGCAGCTTGCCCCTCCTGGGGACTGGTGAGTGTGTTTATGTGTTGTAAATAAAATGGCAAAAGAGGCAAAGAGATAGAGAAATGGTGGGGGTTTGAGTTCCATGTTTTGTTTCCCTCTCCTAGTAATAACATTTTTCTTTGTACTGTACATTCACATGAATGAATTCGCATTTTGACATTTGGCTCCATTCTTCTGCTGACCTCAAATTAAGCCAGTCACAGCAATTGGTAATGTTACCAGCAGTAACAGCAAGTTTTCCCACAGTAAGTGATGACATGGATGTTATGATCTTAGTGTGACCCAGAACTCAGAGATACAACACAGGAGTCAGAAAGAAGTTCAGGTTTTTTTTATGTTTGTAGATGAATATCCAGCAAGGGCGAAAACTGAAGCAACGCTCGATTCACTGTGAAATCTGGGCGAAGCAGGGGGCAGGTCGGAGTGGGAATGAACAGCAGCTCAGCGATAAACAGGAACAAACAGCACAGTGGAATCTGCATAGAGAGCAAGGTTCAACAAGGAATCCAAAAAGATCAACACGAGACAAGAATATCAAACTACCGAGCCAAGTTACGACAAAGGTGTGTGCAACGATCTGGCACTAAAGAGGTGGTCATCCCGGGTATAAATGCTGTAGAGGTGAATGATGAGATGGGAATCAGGTGTGCAGGTGACGGAACAGAGATGAGTGGCCACGCCTCTTGACCTAGTTCCTCTTGGCACGCCCCCTCATACAAAGACAGACAAGACAGACAGACACACAAAGAGGAAAGGGAGAAACGACACACACAGGATGGGGGGGAAAGTAGCAGACCACAACAATGGATACACACACCAATGTTGCTGGTTTACCTAATACAGAAACATGTAAAAGGAAATACAAGCAAGTCTGATTATCAAGCCCCACTGCATATGCAACTGGATGATACCGGAAGAGAATATTTCATTTTTGCTTCCAGTTCTTCTTCACAGCCTGCTTGTTTGACCGTCAAAGTTGCAGCACAATATCATAAGATCACGCAATAATCGCAATGGCCACGCATCTAATCACGTGCCCGGCATTTGTTTACATTGTGTGCCCTTTTTTTAAACGACTTCTCATTTGGTTCTATGTAACAAACTATTTGGTATGTCAGGTAAGCATCTTCCAGCTGATACTGCCAACTTTAACTTTGCTGTTTGAAGAGAGCATTTTTTGTTTATGTGCCATGCCCCATGCATGGAGGTGGGGTCAGCAGGTTGGGCAAGGGTGAGCGGATAAGCTATTTCAGTTCATGGCATACTTCCTATCCACTGGCAGGGTCTTGTCTAGAAAGAAGAAGCGTCCATGCTCTCCATCTGCAGGGCTGAATTTGCTGCTCCGGCTGTGCTTGGCAGTTGGCCTACCAGTCCCACTAGGGGCCTTGGCGAAATGCCTCAAGCTGCATCCCAATGCCGTGTGCTCAGAATTGATTAGGACCAGAGCTGACTCCCACTCCCCATTGTCCTGTTCTTGGCCACATGGGATTCCATATCATGTTTGATATCACTTTTGTTCCCCAACACCTGGGTTCTTCCTCACGGTGCTCCACCTTTACTATAAACAAATGGCTTTGCAACAGACATACCAGGCAACGTTAGTGTGGATGTTAAAGTGCGAAACACAGAAGTGCTTCAAGTAAGATAAATCTTAAGAAATTCCAACCGACAATCTCATCCAGCAGTGCATTGTGTTTGCTGATAAGGAATTCCAGTCTGGTATATATTGCATATAGTATAGGTGGATGCCATTGTAGTATGGCAACACTTTAATGTCTAATATAGAGAAGTACATGTAACACACACCAAGTGTTGTAGTAAGGTGTTGATCACTGGAAGTACATGGAAGTAAGAAAAAAAGTTGCAAACTCTGGGTCCATATGCATTTCTCGTTTATTTAGATGAATGACAATCATGAAGTGCTTTTATGTACACATATCTTTGATCACTGTCCTTGCCTCTAACATCAACCGAGCGACAGTTCAGAAGTGTGATGGTGATGGGAGCTGACAACGGCTTATGCCACATCTGGATTCCCTTTCCTTGGCCTTGCAGCACAAGCCATGAAAGTGCTTCAGGTGCGAGACTGAAACCATATGGTGGGATTCAACCACGTGTCAAAGCCCAGACAAAGCCTTTGTTCAACACTGGATGGAGGCCTGCTTTCTTCTCCTCAGGCACATTGCATGTAGAGAGATATTTAAAGACCTAAAAAATGTAAACCTGATGATTTCTGTGGTAAATCTTTTTTTTGTTTTAACCAAGTCACAGGCATAAGGGCATTATTGCAACTACATTATCTGAATGCTCAATGACGGATGACATATTTGACCCACAATCTTCTCTACCGATAATGATCGTTACATATTAATTAATGTGCTTAAAAAAGAATTGACTGGTAAGATTTCAGGCCCTATCTTGCACACAGCACAGCGCGGCACAAAGCCCGACACAAGTGTCTTTGCTATTTTAAGACCAACGCAGTGGTTAATTTCCTGTCCTGAGCCCACTAATAAGCAGATGCACCTGCGCCCATCTATGCGCCCATGGGCGTGCTGGTCTTACAGGGAGGTGTGTTTGACGGAATTCTTGGCGTATTGCTATCTTTGACCAACAAAAACCTGGTCTAAACTAAATAGCGCAGCATTTCCTTGTTGTTTTAACAGCAAATTTGTCAAATGTGTCTAGGCTCTTGCACAGCGTGCACACACAATGCTTGTTACACACACACTGGGAAGCGCGGCAGCAAACACACATGCAAAAGATTAAAAATAACAATATTACGGTGCATATCCGCCATCATAATAGCCATGTGCCAAGGTACAAACACGCCTGACGTTTAATGGAATGGGAGATGGCACACTGATTGGTTTATTGCATGTTACGCCCAAAACACACCTACGACTTAATGAAGACCCTGTGTACAACTCTTCTGAACCATGTGCTCAGAGCATAGAGTTTTGCTAGTTTTCTGTCGTCAAACTAGGAAAAGTGGATATGGACGCGCCCTAAACACACCTGTGCCATGCGCTTCATGCCAAGTGTTTAGATCATTAAAATAGGGCTCTTAAAGTACATTATTGGAAGACAGAATATGAACAAAGGCTCCAAACACATAGGGATGGTCTGAGAGCTTGACTGCTTGAATGATACAAATTATTTAGGTGTACTGTACATACGGAAATCAATACAGCGCAGCAGCTCCTATTTAAATTAGTGAATTGAGAAACTTGTGTTCACTCTTCCTCTACATGGTTACAGGATTAATTGATGCAGGGCTTACAGAGAGCCAGTGTTTGACAATGGAGCATGATTCCGCCAATACACAAATTGAGTCCATCATGTCTTTCAGCCTGAAATGATTAGGGTCATTTTAGGAGAGCTCCTCAGAGGTTAAGTGGGAAGTCTGTGGGGCTTTGCGCCTCTGAAAGCAAACAAAACTGACACGGATGAAAGAAATACTGCGCTGATACAGATATTTATTTAAATTTCAAAGGAAGCTTGACAGAGGTATCCAATAAAAGTGCCTTTGTTGCTTTAACGCATGTTAGCAGATGCGCAAACGCACACAGCAGAAGAGTACATGTACACTTATATGCGAACACATTTACCAACTCGGACATGTGCACCTGCATGCCGTTTTCGGCACAACTAATGAAAGTGGGGCAGAGCTAGGTGTCTCGTGTGAATAGACAAAATCTGAATCAGCTTTCTCCATGTGAAACGTCATGCTCTTATAGTCCTTTGTGCAAAATACTTTCCAATTTAACTTGTCCCCATGCCATGTTACAGTCGCTGCCAACTGCAGTGAGGTGATGGAGAAATGGGAACAGAAAGAGAAATAAATATTGCTATGGACAATGTGAGGAGGCAATTGGTGGGGGTTGGGGGGGTATTGATGGAGGAAAGAAAGGATAGCGCTGCATCAGTGGGGTAGAGATTGCTGTGGTATACAGTAGCACAAATCCTAAATTCTGTGCAGATCCGACGGTAGCTAGGAAACAGCTGACAGTAAAATGGGGGGATCAAAGGGATTAGTGTGCCCAGTTTGAGCCCAAACAGTAACCCTTCCAATTCTCCCTCTGCCAGCCTTTTTATACATTTACCCCTGGATTTTAGTGGTGAGCTTGGCCCGTCAGACACAACCCCTTTCCGGTTATACTACCCTGAGTCTAATTGTTTAATTTAGAATTAATCTTTTTACACACTATTTAGCTCTTAACATACTCTTACAGAAAGGCAATATGTAGTAATTTTAATAGAGAAGTAGGCTGAGTGGCAAAAAATGTCCCCTCTCTAATACACACACACACACACACACACACACACACACACACACACACACACACACACACACACACACACACACAGTGTATAGAAAAAATACAAATGCCTACACACAAGTAATCCAGACAAAACAAAGACATTTCATCTGAGGGAAGAGGATGCACATGTCAGACGCAATCAGTGCTGCCTTTTGTGATCTGAGTAAGATTTCCTGTCACTCGGGCTTGAGACGCAGCCTGCTTAATTCTGCAGGGGATTGCCATGTCTCAAATGCTTCGGTCACTGTCTCCTCTTGTCTCAGAGCCAGAGAGACGTACCTAAACAAACAAGCCCGAGCGTCCCCTTTTGGGGGCATGTACTGTACCACACCAGGAAGTCTTCTGACAATGTTGGCTCCCTGTCTCCACACTGGAGATGGAGCGGACATGTGAACACACTCTAGGCTGACACAGAGCTTTACCCAATAGAGTAAAGCCAAAACCGATCTACATCATATGTGACATACATATGATGGTTCAAAACTGATTTGTGATGCCTGACTTAAGCTAGTGCATTACGGCAGAAACAAAGGAAGGGTTTCCTCGTGTTTGTGAGCAAATTCTACACGTGGATGTATGATGGCTAGAGATGCTCACACTTGTGTTTCTGTTGCAGAGGCCTTGGGCAAAAGTTCTGTGTCATTGTCCTCAAAGCTTTCAAATTGCTAGTCAAACTATTCTTATTTGCAAGTCAGGGGCTTTAAAGGGGTAATTTCCGTGTTCTGTGAAAGGAAATGTTTGAGCACATATCTTATTGTAGCAATGCTGGACATGTTCTCTGCCTGTGGGGAAAGCAGAAATTGTAGTCAGTGGGATTATATCAGTTTAATGAAGTTGCTCTGGCCAATGTTTAATTTCATGAAATTCAATTAAAAAGCTTTTTTTTCCATTTCTGTGATCAGTCAAGGGGTCGCCTTCATTAGATTATAGAGAAGGAATTGTGAGAAGAATATGCCATTAACAAATGTGTTCTTTGAGTGCATGTTATGCTGATCTGCTAGTGACTTTCAAGTGCTTTACTCAAAGCGTTGTGACTGTATGAGAAGAGAAAAGCTGCAACATAAAATGAAATGTAATTGTAGGGAATGGAACCGAGTGGAATAAGTGGGTTGACTGGGTTTGTATGGTATGCAAAGATAGCAAGAATTACAGCTGTTAGAACTGGACAATAGATGCAATAAAGCATAGCAGCTATCCGTCCACTTTTATCTTCCTCTGTGGACTCCACTCTGATTTTATTGTTGAAGCTCCTGTTGTTGCTATGTTAAAGTGGGCCCAGCACTTTTCTTGCCTCTACTGCATTAGTGAGGAGTAGTGAAGAAGAGAAAAAGGGACCAGGTAAACGATAGAGACAACATGTACCCCACCAGTTCTGACAAACACACACTGCAGAGCTGACATATGCAAACTCAAAGGGTGGTAGTGTTTAAAAGCTTTAATCACACCACTGCTCGGAGCCCATTCTGGCTTTGCACTCTGCATCATTGAAAGCTTGTTTTATTAATGTTGTCCAGAGTGAAGTATGGTGGGGTAGTGGGGCATGGGAGGGATGCATTGTGCTCTTGATTTAAAGTGGGGTGGAGCAGAAACAATGGCCATGAAAAAAACATGGCAAGGCTGTGAGAAGCAGCCCACTTCCATTACTTTAGAAGGCACAGTGCCCAAAATGGTGCATAAGCAAGTGGATGTACAATACAGAAACAGTCACACATTGTGATTCTATAACCCCCCCCCGCCCACAGATATCAGTTGTAGAGAAAGTCTTGGTTCTTGCGCTCAGGTTGACTGTTTGAAATTAGCTCATCATGTGCCTTATGTGACACATACAAGCCAATCAAGGCAAAGTGTGCTGTCCTTGAGTGAGTGGGGGAAGTGAAATCTTGTGCAATTCTGATGCCTAATTGCTCTCATTAGCAGCCAAAGTTCACACCAGTTATTCTGCACAATTAACTGGCTGTCACCAAGATGTTATGAGGCAGAATGTTGTAGTGGGTCAATGAAAAAAAGGAGTTGAAATTAATTCTCACTTAAATTAATGATTTCATATTTCAAAGGCTGGTACAATGGTATTTTTGTTGTTGAAATTCCCCAAGGGGAGACCACTGATGAGTGTTTTTGTGCGTCATGTGGAAGTGAGGTGTGTGCAAATGATGGAAATCAGGAGCCATTGTTGTTTGACAGTAGGCACCTTTGCAGTGATTGCCTGTGTTATTAATTTGTGGGATGAGAAGAGGCAGGCTCCTCCAGCCTCTGATGGTTGTGTGCCACATTAAAGAACTGCTGCTATGAATGACACTCAGGACTAATGAATATGAATACATTTATAAAAATAGACAAAGGCTCCCCTCTCAGTGCCGATTGGGAGTGACAGTCACATTGGCTGGGTGATGAGAGAGGCAACCGCTGCCCCTGGAGATTGAGGGATCAGACAAACAACCCCCCCCCCACACACACACACACACACACACACACACACACACACACACACACACACACAATGACATTCCAAAAGGACTCCATGCAGTTAAAAATGACACTCTTGTCATCTCATGATACTATTCACTTACTGGACACAAACAGTCTGATCTATCAAAGTCTGCTCCTACTTCACTGTTATGCCCCTGAAATAATAAATACTGCAGTATCCATCATAACTAATTGCTCCATTTGTGCATGATGAACAGTGAATAGATCATTTGTTATTATGTTTGAAATATCAAGCAGGTGGGTGACTTGAAAGAGGAGTTCTCTTACTTGTGAAAATCCACAGGTGTCATATTGTTTGCTGATGATTTATGACACACAGAAAACACATTTACATTGCCTGCCAACCAATTTATAGACTGTTTCCTGTGGAAACAAAGTACAGTAATTTATTGTCATTAGCGCACAATTCATTACTTTTAGACTTACTTTGGGGAAATGACGATATGTCAATTTATCTCCCTTGTGTTTGCAGTTTGGCATTTAAACACTGTCATTACATTACATTGCTATTAATTATGAACCAATCTTAACTGAAAGGCTTTTACTCATATTGTTTCCATTATACAAGGGACGCTTTCAGTTTTACAGTTGCTGTTCACAATCAGTTGCAGACCTATGCAATAGGAAACTTTTCTTTTTTGTGACTAGAAAAAAAGATCAGTGATTAATCTATCACGTGCAGTCCATCGCAAACAGGCTTGTTTCTCTAAAGATGTATTTCATTTTCCCATTTATCAACATCAAACCTAAAAACAACAACACACTCATCCCACCCAACGGCCATCAGAGAAATTTAGTATCACTGATTTTTTTATTTAACACAGATGATAGTTATGGGGAACAAGAATATGCAAATGTATTCATCTGTTTCCCTTGGTAGGCGGCAATTTTAATTGATTAATTGAGAATGTTTATTTGATTGGTTGCGGTCTAATAATGCAAGATGTTATTTGTCAAGCTGCTCACTTTAGGTTCAACAGTGTAACTGTTTGCCTTCCATTTTCCACCAAAAGTTAATACCCTTATCTTCCCAAGTTAGAAGCACAGGCAGAACCAATCCCTCAAAGATTTGTGAAGGACTTTGATTGAGATAAATGGGATTCTCATTGGCTCTGACAGACGTAACCTTGGTGAGCCAATTGAGGAGGATGGCAGACTGTGAGTGCCGGACATTGGGCATGACTGACACCATGTTGCTAACCTTGCGCCAGGTTCCTGTAGAGTAGCGGCTCGGTATTTAAGGCCCAGAGAAAACTCAGTGAGCATCTGACTTAACTGGGTTAGACTGCACCCATGGATGCAAGCCATCAAACTGAACTATTTAACAGAAACAACCTTGAAAGCTGCAGACAACAGTGCGTTAGCAGCATTTTGCCCCCCACCACTCTCATTCCCCCACTATTTGCTGGTGTCTGTGCTATGTGCTATGCTACTCAATTCATTTATTCTGCACTTCAGCAACTGTTATAGTTGTTTATAATCTTTTCTCTCCAGCAGAAATTACGTTAGAAGTACCTACCCATCAAACCGTTCTGTTGAAAATTGGAGAGGCATAAAAGACAGATAAAAGCACTACATGTTGCCCCTGAAAAAACATGTTGGTTTGTGGGCTTGAAGACAAGCTCAGAAAAATGCTCATCACTTTCTAGGATGCTCATAAAGATTCTGCTTAATGGGATGACTTATTTATTCACTTGTTATTTCTATGTTGACATGTCTGTTCATGGTGTTGCGCTAGAAAGTAAATGTCTGTGCTTTTGACTTATGTTCACATGAATCAAAAACAGTGAAAAGAATTTTCTCAAAAGGGAGACTCATCAAATTCTGTCAGATTTGAACTCCCATACCACTGAGCCCCAGGGATTCTGTTTGATTTCTTCCTGATTCAGCAATGCTGACATTTTCTTCTGAGGGTAGTTTGGCTTGAGTTGCTGCAGGGGGTCAGGGGCCAATTCAACGTTATTGAATAATAAATAAACAGAAATGTATTCTGACTGTAGCTGATCCCTGTTGTTTCTTCTCCTCTCACTTTGCTGGGCAACCAGACAGCAGCTGGGGCCTTGTGTTCACTGTAATGGCCTGTATATATGCAGGGTTTCATATTTCAATCACCACTACGGCAGCAGAAATTGGTGGTTTAAGATGAAGTTGAAATTGGAAAGTGGCTATCGTGTCTGCATGAGGAAACACATTTGAATCCCAGTGGAGAAGGTGCTTGGCAGCGGCATCTGGAACGCAGATTGACAAGTCCTTAGGAGTGGAGTTAAAGTTAGAGCCAGTGCTCCAGCGCCTTTCAAGCCTTAGCCAAATGATTTTCCAGCGGAGGTCGCATCAGGGACATGAGATTTGAGGAAGTATTTCATAATAGCCCTATAATCAATGATTCATTACTGGAAATAGTAATGAGCCATAAATGATGTATTGGACTCTGATGAGGTAGATCTACATTCACATCGTTAAATGTCACAGGGCTGCTGATTCGTGGTAATAAGGTATTTGTGATAATTCATGTTTTGTGTTATTTGGCTATGAAGTATATCTTGCTGTCACTTATTTCTGTTCCTCATACAGTCTTTTCTCTCCTCTACATTAGCTGAATATTCATTATGTGGCTAATAGTGGTGCCTTTGAAGAGGAATGATCATATTTAATTTTCTTGCCTGAGAAGGAACAAGTCAGTGAAAAGAGTGTGGAGGAGAGGAGTGTATGGGAAAGATAAAGGGGAGGGAGTGAGAGAATTAGATCAAGCGATGAATGAAGCGGCAGAGGAGCATGGAGTTTATGGACCGGCAGGGCGGTGAGGGTGGAGGGAGGGAGGGTGTGAGTGTCCAGATTACAATATGATTATATCAGTCTATCTGCCTGATAGCATTGATTGACCGGCACCTGTGTCTCCCCAACTCTGTCATCTCTCAATGCCCGTACAATATATGAGGATTCGTTGTGCCTCTCCTGCTTGGAAGAAGAGAGTCATTCTTTTTATTTTTTTTCTGCTTTACTCTTGGCGAGAGAGGAGAAGGGATCACATAATGAGAAAAAAAAATAAAATAAAAACTCAACCAGTGGCCACGGTGGCATTTCTTCACTCCAGCAGCTGCAGTCCCGGCTGTGTTTATCGCTTTATCGATTACCATCACAAGGTAGTAATTTGCCGGGACTTGCAGGGACATGATTAAAGATCCGCAAGCATTGCATGGTGGCTCAAGTTGGTGCCAGGGTGTCATGTTGATGAACACGCTGACACACACACACACACACACACACACACACACACACACACACAGAAACTAACGCTCTGGTAAGCAAGAAGTGCTCAAGGGAGGGGAGCGAGGGGTGCATTCCTGTCTTAGACATCAATGGCTTTAAATCTCCTGAGCTAACCTTTTAATGCTCTCAGTTCCTTATGGCTGGCTGGATAATTGATTGTGTTTGGTCTAATGGGATTAAGAGGCAGTAGTGGCCTTGGGTTGGACACAGTGTCTGTGGTGGCAGCAGTGGTAGTAAATTGGAAGATGAAGAGCTAGATAGAAACATGAAGCAAATGGATTGAATCAAGACATAGGTGTGTGTCTTAGTGTGTGTTACAGTGTAGAAAGAGTGAGAGAGAATGACAGAAAGAGTGACAGAGACAGAGAAAAGCAGCAGATTTGAAAGAGTGAGATGAAGGAGAATGAAAACAGGAAGGATACTTAGTTGTGGGTCTGCTTCTCAGTCCATACCTAATTAGTTGTATGAGAAAACCAGGGAGTTGATGGTATCCCCAAGTGAAAAGCTTGTTAGCGTAAGAGATACTATCTGCCGGCTATTGGTTTTAGCTGTGATTTTTTCACTGGGTGAGTCACTGGGTCTGCGGTGTGCAGCGAGATGAAAGCAGCGGGAAAATGAGAGCCAAGGTGATGAAGCCCATCCCCCTCTTATTACCCGGGTATAAAGCCTGTCCTATCCTAACTTATCAACAGCCTCTGTGCTTTAGCTTCATCCCTTACACCAGAGCTTTTGAATGTGTCAGTCTGCTAGCCCCCCTTTCTTCTTGGAATTATTTTTAACTTCCCTCCACACTTGGGATGAGATAAAAGCAGAAGTTTGTGTGGGAGAGTAGTGAGGGATGAGGCTGCGGTTAGTACATTTTTGCTGGAGTTTTAACTGACTGTGTGTCGCCCTGTATATTGCAACCGTGTGTCTGGAATTCCCAGTTTTTTTGTGCAACGCGTGGCTCTGTCATGAGCACACATGCAGCGTAGAGCTCTCATCACTGCCAGTTTTTTAGTTTTTACATATATCCCCTCTCTAATTATATACACCAGCACCTCCCTCTTCATCTATGTACTATACAGCAAGGCAAAGCCTACGGGTTAAGAGGGTCTGTCGTTGGTGGATTGCTGGCTCTATTCATAAGTCCAGCCAGCCAGATCATACCACAGATCCAGGTTTTGTCTCTAGTGAATAGAGAGACTGCAGCAGCCCACTGGCCCTTTATACTGGGCCACATTTTCACTTGGGCTCAGAATATGCCAGGTCAGGATAACTGTTGCCATTTTGGTGGGCGCGGAAGGCATTTTGCCATGTTTCTGTGGCCAGAGTAGTGAAGCTAAAATGTGTTATTTTGCGTTTGTGTCTGTGTGTGCATCTGTGACAGCGTGATTGTTGGAAAATGAGAGACAAACAGAAAGGATAGAGCACAGAAGAGAATAGAGGGAGGGTAAAAGAAGGGCAGATTATGAATCCTGTATGGAATAAGCTATGTGTGTCTGAAAACACTCTGGAGGGAATATGAGAGAGTATGGGGGAATGTGCAGCACATGAAAAACATCCTGTGTGTTTGTGAGAAAAAAAAGAGAAAATGTGTCACTCTGACCTGGCTGTCTGCCTATTCTTGTCAAGGAGACGACAGGTGAGGGGTTGCTATGGTTACCTAGAGTAAGGGTAGGGTTGGAATGAGTATTTTCTACGCCTCACATGTTCCAGTTTTGTGTAGGTGATGGGTGATATTGTATTGTCATACGGCTGCAGCAGGTGTTACTAGTAGCTGGGTGCCAGTCTGCACATAGTGGGTGTTAGAAAGAGCTATCAGTCAGCCCCTTTCTCGCTCCATAGAGACTTCCCAGAGAGCTGTGTTGTCCCTACAAGGGCCAGATGCTGCCTTGGTTTCCTCTGCTGCCCTCTTTCCTCTCTTCCTTCGTTCCCAGGCCCACATCAAACATGTGCAGCGCATTTCCCCCCACAGCTCTAAATCTCTTTAATTCCATCATCTGTTGCCCATTGAGGGCAGCAATTTAGTCTTTACGCAGCATTTTAGTGTGCCATTAAAAAATCTGTGAGGTTGGTGGCCAGGCCCTGTAGCGGAGAGGTGGCCAGTCTTCAATCTGTGTCTCTGTGTCTAACCTCTGCATGGCTGTCTCCCGGGACACATCCAACCATAAAGATAGTGTTTGAACAGCTCGGCCTTGACACAGAGAATACATTACATATTCCCTACATGCCATGCTCAGCCACTCCATCATGATGACTGTCTCTACATCATTCATATATTGTGATAAACACTAAGGCCACACTAGGGTTTAAGGGGCTGCTTGAATAGTGATCAGTAGTGATCGCATACATGTTAAAGTTAGTCACTGTTCAATATTAGGATTAATACCAGACTTTGCACTGCAGCTGGCAGGCTTCCAACTCTACAGAGCGGACAGAGACACAAAACGTTCCGGAAAAACAAAAGGAGGAGAAATCTGTTTGTACATTAACAGCGGTTGTACAACGACGTGACCCAGCAGCACTTTTGACCTGAAATCTTTCATCCTTAACTGTAAGCCTTTTTAGTCACCCTGTGAGTTTGCCTAATTCATTCAGGTCGGTGTTTACATCCTGCCGCAGGCTAATTTGCAGGACGCACATTGCATGCTCGCCGACC
The DNA here is from genome assembly GCF_008692095.1 of Etheostoma spectabile. Lineage (NCBI taxonomy): Eukaryota > Metazoa > Chordata > Actinopteri > Perciformes > Percidae > Etheostoma > Etheostoma spectabile. The sequence continues at coordinate 10,433,647 of NC_045747.1, forward strand.
AGATACTGTGGAGTGGACCAACTTGGACTCATTAGTTATTGTCCTTGGTGACTTTAATAAAGGAAACCTTACTCACTCACAAACTCCCTAAATACAGACAGTTTATTAAATGCCAAACCAGAGAGGAGAACATTCTGGATCACTGTTATGCCACAGTCAGGGATGCTTATCAAGCCATCTCCCATGCTGCACTGGGACACTCTGACCACGTCATGGTCCACCTGATCCCGGTGTACAGGCAGAAACTGAAGCTCTGTAAACCTGTAGTAAGGACATCAAGGAAGTGGACCAGTGAGGCTGTGGAGGATCTCCAGACATGTTTGGACTCTACTGACTAGAACTGCTATCAACAGTCTGGATTAGTACACAGAGGCTGAGGTGTCATACATCAGCTTCTGTGAAGACTGCTGTGACCCGTCATGCACCAGGGTGAGTTACAACAATGACAGACCCTGGTTAACAGCCAAACTCAGAAGGTAGAGGAAGGAGGTAGAGGCCTTCAGGAGTGGGGAAAAGACAGACTTAAAGAGACAAAGTACAAGTTTAGCAAGGCGGTGAAAGAGGCTAAATAACGGTACTCTGAGAAGCTCCAACACCAGTTCTCCCCCCCACCAATGCCCACCTTAAAGGACCCCCCGTCGACCTCCACCACCCCACCCCATTTTTAATTTATTACATACTGTGTACATATAGTACTTATACTTATATCGTTTATATTCTTTTTAGAGAATGTGTGACATGCACCAACAGAACCGAAACAAATTCCTTGTATTTGTAAAAAAAAAAATTAATTGTCAATAAAGCTTTTCTGATTCTGATATCTGGCAACCATGTAAGCTCAGACTTTAACCAACATCTGGAGAGGGGGTTTATAGGTGCTGCTGCATGGATTTTATAGACACTAGTTTTATGTAATTTCCAGCAATTTCACCATTACTTTTACCGTGATTGGAACCTGACTGTGCTCAGTTAATGACTTCCCTATCTCCCAGATGGGGAGCAACACCCACACTCAAAACAATGACAGAACAATGACTTGCAAAATAATTCTGTCTCGCAGAATGATACCAGTACGAATTGTTTACATCATTATGGAAACAATACTCTAGACTAACTTGAAGCTGCTGAAGCTTAATAAGCAGCCGGTTCTGCCCTAAGTCAGGGGTCTCCTATTGGTTGGATTTCACTGGTTCACTCCTGTTAATGGGGGGTTGCTTGAACCGGTGCTGGCTCCCTGACACTCTGGTCAGCTACTCTCCTCCTCTAAGGTGAGAGAGAAGCTACAGTAAACCTGACATTGACACTAAGAGTGATTGGTCTGTCTTAATCAGTGGAGTGCCTTGCAGCAGCAGGGAGTCACTATGCCTGGTGCAGATCTGACCTGCCCTTCTGCCCTGCTGTCCAGCTCTCGTTCTACTCCTATCAAGTTGGAGGAGGAAGATGTTTTTCTCACCAAGGTCTTTTCCATAAAAATGTAACCACTACACACACAGGCTAATCTACTAAAACACAATACATTTTTGCTACAGTTAGACTGTTTTATTCCCCCCCAAATAATTATCCCTTATTTGCTGATATCACTTTAACCATAAAAGGCGTCTGGAAATCTGGGAAACCATATTCATGTCAAGTCAAAGCAACAACACAACCAAAGCACACTCAGCACATGAGTCATAGCAAACATGCCGGCAATACCATCAAATATATAATTAATCTTTATTTTATCTTTAGCACTATGTGAATCATTTCCTCTTTGTCTCTGTGTATAGATAAGCAACACTTTGTATGCATGTTTATCATGCTGCATTTACCAGGATAAACGCAGAATATGTTAAATTACATACATTACACATAGTATTCCTACCGGTCTAACACATGCAGAGAAGATGTTTATTGTTGAGAAAAAACAAGTCTCCATTCATCTGTTTGATGAGATTATTATCAGTAAATATTTCCTGTCTACCTATTTGCTCTGGTATCTCATTGGCAGTGGCCTGATCTCATCTGGGAGTGTATTTCACCCAGTATCTCACAGACAAAGATAAACACCGGTGTTGTTTGCTGGTGAGCCGATGTCAACACCAGTGATGTCACATATACCCATTATATCAAACAAAACCGCAAAACAATGATACAGGATTAGCTGCCTGCTGATCAGGGATAGCCCAAGGGTAGCTGAGAGATACTGGCCTGCACGGTGCTTTTGGTTTAACACATCTTGCTGACAGCTGTCTGTCCACATGTCAGCCGGTCCAACAAACCTAATCCAAGGCTGGATTGCACCTCCAACATACAGCAACAGTGACAGATAGGAAAGCAACAACACATGCCCCCTCCCTTCTCACCGTGTAAATGCTAGGTGCTGGATTATTCGTGGTGTAGCAGATCATCCGCAGCCCTCTCACCCACCCAGTCACCCTAAGAGGTGGATTAGTGGCATGGTAATCTGACTGTGTGCTGTGACACATGTCAACCATGGAATGTCTAGAGAGAGGAGTCAGGTTGAATGAGAAATGGCTAGGTAATCCGGGCTATATTGCCCCAGAGTCTTTCAATTCATTCCCACACCAAGCCCCAGTCACACAGAAACACACACAAGTACACAGTGGAGGTAATTATTGCACACACGCAGACATTCCTGTACATGGGCCTGTGGACTTCCTTGACATTACCTTCCTGACATTACCTCCTCAGCACAAGCCCGGCCTGAGATTCCTGTCACATCCTTCATGGGCAAGACTCACATTTTCATTAAGGTGGAGCCAGTGGCGCTGCGCAACCTTTTTCTCCACTCTTCTTCTCCTCTTCTCCTCTTCATCACTGTGCCAATCATCACAATGCTGTCACTCTGGATCTGTCTCTGAACTAAGCTGTCTCTGAGCTAAGATCCAGACATACTTGAGAGACAGAGGCACACTACTCACTCAGGCGCTTCTCTCTTGAAGTTGTACCAGTATTTCGCTCTTGCCTCTTGACACTTCCCCAAGTTTTTTTTTTCTTTCCCCAGATTTTATTTTTTTCTGATCTAATTTGCAATATTTCCACATATTATCTGAAGCCTGCACATGCGGAACAAAGTACACATGGCCAGGGAATTGAGAACTGCATATAATTCCCTCATGTGGAAAGGCTGCAATTAACTGGGGATGTCAGCCTTTGTAAAATATAATTGAGTTCAGGACGAAATGAACGTCTCTAATCCAGCCGACAGAGCACTGTCAATCAGCGTTCCTCGCATCCCCAAAACCAACCGTCATGCTTGTTTATGTCTGTCTCTCAGCTGAATTTTTGGACACTAATGCTCTGGAAGCTGTCTCTCTTTAATGCGTGGATGACTTTGTGCAAGCCCAGTGGGAGCGGGATGCCGCACTAAAGGAAGAGACTGGACATCTGTTTTTTTCTGGATGCGCTGGAGATAACATTGTGCGCTCAGCCATGGTGTCAAACACCTGTGTGACTGAAGAAATATTTTCTCCATTACTGAGCATAAATCGCCTCTTGTGACGTGCGGAATGATATCAACAGGGAATGCCGCTTTTAGCATAGCACAGCTTCACCTCAATTCTAAGGGTCAAATAACAGTGGGCTATTCAGCTGTCTCTCCAGTGAATAGGCATTTTCCTCTCCCGTAGATACTGTATGTGAATTACCTTTCTCAGCATTGCTGAGCTGTGCAAGGCATCTTTAAGACATCCTCTTGGAAATGTCAACCATTACTAGAGCTCAAATATTGCCGGGCATGGCAAAAAGACGAGCGTTGACCTTAAAAAGCCTGGATAAATGAGTCCACTTAGGGAACAATCATTTATTTGTCCTCTTTATTTCCTTTCCACCAGTCTGTCCCACAGTGGCGGCTGCGTCAGCGTCAGTGTCTGATCTATGGCCTTTCTCGAATCAAGGGCTAAGAACACAGATACCTCGATGTCACTCAAAACAGGACCCTGTGTCTTTCTCTTGTGTGTGTCACACAGTTCAGTTTATGTGTGTCTAATGATTACCTTTCAAGGGCCTCCTCAGTCATCCCCACAGACTCCAAACAGGCTCCCATGGAAATGGATTAATTACAGGGTGCCTGACAAATGGCTACCCCCAGTTGCAGCAGCTTTGTAAACTCTCTTGATTAATCAGCTGAAGACGGCGCTTGGTCACTCAGCACGACCTCATCACCAGCCTGACACTGTAGCTGTGGCTGAAGGGCCTCTAGTCCGAGATTAATTGTATTGAACTCTCAATGCTGTTTACCACTAACTGACGCTGTCATCTCAGTCCTGCCGAGGAACGCAGTGGTTCTTCACCCCAGACAGCTGTGGACCCGACGTGATTGAGAAAATTCTCTTTGATGCTCTTCAAACCTTTTATCTCTGAGAGATTTGATCTTTTAGTGAAATGGATTTTGGATTGATTGTCTGCTCCCTTTGCTTGGTTGGCTTTGAATTTCTATGTTTGTTATGCGCGCTGTGTTTTTTCTGGGATTGTTGAACAGGTGAATGCATTGTTTGTTTTGCTTCCTCTGAGTGATCAAGATAACATTTTATTCGACGCTGCTCTTAGTGCAACCCTCTGAAGCCATTTGCCAAATGCATAATATGTCAAATAAATTGGACTGTAACCCGGGTAACTGGGGTTCGGTTCATATCATGACTTTTGACCCACGATTCGATACAAACCTCGATTCTTTTTATTTTTTGGGTTTTTAGTAATTGTAATACAACTTTTCTTTCTGCCACTCGGCATTGTTTTGTCATTGTTTACGTCCCACTTTGCAACATTTGATACCTTATTTATTGATATTGATTGATTTCAAAATAGATCGATCCAACACCAAAGTTTCATTTGGACCTTAAAATAATGTTTCCAAAATCGTTTCAGTGGTACATTAACTCGTTGGAACGAGACATAAGAATAACGGTAATGGTAAGAGTAATGGACAGTACTGACGTTAGGTGTGGACTTTCGTGTAGTACGTATTTATTTTGTTTCTAGATGCATGGTTGTTGTCCTGTAAAACCTGTGTGTTACTTATGTTACATGCTGCTACACAACAAATTGCCCCCCCCCCCGGGGATAATAAAGACTCCTTGAACCTTGAATTCCGCTCCCAACCTGTATGGGAAACGAAGAAGAAAAGTGCTTTGGTGCCTACAGTAAGGTGCTGGTTGACAAGTAGCTAATGCTAATGTAATTATTGGTGGGTAACGTAAGATTATCACACCGTTCAACACACCCAGTTATTTGTAGTATGATTGTTTTGACCACAGTTAACAACTCTGGGCTAACCCACAAATGTATGTAACGTTAACTGTATAGATAGACGGCTAATCTAATGGTAATTTAGCTAGCTAGCACCCCCTTGTCTGTCTGCCGCAGTCTCCCAGTGCTGCAAGGCTTCAGTCGGGATGAGAGCTGACAACAGCCCGGTCTGCGAACACATCCACAGTCAGCCCCCAGCCAGCTAGCAGCCATCCCGGTCAACACTTAACTTAACGCTACGGACGCTAACAGCACTTTGCTGAACCATCGGGAAACAGAACCAGGCACACGAGTCAGTACAGCGGCCAATCGTAACGTTACACCTCCGTTAGTGTTACTAGTGCCCCCCTTTCGCTTTTAGTTGACTTTACAGTTCGCTAAAGTCACCAAACAAAACAGGGATAAGGCACCAAAAGGAGTATTACTAATAGTAATTTACAGACGTAATAGCATTGGATCTGGAAGGGAAGGATAACTCTGGAATTGGAAGGGGCGTGTTGCAATTCTGTCTTCTCACTTCACGGCATAGGTTCGTGGAGCTGAGTGTCACGATTTCGGTTTTATTTTCCGTATCGTTACAGCCCTACAAATAAATACTGAAATGAGTGTTATTACAAATAAATGATGTGCAATTATCCAACATGATTTCACTAAAATCCCCAATAACCAGAGTTATGTGTCCATTTTTGGACAGAAGTACTTCTCAGTCTGTAACCCGTAAACTGTTTCTTTGCAGCTTATCTACCATATGTTGGTTTTGAAACTAGTTTCTCGTCCAATGCTTAAAAATTAGAAACTCAAATCGGAATATTCATTTAATATATTCAGTCGGCATTTTCAGAAATACTGAGAAATGCCTGCAGCATTGTTTATGAATTTGAATTACCCCTTAAATCATAGAATACAGCAGGAATACAGAGTAATGCCCTAGTGTACCTCTAAGAACACCTTTTGTGAGTGACTAAACACGTGTGTGAATGTGTACGTGTGTGTGTATGCGTGCGTGTGTGCGTGCGTGTGTGCGTGCGTACGTACGTGTAGAGAGAAGAGGATGAGAGAGGGTTGGTGGGTTGTTGGGGATGCGTGATCCCCCAGACTGGGATCCAGATCCACAGGCAGCACTGAGCCCTCAGTCAGCACATCACATAAAAGCACCAGGCTTTGAAATATTGCAAACGGAGAGTTTATTTTTTCCTCATCTGTTTTCCTTCCTCTCTGTGAGGACAGGTTTTTTACCATTGTGAGGCATACACAGAAGAGTCTACCATTACTACAGCCATAATCAACCATTACTGTTAAATGTCAAGTTTCACCCTGACCTGCCTCAAAAACATGGACTGTCAATCACCAATAAAATCACACCCCTTTCCAAGCTTATATTACTCCGTCCTTCAGGCCTGTGATGCCCTTTTTTTACTCCAAACAAACCAGACAGAACAAAGAGAGCAGTGATGTGAGTCTAATGGACTTTTTTCATTGTATAACACTTATATTTGCTCACATTTAATGTTATTCCTTAAAGCTTAATATATATTGTTTGATTTAAGTGAGATTGCAGGGTGAAATCCCTATTTGAATTTAAATCGATTGTGGACGCAGTGCAGACTGTGGATGCATTACTGATGTAAGTCAAGGTGTATCCAACCTATGTGTTATGCTTGATTAAGGTTATTTAGATATAACTTATTAAGATATATTCATTTGTTTAAACAAAATAATCCATTCATCCATCCATCGATCTCTTATTATTCCCCTGCAACCAGTGCAAACATTTTCCCTGCCTTGACAACAATAAAACCTTGGAACGGCACTGGATCCCGTGTTTAAATGTGCACACCAC
>NC_045747.1:10440746-10452319 GCF_008692095.1 Etheostoma spectabile
TGTTCAGTGAACCAACACCATCAGCATTTAAGAGTTTTTTCAATTACAGTTTCTCTCTCATCAGAGTGCTTGTTAAGTGCAGGACAAAAAGCCTCCAAAACAGATAGTGTCCTGGTGCAAACAACAGGATGGTTCACTGTGCCAGCTCAAACCAACAGCTTGTAAATTGAATCCTGTGGCATACAATCAAGTTTACAGTGTTCAGTGGAGCTTTGCCACCATCAACCAGCCAGCAGAGCCCCAAACTGACCCTGAGCTCAACAACACCTGGCTCTTCCCTTGTTAATCACTGGCAAGGATCCAACCTAAACAAAAGTGTCTCTGTAACTATATATCATGTCAGATGTGAACCATGCTTATACATCACAGTAGTTTTAGACTTCAAAAACAATGCTTTTGTTCCATGTTTAAAGGTTTATAGTTTATGTCAGCTGCGCTGGATTGCACCTATTTCAGGATTAGTCTAATTCACTATTCATCTCACTGTGTCTGTATCCGTTTGCAAGTTTGTGTTTGCATTGTCAAAGCATATTATTATTGCTAATGGCCTTAGATGCCATTCATGATTGGAACTGTCAGCATCTGGATAAAAATAAAGGCTAGTTTTAGATGGAGTACGTGTTTGTGTGTGTGTGCGTATATGCACTTTTGGTGCATATACTGTTACCTGTGCATTTGTGTGCATGCAACTTTACCTATGCTTCGGGTGATTTATTCTGGAGACGAACCCACGACAAATATCAAGTCGCATCAGAGAAATTATGTGCGACAGCAATCACTTTACATTCGCAGTACTGAGCAGATGGAGCGTGTATACAGTGAAATAAACAACACTGGTGAACATAATACTGGTATAATGAAGCCAGCTCTGGGGCTTGGGGAAGGGGTGGAGAAACAAAATCATGGAGAAAACAACATTTGGCAGGGCTTTGTTCAGGGTCGCACAGTGTGTTGATGGACTTAAGGTAGAGGATTAATCTCTTGATAGAAGTAACATTTGTCCTTAACACCATGTCATCCGTTTATTTCAAACACATCTTTCTATCCTTCAATCTGTCCTCTACTTTTCAGATGTCTTCGACTTAAAGTGTGTAGTGGTCAAATGGGATTATGACAGACCGGACCACATATGGCCTGTGCTGGTCCCCATCCCTGTTGGGGGATGTAATCCTACCCATCCAACCACCACCACCACCCATACCTTCTGCCCTGCCTTATTATCAGATGGCCAACATGTGTACCCGTATCATGCCACATATAAGCACTTGCTCTCACAGATAACAAAGCACTTCCTAAAGTTACTTTTATCTTCCTTTGTCTCCCCCAAATTGTGGCTGACCGAGATGTTTGATATGCTATATTTGGTGGACTGGGGAGGACAGAATGGACTTGCAAGGAGATTACAGTGAGGGAAGTAGAACAACAACAATGTAAGGATTACAGGCAGGATTTGTGTGAGGAACACATGATATCCTCTCTCATCCCTTTATCAGATTGGCTGTGATGGAGAGGCAGTAGTGGCTGGGACCAGAGAGGAGTAGGGTTTGGATTCATTAGGACAGAGCTACATCAGGACAGAGAGTGATGATAGCGGCTCATAATTCAATAGAAAATCATCTCACAGTCAGAAAACGTGCCTGCCTGCAAAGTCCATTTTCAATAATGTGAGAATCAGCTTTTTCTTAATACATTTGCCAGTTGAATTGGATAATTGTAGCAATTTACTATTAAACTTGTTGACTTCATAGAATTCTATAATTAAGTCGCATCACTGTTTTTCAGACCAAGTGCAGTGCTTTCACGGACAATAAAACTTGTTCCTGAATCAAGAGAAAACACCCTCCTAAAACATGTTCTAAAAAACAGGATTTTTAAAGACTATTGCAGTGGGTTTTTGCACGACTTAGGCCATATTTCAAGACTGTCTACTTGTGGCCATAGTAATTGGGACTTGCCCGTCTGTAGCAGAGGAGGGAGTCATGTGAAATGTTGAAAGAAAAACAAAGATGTTGGACTTTGCCATAAAAAGACTGTTAAGACTGTTAAAACAAAGACTGTTGTTAATTTTTTGTTTCTAGTTTAGTAGTACATTATCGTGACAATGACGGTCCCCCAAATGTTTTTCTAACCTTGACTACCTGTTTAACCCAAATCATGATCTCTACCTAACCAAATTGGTTTTGTGCCTAAACATCACCAAACCGTAACCCTAACAGTGTTAGTTAGTAAAGCAGAGCTATTTTTTCAACAGCATTTTGTTATGTTTTTTGAAGGTACTGACAAGGAGTGTAAGATCAGAAAACGCTAGTCAGTGCTGGAAATTACAAATCACTTTGCTCATTTGATACACGTTGTTCCGTTCACTTTACAAATTTGTAGTCACTGACAATGTATTTTTTTTTTAAATGCACTTCAGTAGTTCATGCTAAAAGCTACTGATTTGGTCAGTGATTTAGGAAAGTTGGTCTTTGCAGTGAGGATTCACTGATGAAGATTTGTTCGTACATGTACTGAATGTATGTGTTGTTCTGGATGGTACTTACACACAACGAACTTGTTCAAGTTAAAGAACTTGTTGAGGGTCTCATATTACTGTTGATTTCTTACCTTCCAGGCAGACATTGTATTCATTTCAGTTTTTGTCTCATACCTCACCTGATAAAACACTAGTAATATAAAGCACAGTTTACAAAATGTGCACAAAACAACCAGTATGGTCTTTTGAGAGAACATAAATAAGATGGGCATTTTACCTGCAGTGATGTCAGCCACATAGTTAATGGGAGTCTCTTAAATCTCAGCCATGAAGGAATTGTAATTTAACCAATGCAGACAGAAGATCTATTCTTTTCCTCCCATGAAGCAGTACGCAAACACAGAGCAATCATCAGCATGTTCTTTACCTTTAGATATCTGTACTAACCGAGGGTGGAAGGAATATTCAGTTTACTGCTGTATTTATGGTCTGGGTTCTTGAGAATCAAACTCTGACAGCATCAAACAGACAAGGCTGGATCCATCACTAGCCAAGCTGACACACCTTCTCACAGTGCTGTCCTCCCACACCTTTCTCTCCACTCCCTCCACTTGTCTCCTCTAAATAGCCACAGTACAGGCTTGCTATGCATGCAATCACTGAAAAAAGGCAAAAACTTGCTAAGGTTCACTTTCTGCTAGTGTAGTTCCAACATAATACCAGACCGAAGGAGTCGGAAATGTGATAGAAAAATGAAAGAGCAAAATAAATGAAATAGCTAGAGAGCGAGTAAGAAAGGCAAAGAGCTGAAGGAATAATGGACTGGGAGAAATGGGGAAGGAAACTGAACGAACAAGAGGATGCCATGACAATTATAGGAAACAGAGCCCCTAACGTCAAAGTGGAACCCTATTTCTGGGAGCTATCTATTCTTACGCATGTGAGACAGTAAATACCTTGTCTCTATCTTCCCCAGACGTCATTGTGACCACGAGCGACACAATGGAAACCCTGATGAGGAGCACATGCAATTGCTCTCTCTTAATAAAATCTCACAGTTCCCATTACATCCCGGCACAATAGGCCTCTCGCCTGGCCACTGATTGAGTTCCTACTCTCCAGGAGCTATAACAGGAGCCAAGCCACTCCCTCCCACCACCCTCACCCATTTTACAGCGCTTCCCTCCTCTGCCTTCACCAGTCCTTGTCCAACTCCTTCCATTGCTGGAGCTTGGATTTTGTCACAACATTTTTTAACTCAATATTCCTCTCCTCTCTCCATCTACCTTTCTTTTATTATTTCCCCCCTTGCTATGTTTCCTCTCACACAGAGGAAAAGCGCAAGATTGATCTGATTGATGAGTGGATACTTTTAGAGTGTTACCCCATCTTACTTGTGTGAGGCACACCTTTATCAGGACGGCCTTAGTTGCCCTGCAGAAACAGCCTGCCAAGGAGCAGTGCTGATTATGTGGGATTTTGAGGAGGTTTGCTGGAAGAGTCACAAGGTGGGTTGGATTCCTTTGCTGGGGAAAAGGGCAAGATAGTTCTCAGAAGTGGGTTAGCTTGCGGGAAAGGGGAATTACTTGGAGTAATTGCACTTTTTTCTCTAGCTGTACTTTGGCCCCAAGCATAAATAAACCTTGAAGGAAAATTCACCCCAAAGTAAAAACACAACTAACAGTGAATGTAGAAACAACAAATAAGTAGACCGTTACAAAGTATTTAAACTCAATTCAAATTCTTACAGCTAATTGAATGCCAATAGTTATGCCCATACATATTAAGTTGTGATCCCATAATGAAAGAATAGCATGAATAGCATTTTCCCTATTCAAACAGAGGAATTTAGTCAATGGCGGCTTGACCATGACTTCATCTGACCGGTGATTTTTTTTAAGGTGTGGCTTTGGTGTTGAAATGCATTATTGGTTGAAACGGCCATGTGGTTACTACAAATTAAAGGATGAGCATAAAACTAGGATGTGATTTATTGAATTTAACTGACTCACACTGACTTTAAAAGCTTTCGCAGCACAGCCCACATCCACTTTGTAGTGGGTCAATGAAGGCCTTATCTTTTTTCTTGTTGACTTGTAATGAAATAATCCAAACATAATATGATGGGCATATGTACACATCCACACATACAGTACGGACCCAGTACATAAATACACACATTAGTGAATTGGCAAACACACACATAGCTTCTCACAGGTGGTAAGAAATTGCAGACATTTTGATTAGCTGTTTTCAAGGTGTGAGTCAGTTAAACTGAGGCACTCCCCGCTGTTGTGTGAAGCTAGTAAAGGTCAACAGTGGGTGGCTTTGCTCCCATCTCCACCACACTTACTCTCTAAGTAGAGCTCAGACACGCTGGGAGTAAGGGGAAAGACATGAAAAAGCTTGTATTCACTAGCTGGCTTCATGTGGAGGCCATACACGTATTCCCCAGAGAAGAAATACACAATTGTGCGCAGACATAAAACAAATCACAAAACGAATGTGCAATTTTGTGCTTTTCACACACTTTTTTTTTTAGACATGAGTATGGCTTCCAGAGATCGCTTTTTCTCTGGCAGCGATGATTTCAGATTTCTATACTTGGCAGAGTGTATGACAGTGAGCAGGAGAGGTAGAGAAAAATTGAGAGATGTTCATTCTGGCACTGTCCAGTCTGCTGTTTAACTTCATTGAAGCGGTTTGATGAAGGTTTAGAGCTTTTGATGCAGGCTTTCTCTAACTCTGATACTCCATCCATGCATCTGCTGCTTTTGTCATAATAATTTCATATAGACTAGTAGATGGGTAGCATCTGATGTGCTTTATATTGATTTTTTTGTGTGTTACTTATATTTGATCCAGTTGGCTGACTTGTCTATGTGTGAAGGAACTGATACCATGAAGATAAGGGTGTCAGATCAGTCGGGTGCCATGCTTTATTTCCCCCTTGACAAATCCGCCAAAGTTTTCTCATCTCATCCCCGCACCACAATGACAGCCCGACAGGAGGGGTCCGGTCTGACACACTGCAACGATAGACAGCTCACGCTGACAATAATGCCACCATTGCTTATGTTGACAAGAGCCCATCCCTTCTTTCATTGGGAAGGGAGGCTGAGAAGGAGAGAGAGGTGGAGGAAGGAATAGTGAAGAGGTGGTAAAGAGAGGGAGGTTGACTGGCATCCAGTATAGGTAAAAAGACAGATTTTTGAGTGTCAGACTGTCTGCCACTGCGATAATAATCCTTCAGAAACACCTTTCTTCTGCTGTATAGGTAGACTGTTAAAGTGATAAGAACATGCACACACAAAAACATGGACTATTTAAACCTGGCCTGTACTGTACATACGTAAGCAACTTGTATGCTTGGTCTCAGTAATATTTTGACGTACAGTAGAAATCACTCTCACTTTCAACAATAAAAATACAAATTAACCGCCACAGTTGTCTAAAAATGAATATTAGTCATGTTAGCAGTGATGAACTGACAACTAAAAGTTGACAATAGCTACAGCAATATGAATATGTATTCAATCCCTTCTGCAAACCTTTCCTCATCAGTCTCTGTCATAATACTATCTATAACTATCAGAAGCAATGTACATCAGCAAATATGGGTACAATATTGTGATGTTTTGCATTGAACACTGATCTTGTGTTTGAAATGAGCCTGCACTTATTTGCCCTATTAATGCGTATACATGCACAGTAATCATGCCAGTCAGGAACATAGCCACATAGCCATCTTCAAAAGTCTTAAAATCGGTCTGTGTTGTGAATCTCGGCGCAGTCTCACCCACGTTATTTATTCATAAGACATATGCTAAAATATGTCAAACTCCCTCCGGTGAAATCAAATTCATGAGTGATTTCATTCTATACTGAAAAGCAACCAGTCATTAGTTGTTTTAAAATGTGTCTGTCTGGCTCTTTGAGACTAATGTGGTTAGGCGCTGCACAAATTAATTTAACTTCATTTTTCTTATTAAGGGTTGGACCTGTTAATCCAATTTTACATGTTTCCATATCTTACATTTCTGTTTATAACCAATAACTATGAGTACATTCAGCCTAAGTAAAAGACTTTTTTATTTTTAATGCCAAAGATAGTTTTGAAAATATTTTGCTTGAGTCGTACGTCAGAACTGTGAATATAAAAAACTGATTTGTATTTTCTGATCGACCAACAACCTGTACAGCCTGCCTGACACTGCTGGGATGTACTTAACCTGTTGAGAGAAGAAGCACTCATGTGAGAATTAACTTTGAGAATGTACAAAAAAAAGCATGGAAAGATTTGTTAAAAAAAATAAGGAACCAAATTCACAACACATAAAAGAGTAGCTAGTATTGCTTTTGTGAGGAATCACAACCGTGTTAAACACATGTAGGACAGCACAGCAGAACCTGAGTACTCAATACATAAACATGGCATTCTCTGGCTGATATGCATTAGATTAGATCAGAGTGGATTAGAGGAATGTGGAGGCAGGTTGGTGAGAACAGATTATTGAAGAGGGATTTCTAACACTTCTAAATTAGATATGGGCACGCATTCAGAGACAAGAAGCTGCATATAAAAATGGGTCAATTGTTCTGCAGGTTTAGCTTGTGATTAGGAAGATTACGTTCCACCAGTGAACAACAATGGTAAAGTCAGACAGCAGCCCAGTTGTACTGGCACTCCGTCAGCCTGGCTGATCCCTATTCTGTCCCTACACCAGCATTCAGACTTTCATGTTTTGAGCGATGGGACTTAAGGATTGAGGCAGTGCTTGTCAGTCAGCAGATTTTCTGCTGGAACAGAAAATAACAAAGCATAGTATAATTTGACTCATTCGCAGACCAAAGACTATTTTGATGAAAGTTCTTGCGGCCAGTTGTGTGTTCCTGGTCCCACCATATCAACCTCCAGAGTGATTACAGCAGGGGCACTTAGGCCAGAGCTAGTGGACTGCTATTGATTGATCAAACCTGGCCGTTGAGTCTTGGAGAACCGGTAGGGTTTCCATGCTGTCTTCTATCCCTCCTAATGAAAGGGAGGGAGTGTTTGCAGCCCACTTTGATCCAGAAGGGATTAAAACAGTGTTGCTTATGGAAGTAGAAAGATCAGGGCTGCCTGTTTCTTTGTCTGTCTGATGTATTGCTGGGAAAGATATACCTTCCTGTGATAGCAGTCTGAGCCTAGGTCAGTTCATGATGATGCTAGGCGGTCTGATTCCCCATATGGTGGACTAGCAAGACCACCTGCTGCTACGATTCTTGTTCATCTTTATTTATTTTCCTCCTCTCTTCTGAGGATTTTGCAAGATACGGGCTGTGCCTCTTGTTTCTGTTTTCTCATTTCCTTCCAGAGTGATATGTGTTTGCTTACATGTTTCCTCTGTGTCTGCAAACAGTTGTCTTTGTAATGAATCACAAGCCCTCCACTGCAGGCAACAGATCTCAGGGTTTTGACGATGTCTTTTTACAATTAGGAAAGCGTGTTAGAATCAATGAGATCATTTTTTAAATGCACTATGGCACCTTGGACAGCTTTGAAGGAAGTTGTGAAAAACACTAATAAAGTTGAAGCCACGCTCTTAATAATTAAAGCTGATTTTCTCTGAGAGAAAATACTTTTGAGGGAGCTGGTGAGGTGGAAGGCTTTGATACTGCCCAGAAGCCTTTATAAAAGTTTTAGATGTAGAGAGAGTAATCGTACATTTTTCCCAAGTTGGCAGTCAGAACCACATATGCTTTAGAGCCGCCCCGATATATTGGCAGGCCCATATTATCGGCCGATATTAGGCATTTCCCGATCTATCGGTATTGGCATTTATAATGGCCGATGTAAAAAAAAAATATATTCATTAATCAGAATCATTTATAATGACAAATAAATGATTCTGATAAATTAATATTTAAAAAATAAAAATGGACTGTCAACCATGTTATGAGTGTTGGCGTTGCATCATAGGGCACTCTACAACATCCGTGTTGGCAACACTGATTATTTTTTTTGTTAATGTGTTTTTGTTCAAAAGACTTTAAGTTTCATATCTTAAGTTTGTATTTTTATGCATTTTATTTACCAGAACTTAACTGAACTTAACAACATATTTTGATGTTACTCTGTTCTGTTGTGATAATAAAACAAATTATTATCATATTAATTTTGTGAGAATGTGAGATAAATAATTATTGTTAGGGAAATCTGTTTATGTTTTGTAATGCGTTTCTGGATTTTTTTTTAAATATATGAAAATCCTTTATCGGTCAGGTTCTAATATGCTTTGCCAAGTAGACCTTCAAGTTCTTGCGGTCAGTCTTTCTCTTTCTCTCTCTCCCTACATTATTTTCTCTATCTCCTTTACGCAAGCGTGCACACAATTTTTGTTTTTTCGGTGCTTTTTCAGTTTGATCTGTTTTTTGGAGTTCTCTCGCAACTCAGTTGAAACATTCAATTAATCGAGCCATGCTGTGAAATATATCAGATCAGGATACAGTTGTTTTTGGAGTGTGGACTATGCAGTATTCATATCTGCATGATGCATACAGTGCAAAACGTAAACCATGGTGGAACTGTTGATTTATGAACATATCTGCCTGATTTATCTGTACTGTAGCATACACACACATTGAGGCAGGCACTTTAGGTGATGAAGCAGTCGACCAGGTACTTAGGTTTTTGAGCCCTGGGGCATTGGAACGCAATGTGATGTGTACAGTGACATGTGGTTCCGCTATTAACCGTACACTTGTTGTATGCCCTTGTGTAGCTGTTTTAGAATGGTCTGTTTATGTTAAAGCTGGCCACCAGAGGGCTTGTGTGTGGCTATTTAACACACACACACACACACACACACACAGAGTTTTTTTTTCCCACATGTATGTTTCCACAGACGGAAGGTGGAGTTATTAAAGAGACACTGATAGCCGCTGGCAGAAGCTGTAGCGCCGTCTGATCGTTCTCTCTAGGAGCTCTGTGCATGAGAGAGCAAAAACACAGCAAGTGGCAGAGCGTAAGAGAGAGACACTCTTTATGCTCCGTTCATCCTCTCCCTCCAAATACCTGCTCATTAGGCTGGAGAATAGGGAGCAGCATGAGGCCTGGAAACTGTGTGCCCACCAAAGAAAAGCCTGACATTATCGCCTATTTATCAGAAGTTGCTGAACTTGTCACTGCACTACAAGGCATCAATGCATCAATAAATTACTGATCACTCTGGGCGTTCTTGACTTCTATAGCTTCTTCCCGCCCTGACATACTTTTATATACTCCGTTTATTCACTTTTTATGTGCTGGGTTGATGTATTTTATCGAGCTAGTTACTACAGAACATAAACTAGGGATTACAACCTTGTGCATAAAAAAATTTGCCCCCAGAGAGAAATGGAAGCAATCTGTTTTTAATATACCCAGCTTCTTATACTCTGCACTGCTTCCATCCTTTGCTTTCCATCACTCAGCCTGCCGTCCTTGTTTCCTTTGTATGTATGCAGAAACTGAGCAACATTGTCTTTATATCCTATTATCCAGAGAATTTGCCTGGCCCTCTCACTCCTCCATTCGCCCCCCCCCCCCACCACCTTACCTTTCTACCTGTTAAGACTTTCAGAAGCATATGCTGTTATCTCCCAGGCTTTCAACAGCCTGTCACATCCACTAGCTTCTGCCTTCTTTAAAAGCTGTCTACCACTACCTTGCTGGATGCACTCCCTGCGGTTGCCAACACCTGCTGGGAGGCGCGGCCAGCGATGTCAAACTTGGAAGACTGCAGGGAAAAAAACGGAGGAACCTAAACAAGGGTCAGAATGATGGAAGGAAGGAGAACGTCTGAGTGAAAGACTAAGGGGTGCTGCTGCAATACAATTATTTATTTTTTTCCTTCTCTTTCCAAAGCTTTATTGATTTTTCTAACCTAAAAAACAGCCACAGTAGAAATCTTCCATCGTCCTATTGATTGGAATTGATTGCCTTGAGGCTCTCTTGTCCTGTAAATATTTGCAAGGCTTTATTGATTCCATTAGTGGCTGGCTGCTATTTGTGACAATAGTATAGATGGCTGTTTGTAAGAGTAAACCAATGCTCGGAGGACAGCCTTTTTTTCACAGCACAGTAAGGTCTTGTTTCACACGTGTACTGTTGTATATGACCTGTCCTTGTAGCTATTATGTGGCAAACGGTCACCTACTTGATTTGTGTGGCACCTTCAGAAAGCAAGCTATTCAGGTGGATGATATACTATCTCGCAGCCATTGTCATTAGTTCATTTATTCAACTTCAGAGGAGGCATTGTTACTCAAAATGCTGCCAGATGTAACCATACTGTATGTAAAGATTCTGAGCATGGATATGTACTAGCCTCATCTGATTTTGGCATGATGGAAAAGAAAAGGGGAGGCTGCTGCTTTAAAAGCGCTGTAGCCCCATGCTTGCAAATCCTGGACAATACAATGATGTACAGTGGATACAGACTGTGGGTGTTGCATGTAATCTGAGAAAGTGAGGGGCCAGGAGAGTGCTGCTTAAGAGCACAGGGGAGAGCGAGGTGGCCCACGCACTGCTGCTCTGTTAACCCGCATCTCTTCAAACTCCTCCCCCTCTTGCATGTTCTACTGTTGTCTCAAGAACACAAAGACTATTTTCAGGCAGCCAATCCACAAAGGAGGGGAAAACTGCAGCCCTGCATGCCCCTAAAAGCCTTCATAACTTTTTAATCTGTGGCTCAGGGCTCTGCGTCCGGCGGTTTGAGAGTGGACCCTACTTCCAGACTTTCACTCCATGGAGGGATCAAGTCCCCCCTTGCTTGAGTCTCATGCCTGTCAAAGCAGTCAGGCATAGAGGCAGTGGATGGGTGGCATCTGTAGGTGAGAGAGGGAAGGAGAGAGACATAGTTGGCAGTGGAAAAGAGCGGTTTTCAGATGAGAAGGGTGGATGGTAGAAGGCAGCCAGGAGGGAATGTTTGTAAAGGGTGAAAGAATGTATGTGAAACTGCTAAGAGAACGAATAGCCCTGCGCCAAAATAGTGATTTCTGAGGTAAGAACAAGTTTGTTCAGTGGAGTTGTAAGAGAAAAGTGTGTGTGCGTGTGTGCGTGTGTGTGTGTGTG
>NC_045747.1:10452329-10453211 GCF_008692095.1 Etheostoma spectabile
TGTGTGTGTGTGTGTGTGTGTGTGTGTTTGCATGGTACGTTTGGTAGGGGCAACACAGCATTTGTAAGTGATATATTGTTACAGCATACCAAACAGAGTAGGAAAGGTGGGTGGTGGATTTTATTGGAGAGCTGGAAAGGTTTTGTGATGAATAATAGTCATGACTGAATTGGTCATTGTCAGAACCCTCCAGAGCCTATTGAATCAGCAAGGCTAGGGTTTTACAATGAGCTTCAGCCATGAAGATCACCCTGTTGGGTCGTAATAGATGGAAAGTGAGTTGATGGAGGCAGGAGGTACAATAGATGAGGCTAGCTCTCACTGATGGAGCAGCATTTGTCTGTGGGGAAATGGGCCACAGGAGAGACCTGTGTTCCTCCCACACACTGTGCAGGGATCAGAGAGCAATGTGGATGCATTTGATGATTACATACAGGCATGTGCAACCAACACACACACACACTCACCGTTGTACGCACACTTACATTGAGACTCCGAGAAGAGTAAACATACTACAGTCGTAGCATGCTGGCTAATGATGCCCCGTTGACCCATCATTAATGATCCCCCTCAACTCAGCCAGGAACAAGATGGGCTTTGATCTGTCTATCATTAAGGGACTGAAGAGCAAAAGCACGTCTCTTTAATCTGATGAAGAATTCAAATATACACAGATCAACTGAAGACACACACACATTCACACACACACACACTCACTTACAAGGATGTATCCTCATTAATATACATGCACTCTCCCATGTGATGGCCCAAGTAAAAACATACTCTACACTCACAAACGTTTGCATTTACTATATAAAGGTATGCAGACGTTTGCATTTTACACACACCGCACACACGCACGCGCACACACACACACACACA
>NC_045747.1:10453221-10454267 GCF_008692095.1 Etheostoma spectabile
CACACACACACACACACATATCTCCCACATGTCCACGCACAGATGCAAGAAAGCACACAAAAAGCACTTGAATCTATGACAGAGATTAAACTTGTCATTTATTCATGGTAAAGGAGAAGTAATAAATAAAATAGGTGATTTATTAATATCCCAAGTAGTAATCCACTGCATTATATGTGTATTAAAGCACATTACTTACCATGGTAAAGTGCTTCTAATACAATTTTTAAGTGCCTACAGGCATTTTGAAACAGCAGCAGATCTCTGAGCAGTGTCTCACTAATGGGACTGATGTAAATATGTTCATTTGTGAATTTTCCCTCCAATTTAGTGCTGCTCACATTGTAGATGAAGATTATCCAGAGATTATGAGGCTTGAAAAAATGCTATTTGATGTGTATTTATGCATGGCTTATAGTTGTAGTAATGTGGAATTAGGTCCCATCATGGGTGAAAAATACAAACATGAAAAAGTGTCACTCCTACCTCCCCCATCTGGCTCCTTGTTAGGTTGTCATTTAGTGATATTCTTTTCCAAAAGTAAAAATTCAGCAGACATGTAAGATGCAAATCACAGGCTATGTGGAGGGCTGCATTAAGCCTTCACATCACTCATCCCTTGCTTGTGACATGTTGCAAAATCAACTTGATTATTTGCATATTTCAATGTGTGATTGCAGCCAACAACAGTCAATGCCTCTGCTTTGTAGGTCCATAGAGGCAAAGAAAGTTAAAAAAATTACCAACATTATTTTTGTCACACTGGTTTGTTAAGAGCAGTAATGGGAACATTTCAAGAACACAGCAGGGAGACAAAAAAAGATCTCTGAATACATTAACCTAACTGAAGATGGTGTTCCGATTTAAATCTATGTAATTGTTTAACAGAAACCTCCAGGATATAAATGACATTGTGTGAACACAAATTAAATAATAAAATTGCTGTGGTTGTAATTCCTTTTTTTATATTTAAAGAGCGCTTGCATATTGTTGAGTTATAAAAAAGTTATAAACTGTGTATTATGCAGCCAGGATGGGATTAATAT
>NC_045747.1:10454289-10454837 GCF_008692095.1 Etheostoma spectabile
CAGGATGGCCATTTGTTCCTCACCTTCCCCCCCTGTTTCTCTGACTGTAAAGTATTGAACAGATCAAGTCTGGCATTTAACATATGGAAAGGGGCTTCCTGCTATGCAACAAAAGGTGGTCGTCTGTCTCCTGTCCCCTGGTGTCTTAGTCTAGGCTGAGACAATACAATGTTGATTGGACTATGTTGATGTCAGAGTTTCACATTTACACAACAGACCCCTTTGTTCTGTAACCAAAACGACCCCCAAAGGTGCAGTGTTTGCAGGCAGGTCAGTTCTCATTGGACGTTGAAGATGCACTCGGCACGTTGTCATGACAACAGCAGACCAATGAGAATGGATTTGAAAGCACCAGGTGAAAAAGAACCGCCCCCAGGTGCAGGGCATAAATGAGAGTGTTTTACGGATATTCAGGACTGCTTTCACGTGACTCCGTCAGGGGAAGCGTGGATCCAGTCCGCTGTCAGCTGCAGTGTTATTTTGTTTGTTTGTGTCTGTTTGTCTTTGTCTTATCATCTTCATCACTGCTGTTGCATTAAACCTTTTCC
>NC_045747.1:10454847-10465229 GCF_008692095.1 Etheostoma spectabile
TTCGACCCTCAGCCTCCTTTTCCTCAGAGATCCGAACGAACGCGATGTTAGTTTGAATTTCTAACAATATGCACAAGACTGTGACAAAAATAGAGCCAACCTTGGTTTTCACTTTCACAAATTCAGAACGTCTTCACACCTTTCCATTCTCTTGTATAGCAAATGGACATGTTGGGGCGCATTGATTTGAAGGTTTAAATCCAGGATGAGGCAAGATACAACCCAAAGAGAATAAAGCAACCTTGCCAACAAGCTTACGAATATAATTGGAAAAACAAATAACCTCATATATTAGATAGCATTATTGGCCCAGGACTCCAAGTTGTAGTTTGTGTTTTTTATGATAACTATCAAGAGGTATGCTTTGGTTTTCTTGTAAGGCAGCTTGCAATTTTGAGATCTCAATCTTTGCAAGTGTAAATTTGGGCTTGTTGCATGTATCATTAGGTGAACGGATGACAGGCATTTTAGAAAGAGATAGGTGATTAATTACGCTTAGCGTTCGATTGTATGTTTAAAACATACAACTAACAAACCATTTTAATTTAGTAGATATATCTTCTGTTTTATCCTAAGATGTGTACTTAGATAATCAAGAGAAATAGAAACATATTTAATGTTCCAGTGTGGTCTGTCAGAATCAACATCCAATCCTTAAGGTTCATTTCATTCTCATGCATGCATAATTTCAAATTATTCACATAGGATGTTATTAAGCTCACGCGATTCTCACAAGTTGTGTTTCTCGCACTAAACCGTCTTAAAGGATCATGCGGGAGATAAGACAATTAGGATAATTTTTTCCTGCTTTGTTCAAGTTGCATGCGTCTTACTCTGTGTCTGTTACTGTATCTGATAATTGAGATGAGCAATGTAGTGTGAAGTGATGTAAGAACCAGCCAAAAGACTTCTATTAGCATAATGTCACGGCATTCAGAATTTCTGACTGCCTGCTGGCGTTGTGTTGGCTGCCTGTCACACAATGCCAGAGAGTTGTGTTCATTCTCCTGCTTGGAGTGGGGTGTGGTGCAAGGGGGCATGTGCACTTCAGAGACACAAGAAGTCTCAGATGTCAGAGATGTTCCTGGTGGAATGTCGAATAGGAGGCTTGCAGCTTTGAGCTTCCATCTTTAAGAAGTGATTTTAGTGGGTGAAGGGGTAGTCTTACACCATCACAGAGCATGACTTAGTTCCACTAGCATGGATGATGGGAGAAAATAGTGGTCAGAGGGCCTCTAATGTGGTGGAGAAAAGCAGTGATGTGACAAGCTCCATTCTGTCAGCTCTCACACTCCAGAGGTCTCAATTAAGATCAGGGACTGTCTTCTCACAGGCTGCCTTGCTCACAAAGGTGATGATCCTGCTAAACATCATCCCAGACCTGCCACACGTATAGAAAAGGTTGATAAAAAAAAACAAAAAACACACACACTCTTTAATTCATCTCAATCTCCAACTCATCGGGTTCAAGCTCAAGACCTGATGTTGCTCACATGTAATCGTGTGACGTATTGACAATTTGAGAAACTCTTGAACTCCCAATCCCTGAGTGGATGATGCCTTGACACAAAAAGAAGGTGTATGTCATCTGCACAACATGTAAATAAAGCATTGCCAACAATGATTGTTGTTCACGTCTGGGCTTAGAGGAAGGAAGTGAGACAGACAGGCAGGCCATGTAAATGTAATGAAGGGAGATAATAATTCTTTTCTCTGTCAGCTGCTCTCTGCCATTAGCATTTACTGCCAGCTCCTGCCACTCACTGCTTGGCGCCCATGCACTCTGCCACACTGATAAGAATCACAATCACCAGCCATTCAACACGCATATATTACAATGGCAGGTGCCCTGATACCTCGCACCTAGCAAAAGACTTTTAGCATGCCAGTGGTATCTCTCCAATTCAGAAATTCAAAGGCATCGGCTGGGGATAAAAGAACGAATGGGACATGGCAGTTTTAGTCCATGCATTTTGCCTGATAATATTCTGGTCACAGTCATAAACACACGAGGATGAGCATATTCACATAATGTTTTCATCCACAGGCGCACACCTGCACACTTGTATACACACACGCACACACACACACACACACACACACACACACACACACACACACACACACACGTGTACATTATGAGGGAGAACAAGGAGCAGACAGGTTTTCATAATGTCAAGAGCAATGTTCACTCTCTCCTCCAAAAACACTCTTACTATCTATATGTTTGTGGTGGGAGGGAAAGATCCAGATTCTGTCTGGTGCATCAATCAATTAAATCAAGACCTGTCTGATGTCTTCATGGAGTTACCAACAGTTTCCCAGGAAGGACAAGCAGCACAGCATTGCAGGTGCATCTGATCATCTCCACCTCAATGCGTGTGAAATAACGTTTCCCCCACCATACCATTTACTAATTAGGATCTAATTATCCAGGCTAGTGTAAACAATCGCGGCAGATGGCATAGCGTGCAGTATTAACTCTAATGACCTGGGGCCCTGTGGAATTCACATTTCAGTGCGTTTGTTTATTTTCCTCCATTAGTCTTTGCCCTACTTTCTAAATTCACTTAGGCCTATTTCCAACCTTCTCATGCCTTGAGAAAAGCTGCCCGCCTCCTATTCCCGATGCAGCTTGTGTTTTTTATTTTTTTATTTGCTCTTTCTTCCACTTACTGTCGTTTATCTGTTTTTTTGTTGCTTACTCTTGTTTTTTCTTCTTGTCTTTTTTCTCTTTTTTCAAACATTGTCAATTAGCTCTCACAAAGATCAAGTGAAATTTGTACCTGTTTTCTTCCCCACCTGCTACCATCTCCCTTCTCCCTAATGAAAAGAGAAAAGTCGGAGAAAGATGTGTGTGTGATCTGGCGCACAAATCCTTACTAAATCGTAGAAGCTGTCTGTCTCACCTGGGAAATATTACTGTGATCTCAGTCATGCACGCACTACAACGGGTGGCAAGCCTGGATCATATCCCAATGTGTTCTACCCTTAAGAGCTATCCAGAAAAAAAAAGAAAAAAAGAATTTCATATGTCTTGTCTTTAGAAAGTAATAAATTGCCATAGTGTCTGGTTTACATTACTAAGTTGAAATGATGATTTGTTGGCTTCAAGAATATGTTGACAACTCACTGCTGCAAGACATAAATCTTATTTGAGTGCTACAAAGTCAGACAAGAATTCCTGCTTTGTCTTTCTCAAAGCTATAGGACTATTCCTTGGTGATTAAAAACATAACTTAACTTAACGGCATGCTGTAACCTACATCAAGCTACAGTTGTTCATTTGTAGTTTTCCCACTGCTCATTGGACAAGGCTGAGCTAACTAGAGACTTGATGCTGCAGAGGGCGTGTATTGGTGGCTGTGGGTGTGTGAGGTCTCATTAAATGAAGCCGGGCCTTGTGCCTGTGCTCCTCTGCGTGCCGTGTTCTCTGCCAGGAGCTGGACTTGCTAATTAGGCTCCTGGATATCACAGACACGTCCCTTGGTACGCCATACAATATACTGCTAGTGCTGAAGAGAAGGAGAGAGCAGGGCAATAGGATGGAGGAAAATGGAGTAAAGAGCGATGCAGGGAGATGAGAAAGATGGAAAGACATCTCAACAGAGCTCAGAATGCAGGAAGGGATGCAGAGAGAAAGTGAGAGGGATGACAACTGATGAGAGGGCAAGGAGAGAGAGTATGAAAACTATTGTATTGAGAGAGATCAAGGCCACCAAGAAAGAGAAACTGCCACAACACATTGGGAGGAAACTGATGCTGTGCCAAGAAAAAGAGAAGAGAAGCCTAAGATGGGAAGAGAAAAGAAGAAGAGGGAATCAAAAAGAAAAAAATAGCTCAACACAAGCATAGCAGGGAGGTAGAGGCAAGACAAATGGAATAATTCCGTGTGTGTGTGTGTGTGTGTGTGTGTGTGTGTGTGTGTGTGTGTGTGTGTGTGTGTGTGTGTGTGTGTGTGTGTGTGTGTGTGTGTGTGTGTTTGTGAGACTGTGAGACTGTGAGTATGTGTGTGACTGTGAATTTGTCTGTGCTGCCCACTGGAGTGTGTGTCCAGATAATTCAATCTGCTGCCCATTGACTGGCCTACCGCTCCGTCTTCGCTCCTAATTAAATCTCCATTTGTTGGCTGGATGCTAGTGCTTCTAATTGTGTTGCTGTAGCATCACACACACACCTAGAAACACACACACACACACACACACACACACACAAACACACACATGCACACAGGCCCCGCTGCGAGTGGGATCCCAGACACGTCACCACAGTACATTACACCTCAATTAATCACATAAATTAACATCAATTAACCCGTGGCGATCCACTAAACACAGCTGGTATGCGGGCGGTATTTCATCTGTGGCGAACTGAGGACTTTTTCTGCAACATCAAAGCAGACGCATCATCAAAAAGAAAAAACATTTTAGACAGCTTAACATGAAAATCAATATTCCTACTTCATCGTTTTCCTCTGAGCAGTGAGCATGATTGTATGAGCTTTTAAAAGCAAGTCACTTGGGCCATGAAAACCATATTGCCACAACATTGATAGCATGGGATCTTATACAGGGTGTTATCCCACTGAATGGTACACAAAGTGTTCTAAGGGCTATAAATACAAAGGGTGTAAGGAGACATCGAGCTATCATGAACTGGCATTCACATGCAGCATGCAGATACTGATTCATGGGCCATTTCTCTAAATGAATGTAAGGTTAGATGGGGGCTCTCCCTCTCCCCTCCCTGTCTTTCAAGCCTGGCCTGCTTGTTTGGCTCTGGTTGTAATGGGTTGCTTCACCTTGCTGCTTAGCGTTGGAGGACACCCCCCTCTCCTTTCATTTCTTGTGTTCCTCCACTTAGTCCCTCACCTCGTCCTGCCTCTACATCACTTCTCAATCTTTCTTTTATCATTAAGCCCTGCATTTCTCTCACCATCTGTTTCACCATCACTCTCTCTTCCTCCTCTCTGTCTTTTCTTATTCACTCTTTTTCTTAAACCCTTCCTTTGTGTCCGCCTATTTTCTGACTCACCTAAGTGATGGAGTGTAAATCGGGGGGGGGGGGGTGCCTGTTGTCCCGGTGACAGCAGCTGGTGACAGAGTGACAAATCAGCCTGACCTTCAGGACGGATCGTATTTCCGCAGGGGAAGTTGTGAATATTTGGGAGTGTTTGTGTGTGTGTGTGTTTTTATGTGTTGAAAGAGCCTCATGTCCTGGCCCAAACATTCTCATCTCAACTTGTAAAGCAACAACTCACCAAAGGCAACCCAGTGTGTGTGTGTGTGTGTGTGTGTGTGGCCAAGGTCACTGCCATGACTGTTGCATAACCCCCATCAGAGAGGCTAACCATGACCCATCTTGCATGTTAAAGTCCAATTGGAGAGGCTAAATGACAGCTCTAAATTTTCCTAGATGACATGATGCACCATGAGCTGGAAGTCTATGGAGCAGGGACGTTATGTGCATGATGTGTTTTAGAAGAGAAAGATAGGTGGAGCGAAAGAGATAGCAATGTAGAGTGAGGAAGAAATGGGAACTCCAAATATTTCAACAGGCAGAGGCTCCACTTTATTGCTGCATCTCAGTGATACAGTTATGCCAAGTGCCAGCTACGATGTGGTTACATAGGCTCAAACACAGGTGCCTGAGGAATAAACAGAGGGCAGAAAGGGGTCCCTGCTGCTGGTGTGGAACAGGGGTAAGGAGGTGAGATACAAAATAAGCAAGATAAAGAATACAAGACAAAAGCCGAATGTTAACACTGTCTGTATGATTGCATGCCAATATGGTGCAATAGGGAACACAATGGGCCTTGCTTTTTAAAGCTGCCCTGGTGCCTGTGGTCTTTGTCTCACAGACATTTAAATGCTGTGAATGCAGCAGTGGACCCGGTTGGTGCAATGCCACCATTCAACCTCAACTGTCAGGTTAGAATAAGGTGTTTTCATATCATTTGTAAATAGTGTGCTGGTGCAGCTTGACTGTTGGGGGCAGCCGCTCTGCACAGCAGCCACATTAAAGCCCTCCTGGTTCTCCCATGCCAGTTTTTGGGCTTCCCTAGATCTGCCGACCCGTTTTGGTTGGCTTTTATCTGTGCTCATAGTGCTGCAGGAATTCATGGTCCAAAAGGACTGCCCTCAAGCTTTCCATCTGGATTCGAAGCCTGCAGCAGGCACTGCCTTATACCTGCCAAATTCACCACTTTTCCTTTGTTCATCACTGGAATGAAGGAGGCACCAGTTCAGTTCATGTCCAATGCTCTTCCTTTTCTTCCTCGCTCCACCCAAGCCTTTTTCTGAAAAGATGTCAGCTCTACCATTGACGCAGTGCAGCCATGTCTGCTGCAGTCAGATGGGCTAATGTTCTTCAATCATTAAGTTGATTCTATAGTCCCCTATTTGTACATTTGATGTGTGTTTGTGTCTACAGGCACGTGTGTCTGTAAATATGAAACGTGCTATGTATTTGTCTTGTACAGCACACGTTTGTTCCATGAAGTCACAGTGCTCTAAAACGAGATGACACCTAAGGCAAATTATGAATCAGTTCAGCGCTGATGATACTATAGCGTAGGTGTACAATGTAACACATCCAGCTGACAAATTAGTGAGAGCAGCATACTCATCTACTGTGATTTGTCTCTAGTGTACATACTGTATACACATAACAGAGCTTTGTACTACTACTGTGATACATACATGTGAAACTTCCCATCTTTCATGAGCAAAAGTAAACACATTTGTGGCAATGCTGACATGCACATGTACAAACAGACACATCAGCAGCATGTATTTACAGTATATACACATCTACAGTGGCTAACACACACATAGAGAAAACAAAAAAATAAACAGAAAAACTACACATTAAAAGCAGCGTTTTTTTACCTCAGCGAAGAACGAAAGCACAGTGATGAAGAGGAGAATGAGGGTCAGACAATAGGTTCTCTGTCGGAAACTCATTAGATCCCAGAGCCCAGTGTGCAGAGGAATGTTTCCTATCTTCCTTCAGCAGTAACAACTGTTACAGCCAGCAGTCATTTAAGTTTTCACAGAGACTCGAAGAGAGGATCACTTCAGCTTTCTTTTACATGGTGAGAAATCTTTTCTTGGATGTCGATTCTGCACTGTATGTATTACTGTATTACTGTAAACAATGAATTTTCTCTCTTCCCAGCTAGCTTTGCTCCTTAACAAATACACTTTTTGTGAAATTGGTCACGAATGCAGCAGATAGCCAGGGTTCAGGGATTCATAATCAGGGGTCAACTTAATTAGTCATTTAAGGCAGAAACAAATATGAACACAATGGCACTAAAACATGTAACCACAGGGTTGATCACTGTGCTCACAATTCCCCGTTCCGCAATTTCACATCAGTAACTTGGTATCATGCATATTCATTTCCTCAGACAATCAATGCGTGAGTACGGCATGTGCAGGTCTCTAATGGTGGCTTGTTGATGTAGCCACAATGCTAAGTGCATGTAGCCACCATGCCCCTGAACCACCTAAAAGTGTTTGGGTGTTGCCTGTATGTTTTTGGATTGTGTGTGTGTGTGTGTGTGTGTGTGTGTGTGTCAAAAGTACAAATGCATTTACTAGTGGATGGAATTACAGCAAAGCCACCACTCCAGTGGCTGCTGCCTGTGGAAAAAAAGGGATAGCGCCTACATTTGGGCTCAGACAAAAATGTGTTTTTGATAGGTTTATGCAAAAGTGGTAGAGTATACAAATAAATCAGGTTGTGGAGTATTGTTTGTTACCAAACGGGTAAAAATGTAAGGACTGGTTTTTGAAACAGAAAGCGTTGAGGTGGCTGTTTGTTTGCCTCCTTTTATTAATGGTGTCTTTGAGGGTAATAGAAAGGGGAGTAAGCTGCAGCTTTCAAAGGGGTATTGTGTGTGCAAGTGTTTATGTGTGTGTCCTGTTGTCTGTGTTTGTGCGTCTGTATACATTGTGTACATGGTCGCCGGTGTGAAACACAGAGGTGCAGAGTCATTCTTTTATTTACAGTTTCAATCAGGTCCAATTATCTGTATCCCCTCCTCTGCTCACGAAGCTGACCTCAGATTCACTCAGTTCCACCACACCATCCTCTGCTTTCACCACCATAAATCTTGGGCATGATCATGCTTGTGGATGTGGAGAGAGAAAGAGGCACCAGCAATCTTCCATGAGAGTGAGTCAGCCTAGTGTGGTAGACCTACAACTAGCCGTGCTTCAGGCCTTGGCGGCTTACTGCAACTATTAATACAGACTTTAATTAGCCCGCCACAAACACTGGCACAATCGGCTCAGTGTCGCCCGTGGCTGGCAAGGCAGACAGATCAATAGGTCTGATCATGCCTTTTTCATCAGCTCAAATGAAAGCACTTTGTCTCCAAGCTCAGCCCTGGACCTTCTGTATCACCTTAAAGGCTTTCTGTGGCTGCACTGGCTGTGTGCAGTATTGCGGATGGGGCCTGTATAATCTGGCTGCATTAGGGAACTATAAAGATAAATGAAGGGAGGCACAGAGCATAACTCATCCTGTCAGAGAAGAGGGTTTAAGGCTGGGAAACTTTGTGTTTTCTAAAGCAGCCCCTGCCACCCCCCCCCCCCCCCCCCCCCCCCCCCATGGCTTCCTTTTTTAAACTCTCTCTTCCTCCTACTTGCTTGGTTTTTTTGTGTACAATCTCTGCTGTATTTTTCTCCATCTGCTTTCTGTCTATTCCCCCTCTCCATCTCCCTCTACCTCTCCCCCTCAATCTCTCTTCCCACCCTCTTTTACTGATCTAAAGGTATGGACGAGTTCATTTACACTTCCTCTGCTGCACAAATTGCTCTTCTACCTCTTTGCCAGCACATTTCAGTTTGAAATAAAAAAGTAAGCTTCCTTTGCAGCAACAACTTATTTCATGTGCTGTTTGGCAGGCTTTCCTCTTGACCTTCACGTTCCCAATCAGTGCAGTTGAAAAAATGGAAATAGCTTGTTACTGAATCACCAAATCACTGCCTTTTTTAACCAACTACCCCTCTGACTGCTTCACATTCTTCCTTTTCCTGTCTTTCCCAATATGTCTTTTTTTATCACTCTTACTTTTTTCCCCTTCTTTTCTTTATTTTTCCAATAGATGATGTCCCACCTTATTTTAAGATGGAGCCCCCTCAGACCCAGGTTCACTTGGAGGGGAACCGCTTGGTCCTAACCTGCATGGCAGAGGGCAGCTGGCCCCTGGAATTCAAATGGATCTACAATGGAACCGAGCTTACACATTTCTCCTTGGAATACAGGTAAAGAATGCAACCTTGCCTGCCCTAGCTGATTCTATTACCATTTTTTTTATTCATCAACTATTATTAGCTTACTACATGAGACATTTTAGCAGCATTTAATTGTAACTAATAGCTCATTTTTATTCATATTCGAGGCTCATTTCTATGGATTTATTCAGGACTGATTTGGCTGCTGTCTCCCCTGAGACAAAACACTCTGTGTTCAGGGGGTTGTCAGATTCATTCCAATTTGTATATCACACTGTATGCAACATGCAGAGATGGTGTGAGCAGATAACCTCTTTTCTCCTGCGGTTTGTTGAAACTATCATTGCCGCAACAAAATCTAACTGTAGCCCACTCACTCAATTCTAATTGGTTACAGGATTATCATGTGCCCCTTCAAATCTGATAGCTCCGTTGCATGGAAGATTAATTGGTAAGGGATACTAAAATTTAAAAGTAGGATGTGTCTACAATGGCCACCACATTCAGGTATATGATTTTGACTGATTAGGGGCGCAGAGAGGCCTAGTTAACTTATTATACAGCTATACTGTTATTGTGAGCCTAAAACTCCCATGCCACTATAACTCTTATTTAACACATGAATCACATTACTAGCACACC
The DNA here is from genome assembly GCF_008692095.1 of Etheostoma spectabile. Classification (NCBI taxonomy): domain Eukaryota; kingdom Metazoa; phylum Chordata; class Actinopteri; order Perciformes; family Percidae; genus Etheostoma; species Etheostoma spectabile. The sequence goes on from NC_045747.1 coordinate 10,464,738, forward strand.
TACACATTGATTGAATGTCATACAATCAGACAATTTAACCATTTAAAATGTCCTTATGACCCAAAAGAAATAAAAACAAAAATACACCCAGGGTTTTTTACACTAAGTTTGAGGTACCACAACGTTGACACGCTTTTTGGAGCTCATTTGAGAGGTGAAAATTGTCTATACTCACTGTTTCTCAGTAAGTTCAGAGAGCTGTACGTAGCAGTCTTTTCAAACCCTCTGTCCAGCGGAAAGTAAGATGCAGAAACCTGTCCTGAGTGTTTGTGTGCAAAACTTAGGCTCTTCTGCCATGTGGCAGAGAGTCCTGAGCACCTCTACTGCAGCATCACGTGTGGCAGCATCCAATGTACTGAACTTACAACCAACTCAGAGAAACTCAACATTTCTCTGACTGTTTCCTCTCTCGCTCTCAATCAATTCAATTCAATTCAAAGTGAAGTGATTCATTGACATCAGTGTCAGAAATAACAATATTGCCAAAGCATC
>NC_045747.1:10465239-10478985 GCF_008692095.1 Etheostoma spectabile
ATGTGAGAAGAAATACATACATACAATTCATTGAGTAAACTAAACTATATACTCATAATATAATAATAGATCATCTGTTTCTCGTTCCTGCCGCCTCAAAAAACCTTGTAGGTTACAAGACTCCTCTCTGATTGGCACTGATAGGCAAGTAACAAAATTGACACCTGGCCGCATCCAATAAAGAAGAAAAACACTTGAGAGGTTAAGGGCTACTTACAGCAGTATACATTTCTCAAATGATATGCTTCTCTATATTTATCCAAAAGTTATTATATACCAGGGATAATTGAACCAGCCCATATATTTTTGTTAATAGAATTACAAATAGAACAATATATAAACAAATTTGGCATGGTGCTACATACCAATGCATATCTTTCATCAGATTGTGCTGTGTGGGTGAGCTACTTTGATCTGTCAGTAATAAGATGAACACAATGTCGAAGAATTCAACTATGTATGCGTCAGTGTGCTCATTTGCCCATGTACTGTATGTTTGTTGTCTGCATGTGTGTTCACAAGTCACAGTTGTAGTCCACAGTGAAAGTCAGTTTCTATCTGATTCTAGCCCTGTTTTCTTTACTCTCTACTCATACTCTGGCTAGTCCCCAAGACATGGACAGATTCTCTCAGGTGGCATTGTCTGATTGCTATCACTGGCTAGTGGCTACACCCCTCCTCCCCTCCCTGCACATCCTTTCCCATGTCTCACTTCCCCTCTAACATCCTCTCTCTCCTCTTCTCACCCTCGTCTTCTTCGTCTTCTTCTGTCTTTCCTCAGTATTTGGCTGTGCTCTCACGTGGCTTAGTCTCTGGGTCTACTTTGCACCCCTCTGCTTGTTATTCTTCACCAGCCCTGATCAAAGAGGAGAACTGGAATCCATTTAATCAGACCCCCCCCACCCACCAACAAACACCGCACACACACACACACACACACACACACACACACACACACACACACACACACTCTGAATTGCAGTGCTTGGAAGGGGCCGACTCTGCACTCCTAAGTGGCTGTAGCAAACCAATTAAAGGGGACTCAGCTCTGGGATTATCTACCTAGCATTTCACTCAAACCATTTAACATGAATGCACATCAGGAATGCCCAGGAGTGACAGGTAAGAAGTGCTCGTATGATTTGATTCAACTGACTGAAGATACAGGATAACAATAGGGTTTTGTGAGTCCTGCCAGTCAGTCAGAAACTATCTTTGCTGTTCACTCTACAGCTGGCTTTAATATTACATTCTTCTTTCCTTAGTTCATCATCTACTGTCCATCTGTACATCAGCACTTAATCACACTTTATTGCTGCCGTGTTATATTCTTAATTTAGAACATATATGTCTAATGGCTAAGTGGAATGCCATTTAAACTGTATCATCTCAATTAATTTAGCATATTGTGTGTGGGAAATAAAAGCAAATGTCGCTGTCTGTCATGCTGATGATGATTAATGGCACTTTGTGTTGTGTGTGCCCATTAGGTACCTGATCCCCTCGCTGGACCGATTGCACGCTGGCCACTATCGCTGCATTGTGAGAAATCGAGTGGGTGCTTTAATGCAGTGCAGCACTGAAGTGCAGGTTGCCTGTAAGTGCAAGTTTTTTTCCATACATCTGGTTGAGTAAGGGGAGGACACTGTTTTTGTTAAAGGGTTGTCATTCACAGTATGTGGAGGAAAGGAGCTTAGCGTTTGTAAAAGGTACATAATGTGGAAATAATGACAATTCTTCTTTTTCATCTTGCTGGCATTTCCCACATTTCTCGCCTAGTATTAATGTTCCTCTTTTGCTCATTTTCTTTGTCTTATTTTCTTACACTCTTCTCTTTATGCCTGCTAGATATGGGTGGTTTTGTGGAGGGCGAACGGTCTCAAACTGTATCCCAGGGTGAGGGTGCTCTCATCCATGCACCGCGGATACACAGCTTCCCCAGGCCACAGATCACGTGGTTCAGAGATGGACGTAAGATTCCCTCCAGCAGCCGTATGTAAGTCTACCTTTGTACGAGTAGAGAGCGTGTGCATGTGACTCTTGTGTGTGTGTTTCTGCGCATTTGTCTCATATACACTCATATTTGAAATATTGGTGAATGCTGAGCTGCTGAAGTAGAATATCTTTCACTTCAGAGAACTCCAAGAAGTTCAATACTTTTCACAGATTTTCTCCAATCCCCCCAACACACACAACATGAGTGAAGTTGAGCAGAGTAGGGGTAGTTGTAGTAGTAGATGAACAAATGTTGGTGCCGGCCCTGTGTTCATCATTGAATCACCTCTCAATGATAAAGCGGGTTATTATATCGCCCCTATTGACTTTGCAGGCAGAATGATTGAAGGGTACAGATAGAGCAGGCAGCAGGGGAACCAATTAGACACAATTGGACAAAAGGTTTCAATTGATGATGTGTTTGACTGACAGCGCACACCCCTGATTGTATTTTTGTGTAGGAGGGTGTGTGTGTATATGCGGCCGTGGTTAGACTCTCTTTGAGTCCAAATGTGCACAGTGGGAGTTACAGTATATGGATAACTGTATGTATATCTGTATTATATGGGCAATGCTCCGAGCATGAGTGTGTGTGTATGTGTTAGCTTTTTTCCTGAAGAGACAATATAAAGTTAATCACTTAAAAACAATTTTTCTCATCCAGACAAATAGAGGTAGGCAGTCCACAACTCCTCAGAAACACTTCCTCATGTATAATATAGTAACTACCATGTTGTAGCTGACATGAAAACCTTTCACCCCAAGTTGCATGCTTGAAGAATGGATTGGTGTGTGTGCCCTCTACCTGCAGGGCTCCTAAGAAAGGCAGAACAAGCACATAGGGAAATTGTTAGAAAAATATCAACCCCTTCCATGTTTTAACCAATTACAGAGCTGGTTACTATGTGGCTGCTTCTTATCAGAAGTGATGTGGTAAAGCTTTGCTCTGTGACAATGAGAGCCACTGACGGGACACTCTGCATTTACCGCTTGTTTGCTCGCTTTGTGTCAGGCCACATTGATATTCACAGGCGTGTTTGTATGTTGGTGTTTGTGGGTTTGTGTAAGTGTCTGTTGACTCTGTGAAACCCACGGCTCTTAATTGTCCGGGAGTCTGCATGTTTATACTGCACCGATCAGGCAGATGCTGGCAGATATGGTTGCGTGCTTAGCGTCAGCTCTCATTTAATGGGACCCCCTGAAACCTTTGAGTTCATTTGCCTAACCAACATTCAGCCATTCTTGAGGCACAAAAAGGAATATTTTTTTAAATGTAATAGCTTGGTGTTTTTCAAGCAATTTGCTAGTAGGCCTATGAAGTTTTTACAATTGTCCATCCATTTTCTTGTATTCTGTGTATCTTATTATAATTACTGTAACTGTTACTCAAAAAACACTCCACGGAACTAAGCCAAGCTAACTTGATACTTATGCAACACCTGACTAAATTCTGGACCTCATGTGCTGTCTTTTGCAATTATTCATCTACAGTATATACACATGGGGCAGTTGAACAAAGATTGGCTTTGATGGTGGCTTACATCTTAAAATATAGCTTAAAATAAATCACTAATCAATAGGTTTATCTGTTGCTCAGAGCTATTGTAGGACCAGTTCCTTTCTGGATGTATTAAGTATATCACAAGACCAGCCTCACTTATCTTAAACCCCTGAGTTACTGTGTTAATACCCAAGTACTGCAGACACAGAGAGTAGAACATAATAAGGGACATTCTGAACTATTCATTTAAGACACTGCAGTACCTTGTAGATGGAAGTGCTCATAAAAATTGGTTTTGTGTGCTCCTTTTAAGACATAAATTATGAGTCAGTGTGTATGTGCGTGCATGCATGCATGTTTGTGTGTCAGTTTACCCTTAGGATTTATTGACTGGTAGAAGCAACTACTCTCTGGTTTAATGATATGAGTGTGTTTGTGCGCTTGTTAATGTGTGTATGTGTGAGCGGTTTAGCGTATGTTTGGGGGCACATTTTGTAAGGCACACCAGTTGACTGGGGATGTCAGATTAATTGGGAGCCAAATTGGTGACACCAATTTGATTTGACTACATGAAGCTGTTTGTGTCTTCATGAGGGTATAGTTGAGATTAAGTGAGTGCCATGGGAATGCATGTAAGGCAATGCAATGTCCTTAAAAGTAAAAGTTACACTATTGTGTGTGTGCGGATGAATATTTACTTATAGTGCCATCACCCTGGACAACACGCTGGTCATCCTGTCTACTGTGGCACCTGATGCGGGACGCTACTACGCCCAGGCGGTCAATGACAAGAATGGGGAGAACAAAACCAGTCAGCCCATCACACTCACAGTGGAGAGTATGTACTCATGCAGGTGCACGTGCATCCCCACACATTTAAGCAACAGGCTTCCTCGCCCACTTAGCGAACCGTACCTCACTAGCAGATTGTGCGTGTCATCAGCAGACTGCATTAACAGGTTGTTGCAGATGAAAATGGAGTAGAAAAAATTTTTCACTCCTCATAATATTTTTCTGCTCAACACAGATTAACTCAACACAGCAGCTACACAACAGGTGGTTAAGCCTTAGACCAGAGAAAACAGAGATAGCGCCCTCTACTGGCACATTCTTTAATTATATTACTGATTTCTGACGTTCCTTCTTCTCTCTCGCCAACATTTCAACGTTCATACCCATTACCTACAATAGTTGTCCTCTTGCTCTGCAGTCCCTCTCTGACCTCTGGCTTCAAGCAGTGAATTACAGTCATGAGGTATGTGTTAGGTAGAGCTCCAGCAGCGATTCTCTGACTGGCTGGATGTACGGGCCCATTAAGTGGACCTTCAGTTTAATCGCTCCTCACAAAACGCCGATTTATGAAAATGGCACTGAGCAAACTGGGGATGATTAAACATGCACACACACACGCACAAACACACACATCAGATTAGAAGCTCGGCCTCACGTATACATGCTCACAACTTCAAATAAAGTTTGGAATTGCTCATGCAAACCAGATTACATGTCAAATTATTAGAGTTTAGCTGAAGCTGAAGCTTCTCTATCCTCCCACCTACGTTTACCCTCTATCATCTGAACAAAGTCACTCAAATTCTCCCACATACTGTTACTTACTTTCATCTAGACAAAATCAGTCTCTCTACTACAACCAGACATTTTAAGGAGCTACTAAATGTATTTTAAAAACGGAAGATAACATTTGTGATAATATTTTATACCGCATTTATCACAGTTTTGTGATTTGGATTATTTATACCATCGAATAAGGATTTTAACCTGCTCTCATGTTGAGATGAACATTTTTAATATCAACCACTTGCTCGCTCCAGCATCTACTCATCATATTGTGAATACAGTGTTTGTAATTCAGTGCTCAATACGCATGACACAGCAATCTGTGGGGACCAGATATCACTGAATCTGACCTTGCGGATCACACAACCATATTTTGCATCTGAAAGTCAATAAGGTTTTTACAGCTGCATTTGTTCATTTTAGCAAATCTGTGGAGATTGGAAAAGATGGAAAAATATGCAGTAGAGGGATTGTGTTGTTCCAAAGGGAGCAGCATACAAATGAGACAGAGCTGAGTCTAATCGTTAAAGGCAAACTGACATTGGCTAAGTGGGTAGACATTTAGCTTTTTGTTCTCTTCTTTAGAGTGTGAAATACATTACAGTTGACTTTGGTTTACAATTGTCTTTGGACACAGACAGATGTCAACAATATGATGACATTAGTATCAAGAATTTGCTATGCAGGTCACCACGTTGTTTACTTTTCTCGTTTAATTAGAAGATTACACACTTGAGGTATTCTCAACACTGAGAGTTTATAAACTGCAATACATTAATTAATCTCTGCCAAGGAACCAGTCATGTCTTCCGGAAAATAAAATGAGTTATTTGGCTAGTCTAATGGATTCCCAGTTTTCATTGTGTCATTGGCAAGCATGGATACAAATCTCAGACAAACCTGTTTAGTTTGTAAATTTACACAAAACCGTAACACATTTGATAAACCTTAAATAGATTTAAAGTGTAATACAATCACTCTATTTAAAAGGGGAATTTCACAAAAGAGCTTTAACATGACACCATCAACAGTTACAATCAATGAATCATGCATAGATTTATAATAGTATTATTTATGTGGTTTATACCACTACCCATCTGTGACTACATTCTTTATCTCTTGCTCTTTTTGGTGAAAGATGAATATTGTTCTTCTTTTTTTCTCCTCTCCATCAACTGATTCTTCTCCTGCTCCTCCTCTCTCTACATCTAATTCTTCTCTTTAAATGTATCAGGATCTCAAAGAAGATAAGACCCACAACAATCAAACTTTCCACATAATCTCACCCATTAATTAGGAAACAAAAATGACTTAGATCTGCCAAAGAGCTGTAATCTTACATTTTAGCCAGTAAATTCTGACACAATTGATTTAAATGTTTTCCTTTTAAATCCTTTGGACTTTGGTAAGTCCTTGCACCCTGTTTCATTTCTTCTTTTCAATATGTTGACTCTTCTGATTACTTGACAACAAGCTGTTCTACATGAATTGATTGGTCTTCAGTATGCAAATAAATGATAATGTCAATAATGCCCTCAAGATGATGCTTGTACCACTATAATTACAATATATTACAATATAAATACATTCTAAAACCTTTAAGTCAGCTGTAAAATCGCAAAATTGATCTATTTACCTTTCAGTAAACAGGTAATCCTTTGCCTCCAAATATTTTCTTTTGAAACGGACAAATGTTGCTGGTATTTGCCTGTCTACCCGTCCTGAATGCTTGCTACAAAACCCAATTTGATTCTTTTGTCTACCAGACATCATGACAATGCATTTCCTGGTCAGGGTCCACCACTTACGTGTTCTTTACACTGTGTGCTGCTATGGAATTATCTTTGCAATCTGACTTTAATTATGCTTTGTTGTTAATTCAAATGTCTTGTTAAATGCATTCTTTAAATATGCCAGCTAAATGTCAACAGCAGATTCATTTGACTTGTTATTCTTTTCCTTCTCTGCTGCCCTAAGCTGTAAAATCATAGCTAATAGCATCTTGATCAGCTAAAAGCACAACTTTTTTAGTGTGGCTTGTTACTGCCTAAACAAGAATTTCTGCTATGGGAACCCAGCCAACAATCAAATTTCAAATGGTAAATTGTATTTTTATAGCCATCTGGGTTTGTAAAATTGTAATGCAACCAAAATTATGATTTTTCATATTGTACAGCTGAAGAGCTGGAGACTTGAGCGAAGCAATCAAATGGGGAGCAGAACCAAATGGCAATAACCCATCAGGAGGGCTGTGCCTGCATTTAGGCAGTGTTTGGACGGGAAGCTTTGTCATTATACCGCTACAGAAATGTACCTTGAAAGGGTGTGTTATTTTGGGACACAATAAGGTGGCACAAAATAACAATAATGATAATAAAAATGTGATTACGTGCCCTATTAACCTGATGTTGCCATGAAAATCTGTGCGTGGAAACACATGGGCAACACACATGCACACAGTGCATGCCGTAAATTAATACGTAAACGCGCAATCGCTCAAACACATACAAGTGCACAGGCCCGTACTCTGGGGAGGTGAGGGAAAATGAGATCAGATTCAGAGAGAGATCACTGATTGAGGGCAGTGAATCGATGGTTGGCTGGAGGCTCCGTGAAACCTGTGAGTGATGGTGCTGCATTTAATCGCCTTTTGTGTTTGTCTCAATTATGCTACATAATGGCTTCTAACACCTGGGCTAACATCGTGCTGCAGGAAATGTTGTGTGCACTAGAAAAAAAATCTAAAGTAAAGACAGGGCTGTTAATAGTTGGGTGATAGCAGGCTGGCTACCTGTTTGCTATAGTACAGGCTTAATATGAGGTCTGCATATACAGTAGTTTATAGATTTTTTCATTTTTTTTTACTTCTAATATCTACGTCCATTTGTTTCTGTGTGTGTGATAGATGTGGGAGGACCTGCTGACCCCATCGCCCCCTCGATCATTATCCCCCCCAAGAATACCAGTGTAACCATGGGAAGAAACGAGGCTATCATGGAATGTGTTGCTAATGCAAGGTACTAACACAGACATGCATGGATACGGAGGAAAAGACAAATACAACACAAACAGACACATTATCAAAACACCTCCACCTTCTCTCGCCTCCACATCTGATATTTTGTGATTCAAATGAGTCTGGAAACCCTTTGTTTGAACATGATAAAAAAGTATTTTGTACATCTCTCATTTTACCTCTTCTCCATTCTTCCCTTTGATTCAAGGCTTCACTCTGTTCTTCCTATCTCGTACAATCTCAGGGCTGAATCCTGACTATTATCTCCAATTCAAAGACTTAATCAGAATGACAGATGTATCCCATTGCTCTCTCAGTGCTCTGTAACCTTGAAACGGAATAAAAATCTGTATTAAAAGCATTAAACTACGCTCCCTATCTCTTGCTTTTCTTTTCATCTTTTTCTCCACCAGACCGCTCGTCAAAATGAGTGTTACTTGGAGGAAAGACGGGGTAGTGGTCAATACGGGGATCCGAGATTTCGGCCGTAGATTGGTCATCAGTTTGCCTGCAGTCAGCGATAGCGGCTATTACGAGTGTGAGGCGTCACTTCGCAGTAGCAGCGTCCCATCAGTCACTGCTGGGGCCTTCCTGCATGTGCTGGGTAAATAACCCACAACTTACATTTTAACCTTCCACAGAGTAGCTGAGCCAAAATTATCCAAATATTGCAGCAACATGCTAACCCCTATGTTGAGAGAACATTTTGTTGCCATTTTATATTTCAGTAATTGAGTTGATGATGATATCTAGAGTGTTGCAAATGCTCATTCAACAGAAGGGTAGAGATACAAAAGCACAGATGATCCGTGAGTCGTTCTTAAAGGCTTAAATGAGGGCAATGTTTTATGCTTTTTCTTCTTTGAAACAGAATATCCTCTGTTTGTAAAAGAGCCGCCAACTCACATCAGTGCAGAAATGGAGAAGGTGGTCGATATCCCCTGCCAGGCACGGGGTCAGTGGCGTTTGTTTTTCTTTGTGCTATTGCATGTGTGAAAGAGCAAGAAAGTATGAATAAAAAAACAGAATCAGAACAAAACAGGGTCACAATGACAAAAAAATGAATTAACCCTCTGCTTCCTCTGCAGGCACGCCGCAGCCAGACATAGTGTGGTATAAAGATGCAGTGCCCATCAGCCCGGTAAAGATCCCCAGGTATAGGGTGTTGGTAGGAGGCAGCCTACAGATCAACGGTCTCCTGCCAGATGACACAGGGATGTTTCAGTGCTTTGCCCGCAATCTCGCAGGAGAGATCCAGACGAACACCTACCTAGCTGTTACTAGTATGTCCCCTTGAAAATATTTCAAAGCTATCTACACGTCTGCTTCTTAATTCTGCTCATCTTTGCCTCTCTGTTCACTCCCTTTTTTTCTAAATCCACTCCTCTGTTCTTTCTAATCCTCTTTTCTCACTCTCTCTGTCTTGCCTCCTACACCCATCTATCTATATATCTTTTCACATTGACAGATTTGTCACCTTGGATGCTTGGGCAATTATTGGCTTTTTTTGAATCAGAGAAGGTGCAGGAGAAGCAGAGAGATGTCAGATTCTCAGAACTGTCCCTGAGAATAATACCTGACAGCCGCTTTTGTCAAGTCTATTAAGCTCTCAGCTGGCATCTGCTTTATTAGGGTGAAAGCTGTTTATGTCTCTCATTATCACCTCTGTCTTACCTGATTTTGTGTGCCTTTGTGCCCCCTCTCAGGTATCGCTCCCAACATCACCGCTGGCCCCTCCGACAGTGCCGTGATTGACAGCATGTCAGTCATTCTGCATTGTGAGACCTCAGGAGCCCCACGGCCAGCCATCACCTGGCAGAAAGGTGCGTGGGTTAACAGCGTGAGGTTCTGAGATGGGGGGTTTATTATGCTGCATTTGGGCTTGTCAAAGTAAATGAGACCTCTGGAAAGGACACACAGTATGCATTTTCTCTCGAAATTAAAGCTTTACTTTTGCTTCATTGCTATTCCCTCCTGTTTGTTTTTTCCTGACATTTCTCCGATACCTTAATCTTTTTTTTCCCTGTCCTCTATCCCATGCCATCAATCATTCCACCCTTCCTTGCAGGTGAACGTGTCTTGGCCAGTGGGTCGGTCCAGCTGCCCAGGTTCACCCTGCTGGAGTCAGGCAGCCTGCTAATCAGTCCCTCTCACCTGTCTGATGCTGGTACCTACACCTGCATGGCCAGTAACTCCAGGGGCATTGATGAAGCTTCAGCTGACCTAGTTGTCTGGGGTAAGCAATTCAGAAACTGGATACTCCCCTGCTTGCAGCGTCTGCAAACCCATGTATCCTCATTTTCTACATTGCCCAGCACAAGTGGAAAATCCTGCAAACTACGAGTCCAAGCTAAACCTCTGGAAGTAAATAAAGAAATAAATATAAACATTTTTCTTTTTTTATCCATGACTTTCTTATAGATGCAGAAAGTACCTGGCTGCTGGAGGTCATTCTCCAGATATTCTGAATATATTGTCTAATGACTCATGCGTGCACTCATTTTCTGTGCATAAATTCACATCATCAGTCCTTGAAAGCCTTGAATAATACTCCACCCATTAGAAATGTGGTCTCATTCACCCAGTTTCAGAAATACATTAAGTGAAAGATGAGACCAATTCCACTAAGCTCTGTTCAGTCCGCTGCTCGAACAATGCCTCTGAATAACAACCTCTGTGTGTTTGCAGCACGTACTCGCATCACTAAACCGCCACAAGACCAGAGTGTCATTAAAGGGACCAAGGCTGTTATGAACTGTGGTGTGACCCATGACCCCAGTGTTACTGTGAGGTAATGACAACATCCACTTGCAATAGATTTTATTTTTTTCATTGCATACTAGTTTGTCTGTCATCACGTACTTTCTGCTAGATATTTCTCTATGCAACCCAAGGCTTGAAAACAAGCTTGGGTATCAATGTTTACTTAATTAGTTTATGAAATCTGTGAGAGTTCTTTTAGTGTTTATCCACCCTTATGCGACCTCCTATGGGAAGATTTTGAAACTCTTAGAATCTGATTGAGGAATTAATCCATCGCTTCTCCCCACTCTTCAGACAGTCTTGATCATGATAGAGTGTGCACACATGCATCTGTCTCAGAGGGAGTGAAATGATGTCTGTGGAGCCCAGTGATTAGAGTGCCTGTCACCTGTGGGCCCACGGCATTGATCAGATTGCATGGTAAACAGATGAATATGTAAACAGAGTAATAACTTCAGACAGCGCCTTTAATTAAACGCAATACAGAGGAGATTAGCTGGAAAGCCCGAACAGTCGCAATTAATCACAGGAGCTCCTGGTGTGTGCTTGTGAGTATAAGTGTGTGTGTGTGTGGGGGGGGGGCATATGTGTAGTTGGGTATATGACAAAGAGAGAAATGCATGGAGGAGAAGTTTTGTACTGTATGTATGACAGAGAGAAATGGTTTTAAGATTCAAATCACTTTCCCATCAGCCTCACAAAGCTTTTCACCAGTGTCAGCACCTTCTGTGTTTTGCTGTATGAACTGATGCAAAGCAAACAGATTTACTGTCACAATTCTCAGATATACACAGTGTGTGAGTGTGTGTGTGTGTGTGTGTGTGTGTGTGAGTGTGTGTGTGTGTGTGTGTGTGTGTGTGTGTGTGTGTGTGTGTGTGTGTGTGTGTGTGTGTGTGTGTATGTGTGTGTGTGTGCACACCCTGGTGTATGTGTGTACTACTCTTACATACATGTGTACATACCTCAAGGTACATGTGGGAGAAGAGTGGCTCTGTGATTGATGTGAGCTCGTCCCCCCGCCTGCGGCAGGATCCCGACGGGACCCTGCACATCTCCCAAACGTGGTCGGGTGACATCGGAACATACACCTGCAGGGTGACCTCAGTGGGTGGCAATGACTCCCGCAATGCCCACCTTCGTGTCAGGTCTGCAAATTTGCCTAATGTCTCTCCTGTCTTATCTTACCATCTGCATTTTTTTTGGTCTTATTTACGTCCCACCGAGACATGATGAATGGATGTTTTCCCCACTGTTTATCAGCGCTCTCCTCTCTAATGAATCAAATCCTCTAATATTTACAATGCAAGGCTCTGGGTTTGGCTGTTTGATTCTGTTATTTGCTGCCTCTCTTTGATTCTACTTCTCTTCATCACTTTGTACCTCTCATATGTACAAACAGGCAACTGCCCCATGCTCCAGAAAACCCAATAGCAGTTCTGGGTACCACAGAGAAAAGGGCCATCAACCTCACATGGGCCCAGGCCTTTGATGGCAACAGCCCCCTGATCCGCTATATCCTGGAGGTCTCAGAAAACAGTGAGTGGTTCAGTGTGATTTCCCATCATGAATGCACCACTGTCCCCATTGACAAAGCATGTTGGTAAAAACTGGTGCATTTATTGTTTCTAGTTAGTCATTTTAAAGGCAATATTGTTACTTTATGCTCCCTGGAAACAATAATTTGCTGCCCTTCTTATTATATTACATTTCCATCGTCTCCCTAAAATTGGAAGTTGCATTGTCTCTTACCATCTGCAATCAGTATAACTCAATTGCCTCACCTGTGCGCTTTCTTGATAATAATCAGGGGAACCAAATGTTGTTGATGCCAAATCCTCTTGTCTTCTTCTTGTTTGATCAAATCAAAGAAGTGAGAATGTGTTCACCTATCGAGAGTAAATTGTTCAGCCATTTCTTATTGAAGCTCAGGCTACTGAGAAGATGACAACTCATTAAGAGGAAAATGAATCTGAGTATGCAGATGGGATCTGTTTTCTGGATAACTGAATTTCAATCTTATATTTAGAGGGAGTGTACACAAAATAAATGACTTGCATTTGTATCAGCAGCTGCAATATTATTACTGAAAATGAAACTATGGTGTGCAACAATAGTCAGAAATAACATAAAATTGAAATTTTCTAAGTGCTGAATAGATTTATCTTAAGAATGTTCTCACAAGGTCAATTACCGTTCACTTGCTGTTGCTCACAGCTCTGTCTATTATGTGTGTCTTCTCCGCCTCAGATGCTCCTTGGACGGTGCTGCTGGCCAACATTGAACCCGAGTCTACCGGGGTCACTGTTGGTGGCCTCATCCCAGCGCGCTCTTACCAGTTCCGCCTGTGTGCCGTCAACGACGTGGGAAGAGGCCAGTTCAGCAAAGAGACTGACCGGTGGGTACTGAACTTATTATGCATCTACTGAATGTTAAAGATGTTGCTGGTAGTGTGTCAGTGTGTATGCTGAAGAGAACAGTGTTGCACTTCGGGGACTTTCACAGTTCTGGAACAATCCGTTCTTTCCTCCCGCATTGGAAGTTCAATGGACGTGATTACTTCCTGTAAGTTAACTTTTTGGTCTTCACTCCTATGGGAGTGAGCGAGAGATGAGCCAGCTTCGGGACAGGCCTTTTCAAGATAAAACTGTGAATGAGCAGAAATTGTGCTTTGTGAAGACTTGATGGGTGCGCTGACCCAGCTTCATCTCTCTCCCTCCGATTAACTGTCTTTGCCGTATAGCATAGTAAAATACAGAGAGGCTTGAAAGGCAGAGCTTCACACCGACTCAAATCTCGAGTGAATTCTCTTGACTAAGACAAAACGGTCATCATCATCCAGCCCCTGCCTCTGCCCCACACATACATACACACACACACACACACACACACACAC
>NC_045747.1:10478995-10482285 GCF_008692095.1 Etheostoma spectabile
ACACACACACACACACAGACACACACACACACACACATTCCTAGCTCATCATGAATCACCTATACACACACCACTGTCCGACCTTGTCCGCATCAACACAACCCATTTGTTGTTTTTATACCTGCAGCAAGGAGCTCCCTCACAAGCCATCACTACCCTTCACATACCTTTTTCACCACACACTCTTTTAGAGTGTTTCTGTGTGAATGTGCCCAGACAATAGCACACCACAGGAGGGTGACTGGGCGTCAGTGAGAGTGCAGGGCTTTTCTGAGGCATCTCTCGGGCACACCTCTTTGATCCTAAACACTCTGCTTCATCTCCTTCAGAGCAGTGCTCCGGTGCACTGGGAAGAAATCAAGATGTCATCTTAAATTGGCTTTAGGGAAAAGTCTGCCTGTATCTCTTTCTTGTTCTTTTATATCTTTCTCTTACTCACACTGTCTCTCTATTGTGCTGCTCCATTTTCGCCATTGGCCTCTTTGATCCTTGTCTTGCCATAGCAAGATGTCCCTCCGCTGACAGTATTATGGAGAATATGCTTTGGACAAAGACACAGCCACAAGTTTCCCAACTATTCTTTATGGTGTTCCAAATAAAATAGCTGGCTGTATTATGATTTGATGCCTATGATGAAATAGGATAGAAATATGCAGAAACTACCGATAATGAATGCATGGTTTCACTCTTTGTCTCTTACTTAACCTCTCTTTTCCTTTTTCTTTCCTTGCTGCTGCAGATTAACTCTCCCTGAGGAGCCTCCCAGCGCCCCCCCTCAGACAGTCATCGCAAGTGGCCGCACCAATCAGTCCATCATGATCCAATGGCAGCCACCCCCGGAGAGCCATCAGAATGGGCCACTCCAGGGCTACATCATCAGGTAAGAAGACCATGACAGGCTGCATTATGTACTCTCTGGGCCAATGCCATTAAGATGTGATAATAACTGTCATGTCAGCTCATTTTGCTCCTCTCCATTTTGCATCATTCTTGTTCACTGCTGCATTAGAATAATTGGTGCCAATTAAATACCTTCCCCTCCAATCATCTGTTGTCACCTCCCCTTTGTTAACCATTTCGGGCATGGCTTTCCGTCCTTTACCACTCTCCTCCCTCTCTTTTTTAGGAAAATCTGTTTTAAAATGTTGTATGTCTGTGTGGTCTCTGTCTGTCTGTATCCCTCCTCGCTCTGTTTATCGATTACTCACTCTTCTGCAAGGTATTGTCTGTCGGGGCTCCCAGTGGATTGTCAGATGAAAAACATCACCAACCCAGACCAGACCAGTCTGCTTCTGGAGGACCTCATCATCTGGACCAACTATGAAATTGAAGTGGCGGCTTATAATGGAGCAGGCCGGGGCACCTACAGCCACAAAGTCACTGAATGGACACTGCAAGGGGGTGAGTGCAACACACATGCTTTACATAGTGTGTGTGTGTGTGTGTGTGTGTGTGTGTGTGTGTGTGTGTGTGTGTGTGGTGTTTGTGTGGTATATCTATAATATATATATATATATATATATATATATATATATATATACTGTATGTGACCAAGGAAGCCTACAAACAATCCAAGTCTGCAAGCATTACATTATAAATGTAATGTTTATTTTACAGGACCAGAGGCTGTATTTAGTTACAAATTCCATTCATTTCCCTGAGTCTCATCATGCTAGTCCCTTGGCTAATGTTAAGCCTGTGGCATAAAACTTGTGACTGATTGTCAATCCAATCATCTCTTTTTAACAAAGAAATTAAGAGCAATTACAGCCCTGTTTTTTCCACAGCAGAAGTTTAAAAAAAATCCTTTGCTAACCTTGGAAAGCTGATTCATGCACGTTGTGTAGAAGACCACAGCAGTCATCAATTAGTACAGACTGCAGCAGCAAGGCTTTTAAAGGAATGTAAAAGACATGGCCATGTAAGAGCAATGTGGTTCTCAGCACTGCTTATTTGTTTTGTCTGTTTTTGTGTAGCCTAGTTAATTTCTGCACTGCTGCAGTACTGTAGAACAAATTGTGTGCAAACATGAGCCAATACCTTTTACTTTTCACTTATGTTTAGATTATTTTTTATCTCATAGATTCTTATCATATCACCTGTTTTGGTACGGTTTCACAAAATTGGCATATTGACCACGTGGGCACATCGGCAGGCGTCTCTGAGCACACATTTAATTGATTCTGCACATTAATTACCAGGTGATGATGTGGATCGGACCTGTGACATTCCTTTTGATGTTGCCAAAGGAAGCTGCCTTGGTTGACTTCTTTTCTCATTCTACATGCTGAGTAGTGTAATTAGAACAGTGTGAACTTTCCCCGGTGTTTTACAGCTACGTATTTCCGTCGTGCCCAGTGATTTCAGCACCTTATGTTCCTTGCCTCCCCTGTCTATTGAAAATCTTCAGAAGATGAAAGTCAACTTCTACCAAGGCAAATCTAAGATTCTTTTTGCCACCAAATCTAAGACTTTTCATCTAAATCAAGCCAAAATAGGCTATAGCTCATGCATCAGTTTGTTGAAAGGTTAACCCATGTTTTTATTCTAAGAAGATTGTATTATGTTAAGGCTTTCCTAAAAATCATAGATCATAGGGTAGACTTCATAACAAACACAAGAAAGAGGATATCACACCTTGTTTAGATATGCTGTGCTGGCTTCCAGTTATATTTAAAATTCCTTTAACTTGTATATAAAGCTTTGAAAGGCTTAACATACTCACATATCTCTGAATCCCTGTCATGTTACATCCACTCTATGGACAGAGATCTTCTACACCAGACTCACTAAATATTCTGACGAGCAGTCATGAGAAGATTGGGAGTATTTCCATTTCCTCGTCTTGCTTAGAAGCATTTATTAGAGATGGTGAATCAGCAGATATTTTGACTTTATTAGGTGTTACAGGTGTTTGTGATGCTGTATATCAGTCTGTCAAACTAGTTTCAGGTTTAAGTAAATGAGCAAGTTAAAAATAGATAGGAAAGCCGTAGCAGAAAGTATTTCTCATGCTTACCTGACAGCAGCGGGTCTGAATCCCACTCTCATTAAAACACACACAAACTTATTTTCTCTGTCCGAGTTGTTATTATAATTGTGTTTCCACTTGTCAATTTTACCAATTGTTCCTTTTGATTTGCTGTCTTCCGTCTTTTTTCATTTTTCCGCTTTTATTTTTACATTTCTTTACATTCTGCTATAAAAAGGTGTTGTTTTCTTTAGTTCATTTATATTATGAGTGCTAAGCAGGGGTGTGTGTGTGTGTGTGTGTGTGTGTGTGTGTGTGT
>NC_045747.1:10482295-10486201 GCF_008692095.1 Etheostoma spectabile
GTGTGTGTGTGTGTGTGTGTGTGAGTGTGTGTGTGTGTGTGTGAAATGCTATAAAATCTATAGAGATGATGGAGTCGACCTCTCACTCACAATATCGTTAAAACCTTGGAAATTGCCTGATCAATCAATACATTAATAAACCGGTCCAAATCAGACTATGATGCATCTGCAAATAAAGAAATGTACTTTAATACCTTAATAAAAAAAGATTTTTTTTGCCGTTTAATCAGCAAAACTTTGAAACCTGGAAGATTTTTATTTTATTTCCATGTCTCTTCCCCTGCAAAAAAATAGATAATAATTTCATCATCCAAGTCAGTGTTGGTGAAACACGAACACAGTGAACAAGGCACTCATGTTGTTTAGCTCAGCTTGTATTAATTGGATGTTTCTGTCACTCACTCCATTAAAGGCTCAAGAGCCGATCATGATGAGCATTTAAATACACCCAAAACCAAATTGCGGATAGCATGGGCATATGAGGACCAATTCTGGCCAATCAGCTTCATTAATGTTGGACTCCTCGACTGTTTTCTGGTATTACATCAGAATCGCATGCTCGCTTCAAACAAATTGCTGCAGGGTTAACCTGGAAGCTGCCTGAGGCAACCGCTCTTACACCCGGTTTGATTGGCATGTTCTTACTTCCCCAAATGAGCCAAAATAAAATGCTTTAGCCTGATTCTCACGCTCTAAACGAGGCTAGTCTAAAAGTGCCTCTTGTACATTTTCATTTTTTCCCTTCCTTATCTCATTACCATTCCCCCTCCCTCTTCCTCTCTCAACCTCTCTGTCTTCTTGTTTTTTCTCCCTCCTCTGGAACAGTGCCCACTGTGCCACCAGGAAATGTACAAGCCGAAGCTGTCAACTCCACCACTGTGCGTTTTACCTGGAGTGCCCCGAGCCCTCAGTTTATCAATGGAATCAACCAGGGATATAAGGTGAGCCCCTTTATGTCAACTGGTGCACTCTAGTGGTCAGAGCTAGCTAAAGGAGCACTGTCCGCACAATCTCCTTACGTTATTTGAAAGCTTAATTTTCTCAATAGATCATGATCTTAAAAAGATGTAAATAGTATGTATTTGACTTTATACTTTATTAAATGTTTACTAAAGTACATTAACACCCATCATTTACAGCTGTTGGCCTGGGAAGTCAATCGTGCAAACGAGGTCAGTGTTGTGACCGTGCGGCCCAACTTCCAGGACAGTGTTCATGTTGGTTACATCTCCGGCCTGAAAAAGTTCACAGAATACTACTCATCAGTGTTGTGCTTCACTACCCCTGGAGATGGCCCGCGCAGCCCGCCTCAGCGGTTACGCACACATGAGGACAGTAAGTTTTCCCATTCAGGATATAGTTTTTGCCGATAGTTACATGTTGCTCTGTTTGTTTATTTCCTGTTTTTGTTTTTATTTTTACAGCCCCTGGTGCTGTGGGACACCTTAGCTTTACTGACATCTTGGACACCTCATTAAAAGTCAGCTGGAAGGAGCCACAAGAGAAAAACGGTCTTCTCACAGGTAACCATTAAAGATAGCTGTGTAAAGTTAACATGTCTTCTTTGCTTCTCTAAATGTATGATTCAAAAACCTCTGTTTACTGTGAACACTGCATAACACTATTTGGATTTGGCCTCCAGGCTATCGTATCTCTTGGGAGGAGTTCAACAGGACCAATACTCGTGTGACCCATTACTTGCCCAACCTAACTCAGGAGTACAAGGTGACAGGGCTCACTGCTCTCACCACTTACACCATCCAGGTAGCAGCCATGACCTCGAAGGGCCAGGGCCTGCTCTCCGCCTCCACTATTTCCTCCGGTGTACCACCAGGTGATTGTTCAGATGAATAGATTAACTGTTTGACTTTAAGTTGATAATGTAAAAGTACTTCAATTATCCACTGAAAGGGCCACAATCACTTACTGTGACTCAACGGATTTCTATTCAGCTTTTTTTTAAAGCAGTGATATTCGGAAATTGATTTTAATCTGTCCTTCCTTCATTCTCCTCCACAGAGTTGCCCGGCCCTCCAACCAACTTAGCTATCTCCAACATCGGCCCTCGCTCTGTCACCCTGCAGTTCAAACCTGGTTACGATGGCAAGACATCCATTTCCCGTTGGCACGTTGAAGCCCAGGTAAGATGCTTAATATCTATTTTACAGTTTTTGTTTGATATCTTTGTATCAGTGTACAGGTATTATGATAACAAGTGGCGTGTTTAATTTGTTCTGCTGCTGACATCACCCCATTCTCTGTGTGCATTTCAGATTGGCATAATTGGAGAGAATGAAGAGTGGCTTATGGTTCATCAGCTGGCTAATGAACCTGATGCTAGATCACTGGAGGTCCTAGACCTGAACCCCTATACTTTCTACAGGTGAGCACACAAAGGGAAGCTGTGGCTCAGGAGGTAGAGTGCTTGTCCACCGATCGGTGGTTCGATCCCTGGCCCCTGCAAGTGTCTTGAGAGTGTCCCAAGATACTGAACCCTAAATTGGTCCTGATGTGCCATCATTGAAGAAAAGTACATTAATTTTATCTGTTGAGAATTTACTGTAAAGCATGATTTATCCATCAGCTGTTTTCCTCTGCCACAGGTTCCGAATGCGACAGGTAAACATTGTGGGCACCAGTCCTCCCAGTCAGCCCTCCAGAAAGATTGAGACCCTGCAGGCCCCTCCAGACATCTCCCCCACCAATGTCACCCTGCGCACAGCCAGTGAGACCAGCCTGTGGCTTCGCTGGGTGGTAAGTTGTCACAACTCATTGCACATTAGGTCTTTTGTATATGAATTAAGTGGAGTTTTAGTAGATTATTATTAGATTTAGATATGAACGTCTAGGTTTTTCCTATTCAGACTATGCTGAATGCCTTCACATGCACATAAGCTATTTGAAATTGCTGCCTTTTTTCTTTTGTGTGCTCTCGTTGGTGGAAAATCATGTTGGGACTGAATTGGCAAAATGCCCTTGGGATATTAATTGGATACAACATTGAAGATAAGCTTTTTTAAATCAGATTTAGGCAATTTCAATTTGCCTATCCAAATCACACAAAAAAATCCAATTTCCCCTGTATTTAAAAGTCTGACATTAAATGATGACTTTCTCCTTGACAGTTGGCTTCATCTCAACTGACGCACCCCCCCCTCACACTCCCACCCATCCCACCCCCAATTTAGAATTCTGCACACTCCATTGGGTCTTCATTGTGTACATATTTGGTTTTGGTTCCTGAAATGTTGGCTTTTTCTTTGCATTTGTTTTTGTACATTTTGGGGTAGAGATATGATGAATACAGGCCATGGCACTGATGATGTTTTTACACACTCTGATTGTTGCTGCTTCCTGTGTCAGCATTTGGCCCGTGTATTCTTTGCCACATCTGTCCATTATCATCACTGTGCGTGCTTGAGCAGTGCCAGGCAGTGAGAGGACACAGAGGCGAGATACCGCAGCTCCTGTAGGATTATAAAGAAGGCTTGTCACCTGGATTTACCGGTAGATGGGTGTCAGCTGTGCAATATGACTTTTTAAATGAACAACAAAGCTCAATGATTGTGACCCTTTTCAAAAGATGTGTGTTAAACTGTCATACCCTTTGAGGTCATGGCCGTGGAAATCTTAATCAAGACCACATTAATTTCAAGCACTTTGGTAAGCCCAGTACATATTTAGATAGGTATGTTCACGTATCATGCTCACTGTGTGCATGTGTCAGTGCAAGATATACTGCATAGAACAAAGGATGGTCTAGTTTTAGATTCCTACTGGCTGAGTGACTTTTGGTGATTGCAAACACCCTGAAAGCACGACAGTTAATTTCAATATTAATGAGGTCCTCAAACCTGTAGCTAAGCCTTTTAAGAGCTACAGTACATTGCCTTATATTATTATTGA
>NC_045747.1:10486211-10488154 GCF_008692095.1 Etheostoma spectabile
ATTTAGTGAATGGGCTATTATTTGAAGACAATGGAGTATTTTTTACATTTAATAAAACCAATACTTGCAGAACTTAGTGTTGAGAGGGTTTAGCTTTTCTTCCCACATTGCTTCTCATCATTCCTGACACCACCTCTTAGCTGTTGTAAAATCACATTGATGTATGGCCTCTCATGGCCTATTACTTCATTATGCACTCTGTTATGATGTCATTTATATTGATCTTGCTTGAACTGGGGGAAAAACAAAACGAAAATTCTCTTAGCCTCTTCCAGAGTGGGAGTACAATGGGAATCCAGATCTCGTTGGCTACCGGGTCCAATACTCTAAAGCTGGCTCTAAAGGGGGAGTTCTCTCCCATGTCATCATGGACCGGCAGGAGAGGGAGTTCACTATTGAAGACTTAGAGGAGTGGACAGAGTATGAGGTCAGAGTTCAGGCCATCAATGGTATTGGCTCTGGGCCCTGGAGCCAGCCAGTTCACGGCAGGACCAGGGAGTCTGGTGAGGAAGGAAAAATATATGCAAAAACATGCCAAACACATGCATGAAGGTGTGCTTGAAGTGTGCTAAGCTCTTTGCTTTACCTTTTACTGTAGTACCCTCCAGCGGACCCACCAACGTGTCAGCTTTTGCCACCACCTCCAGCAGCGTCCTTGTGCGGTGGGGGGAAGTCCCAGAAGCTGACTGCAATGGACTGATCTTGGGATACAAGGTCAGGCCCCTTACACCATTCACCTGAAAATTATCTCTATTTAAGATTAGAATCCTCAGGATTTTACATCCCTAATGTTTCTCTATTTCTTAATTTTTTATTGCCTTAAATTCATCTAAGTGTATAACATCCTGTGTATGTGTATTTCAGGTTGTGTATAAGGAGAAGGACTCAGACACCGCTCCTAGCTTCTGGGCAGTGGAGGGCAACACCACCCATAGTGTCCAACTGACTGGTCTGGGCAAGTACGTCCTGTATGAGATCCAGGTCCTCGCCTTCACACGTATAGGAGACGGAAGGAGCAGCTCGCCGTCCATTTTAGAGAGGACCCTGGACGACGGTAAACAAACCCAACTAACCCTTTGAGATTGAAAAATTATCTAAAAAAAACTTTAAAGTTGATCAATTTATCTATCATGTTCTTGTATGAAGTACTTCTTCTACAAATTATTGTAATGTTCTGGCTTAAGAAACATGTTATACATATGATGATATCATTCTTTTGAAGCTTGTTTTAAGATGGATATATTTCCTTGGTTCATTTTTTTATCTGTGGATTTATGTCACATGGATTACTCTCGTCTGATTTGTCTTTTTGTTTGATTTTTTTGTGTGATAGTACCTGGTCCTCCAGTCGGCATCCTCTTCCCAGAAGTCAGAACCACGTCAGTCAGGCTCATCTGGCAACCTCCTGCACAGCCCAATGGCATCATCCTGGGTGAGTTTGCAGTATACAGACTTTCATCTATGACCTCAGTTATTATCATGAGATAAAAAGAAATGTCCCTCAAAAATAATATTGTTTGATTTTGTAGTGCAGCTGAATTTTTTCCAGCATTACTTTGTATTGATATGAGTTTGTACTCTTAGCCTATCAGATCACATACAGAAGAAACTCTTCAAATAGCAACGCCGCCACCGTAGACGTGCTGAGCCCCAGCGCGCGACAGTACACAGCGTCTGGACTGAAACCAGAAATGGTTTATGTATTCCGCCTCACTGCTCAGACACGAAAGGGCTGGGGTGAGGCCGCCGAGGCTTTAGTGGTCACAACAGAAAAGAGAGGTACGTGTAAAATACTGCAGTGATTTAATTTATTTAAAATTAAAGTCAAATGTATGGAGTCACTTAGAAATTTCTATTGCACTCCATTGAAGACAGAATACCAGCTCAGATCAGAGATGAGTTGCATTGTTTTTTTTAACCAGGGCAGCAGTTTTCAGATTACA
>NC_045747.1:10488164-10513862 GCF_008692095.1 Etheostoma spectabile
ACATAATTGCAAAAGGGTTCTCCAATGTTTTCTCAGTTATTTTTTATGTTTATTTTTATTTTTTAAATGATATCAGATTAGTAAACAGAATGTACCTTTGGAACATTGGATGAATGGTTGCTGATGGATGATGTAGATTTTGGATTAAAGATCAGCCACCCACTCAGATCAGCTGGTATTCTGTCTATAATGGAGTGGTATGTGTAATTTTGTGGGATCAATAAAATATTCCCCTCTAAATACAAAGTTTAAGATTGTGTGTGTGTGTGTGTGTGTGTGTGTGTGTGTGTGTGTGTGTGTGTGTGTGTGTGTGTGTGTGTGTGTGTGTGTGTGTGTGTGTGTGTGTGTGTGTGTGTGTGTATGTGTGTGGTGTGGTGTGTGTGTGTGTGTTTTTTAGCCCGACCCCAACCCACGAGCCGTCCCGTAGTGCCTCAAGAGGACGTTCAGGCTCGCACAGTGCTGTTGTCATGGGAACCAGGCAGCGATGGCCTGTCCCCTGTTCGTTACTACACAGTCCAATACAGAGAGCTGCCGGACAGCAACTGGACTGTCCACTCTGCATCAGTCAGCCACGAGACACACTCCTACATAGTGGATAGGTAAATGTACCCCTCAGCAGTTTTTGTTATTCAGTCAAAAAGTAGAATGAGTAAGGCCAAAACATGTTGTACACATTGCTTTCTTTTATTTCTCTTCAAAGGTTAAAGCCTTTCACTTCATATCAGTTCCGTATAAAAGCCACCAATGACATTGGAGACAGTGAATACAGCCAGGAAAGCGAGGCCATCACAACACTACAGGATGGTAACATTGTGCAACTGGAGTCATTAGACATGAAGCAAAAATGTCACCATTACGCAGTCATTATCCGTTGATGTTCTGTTTAGTTTTACGAGAACATTTTTGTAATTGTATGAACATGCCTTTAAATCGATGTTTTGTCTTTGGATTTTCACAGAGAATGCTTTACGTCAACAGTGTGTGTGTGTTTACTCTCAAGCTGTTCCCTGGCAGACTGTTTGAATTATATATCACCCTGCTCAGCTGTGTTGCTTTGCTAACACCAAAATTCTCTTTTTTCCCTATCTTCTCTAGCTCCAGACAAAGCCCCAATAATTCTGTCTGTTACACCTCACACCACCACGTCTGTACTGGTCCGTTGGCAGGTACGCTGTTGAATTACTTGGCATTTTGTGTTTTGCCATTGGAAGAATGAATGTGTGTTTGTTAAATATTGGGCATAAAGTAGACCTCTTCTCTTTGTAGCCTCCCTCTGAGGATCACTTAAATGGAGTCCTTTTGGGGTTCAGGGTCAGGTACCGGGAGTTACACTACGACCGGTTACGCAGCTTCACTGTTCGCACAGTTAACAGTCCCTCTGCCAACTGGGCTGAGCTCACTGGTGAGTTTACTTGTTCACTGCTTATCCATCAACTACTTCTGGTTATGTGCAGAAAGTGCTGCTACATGGAATCTTAAATGTATGTATTTTTACATCCAAGCCTTGATGCTATCAGTAAGGCCTGTGGTGTGACAGATAAGTCAGCTAATATTGCCACTCAATCCTTTGATCTACCCTTGTTTTCCCAACCCTGCCCATCCTCTATTTAAACTTCAGCTCCTTACAGCATCAGGAACTTAAGCGAATCCTCGCTCACCCAATATGAACTGGATAGTAAGTCTTATATCTCTCTTTTTGCCTCTCTTCCGTCACTCTCCATCTGTTTGCAGATCATCTCTTACATAAATATATGCCATTTGTATAATAATTTACAGCAACTGCGCTTTGCCCCATCCTCCCACTCAGCCGCATCCGCTGAGGGGCTGCCACAGATTCTTAAAAAGTGTATACGACTTTAATCTCTCCAAGCTACCCTGACATTATTGCAGTGTGTTTTCTTTATTTTTAATCGCTGACAAATCTTCCTCGTGTCCCCACACTAACCCCATATTTTCATCCCTTTCGTCTTTTTGTTCTGTTCGTGATGTTGTCTTGCCACGGGCATCACTATGGCTGTGTGTCTCTCTGGAGAAACTTCTTATTTTGCTCTTTTATCTTAACTGTTCCATTATAATGCTGCTATTGGTCCTCTCCTTGCAGATTTGAGTAAACACAAACGCTACGAGATTCGTCTCAGTGTGTACAACGCTGTGGGGGAGGGTCCCAGCAGTGCACCACAGGAAGTGTTTGTTGGAGAGGCGGGTATGTTTTGTCCCTCACTGTGCAGCATGTGTGCTACTTACCTTTAATCTCTATTTCTTAAATGTTAAGCTAGTCATATGAGACATAACAAAAAGGATGGTGTTGTTATTCACACTCTGTTCCATTCTAGTCCCAACGTCCCCTCCCCAAAATGTGGTGGTCCAGTCCTCAACAGCCACACAGCTGGATGTAACATGGGACCCTCCTCCTCTTGATGCTCAGAATGGAGACATACAGGGTTACAAGGTATCAATAATGTGTCTCTTTTTTCTGTGTTACTGCAAATCAGGCAAGCCTACATCATGGCTTTCTTTTTTAAATATTTTTATTGAAATATTCTAAACTCCTTTAATCTGTTTATAGATCTATTTCTGGGAGTTTCAGCTCCAGAATGAGACGGAGCGCCTGCGTACACTGTTCCTGCCGGAGCTCGGGGTGAAGCTTAAAAACCTGACAGGCTACACCACCTACATGATCAGTGTGGCAGCCTTCAATGCTGCAGGGGATGGGCCCCGCTCCCTGCCCACCAGAGGGCGCACTCAGCAAGCAGGTGAGTTGCGATAAATCCAGATGCGGTTGAAGGGATTACATTGATTGCTCAAAAGACCAGTGGCATTTATCTTGCAGCTAAGATCGTCTGCCAACACCATGTGGCATTTCACAGTTCTTTATTTCTTTATACCCATCTGTCTTTCCTCTGTCTGTCTCCCTCTGCCGTATGCACAATGACATTCCTTCTTCTTATTTAATTGTATTACTTATTGTGCTCAAGTGCTGTGGTGGAGTACTATCTGAAGGTTGGTATTCTCTTCAGTTACAAAAGGTGCCTACAAAAGAATAGATGATGAGTACGTTCATTTTGAGTCAGTGTGTTACAAAAACTGGAACTGAAGTACTGTAATTTCAGACAAATAATGTAAGACGCACTCCTTTTATTCACCAAGAAATACAACATTTTCACTAAAGAGTTTAGTTTCCTGTAAGATTTAGCAGAAGAGATCATAGTCTTTTTGGCCCCTGTATCCAAGTCACGAGGGTGGAAGCCTATTGACAGCCCAGTAGCAATGAATACAGAGTGCGGGGGACACATGAAGATAGTTTTTTGGCCGCAGCTGTACAAAGACGTCTGTGTACCAGCGAGTGAGAGTCCCTCCTCTGCAGTTTCAGCACAAAAAATGGTTTACAGTATAAATATCTCTTGTCTTTTCCGCCCCCTTGAAGGCTGTGACATTGGCGAGAAGTACAGAGTGCTGAGAACTTAAAAAAACACAGGCAAGAATTTTGGCTCACTGCACCAAAGGGTACTGGGAAGTGAGCCAACACAAGCTTTTGTGAATTGTATGCAGAACTGTGGCAAAATCCTGACACTTAGCTAGATCTGGGTTGGGTCCGCATGCATATTACTCACAGCTCTCTTTCAAGGTCACAGAAACACATCTCGTATGTCAACTTCCAGTTTACTTTTTTGTGACTTATTTGCTTAAACAGTCATAGGATTTTTTTTGCATTGATCTAAGCTGTACACCACCTGTTTTTACACTCACACATTTTGTTATTCATGTCCTGATAAGAATGAACAATGAAACCGCTTTCATTTTGAATCTCCTAGTATTTCTGATTCATGACATCTAGCATAACACCTTTTCGTTTCTTTC
Organism: Etheostoma spectabile; assembly: GCF_008692095.1. Taxonomy (NCBI): domain Eukaryota; kingdom Metazoa; phylum Chordata; class Actinopteri; order Perciformes; family Percidae; genus Etheostoma; species Etheostoma spectabile. The sequence goes on from NC_045747.1 coordinate 10,492,023, forward strand.
TTGAATATACCAGATTGCATGCTGTAGAATAGCAGTACTGCCTTTGGATACCCCTCTGTCATACTTGCCCAAATCTACTTTTGTTGCCAGGTTACCCAAATGTGTTGGGAGTTTGGAGCAAATAGGGGAAGTATCTGTGCTGTTGAAAATGTACTACGGTAACCCTCTGAGGACAAAATACGATGTTTGACAAAACTCCTACTCAAAAAGTGTTACAAAAAAAATCCAGACATTTATTTCCTATTTTAATCATATATAACCCTACGACTCATTTCAAGCACCAAAACAATTTGTACAGCACATCACAAGATAAGCTTTGTTTTTTTAAAAGAGATTTTGAGGAATCTCAAAAAAGCCAACGTCAACATTTCAGCTTTAGCAATAAGTTATCTCTTTACAGCCTGTTCTGAGACAGATTTGGGGTTCACTTACAAAAAACTGAATTTTTTCTTAACATTTTGATATGAAACACATGGAGATCAGTTGTTTGCAAATGCCTTAAAAAGGTAAATGTAAGATGCGTGAAAATGCCCTTACACCCCAGAGGGTTAACATTGTGACTTATGAAACTCGGATGTCTACTGAAGAGGAACGTAAAGCATGAATGACAAGACTCTTGAACTTTAAATTGCTTGCTGTAAACTGACATAAATAATCAGTTAATTTGTTTTTTGTTGTTAATCTGTCACAGTTTGTACATTAATTATATAATTTTAACACTAAAAAATTACTAATGTTTTGATGAATATGCACATATCCCCATCATGTAGTAGGTAATTGTAGTATGTTTTGTCTCCATACTGTGAAGGGATCCAACTTTCATCATCTCTTTTCTCTCTTTCTTCACCAAAAGCTCCGAGTGCTCCCAGCTTCATCCACTTCAGTGAGTTGACCACCACTTCGGTCAATGTGTCCTGGGGAGAGCCTAAGCAGGCCAACGGCATCATTGAGGGCTACCGCCTGGTTTATGAGCCCTGCACTCCAGTTGATGGTGAGAAACTCTGGTTTGAGCCTAATAACTCTGTCATGTCTTGACATTCCTCAGACTGTAATTTACAACCTCTTGCCTAGTTGCTATATGCATTTTAACTCACAATGCATAAGCTCATGCTCTATTCGGTTACAGGCAAGTGTTGGTCTTGCAGTAACATATATGGCATGGCTGATAAAATATAGTTGGAATGTTCTGGTGAGACTTTGCACAGCTTCCTTTCTCACTGAAAGAAACACAGCTAATAGTTGGCTAAGTATGGTTGCCTGGACCAGATTGTCAAGTAATTGGGAGCAGAGGTGGAATGCTGAGCTGAGGCTGCTGTGGTCCCTTGGCCATCCACTAATGGACCCAGAGCAAAGTCGAACAGAGCAGTTAAGACAAGGAATATCAATTGGTCTATTATAAAAAAGGTCCATGTTTCTTTCTATCTGGATATCTAGAAGGCTGCTGGGTAATAGACCTTTTCTGTTGTATATGCAAAGATATGCACATCTCTGATAGTCTGCGAGTCTGTCTGTGTAATCTTCTAACCCTTTGAGTTTGTCTGTGTGACTATGTATCTGTTCATATGCAAAAAGATTTGCTATTTGTCACTTGTACGTAGAAAGCAGCATCTAGAGTTTTTAGTGTTTCCTGTACAGACTCTTCTCTTTGCACTCCAGGTGTCAGTAAGATAGTGACAGTAGATGTAAAGGGCAGCGCTCCCCTGTGGATGAAGATCAAAGACCTGGCTGATGGCGTCACCTATAACTATCGCATCCGGGCCAAAACACTGACCTACGGCCCTGAGGTGGAGGCCAACATCACTACTGGGCCCGGAGAAGGTAAGACTCTAAATCTGTAATGCATTACTGCTTTTTCTGCTATTCATGCCAATACTATCATCTTGTAGGGTGCCTCCTTGACTCATAGCATGCCATATTTTCTACCTATTCATCATTTATGTCCCAAGGAGCCCCAGGCCCTCCCGGAGAACCCTTTATCTCTCGGTATGGCCCTGCCCTCACACTGCATTGGACCAGCGGCGATCAAGGCCGTGCACCCATCACACGATACGTCATCGAGGCCAGACCCTCTGGTGAGCCGCATACATTAACAGTTTTTGGGTACCATCATCTCAACTAGTGTTTCCTGTTAGGGAAAACTTAGAAGCAGCTAGACTCTGGATGACTTACACAGAAACATGTAATTAATCTCGAGCGAGAACAATTACGATTAGCAATGCAATTTAACCATGGTGTAGTGTCATGTAGTGCAATCCCAACTCCGAAGATCCTGTCTTCCTGAAGGAGTATTTAAACCCATGCTAGACATACAAGATGTGAGTTTACCAAATAAGGTTCTTCTTCTGTCTATGCATGTGTCATGCCTTCTGATCATTTATAACAACTATTCTCACCTACATAACAAGTCACGTTGTAAGTACCCAAGATCACATGCAGCGCATTCATCTGTGAACGTCTGGGTCAGTTAACTTTTATCCGGGGTTTCTATGGACTACTGCAGTTTCTGTGTGTATGAGGGTTAGGTGTGGGTAAGAAAGTTACTGAGTGAGTGTATGTGTAAGTATGTGTATGTAACTTCCTTCCCTGACCTTGGTGAAATGGGAGCACTTGAGGCAGTACTGTTTTATCAAACAGCTGTTACATCTTCCGTCATCTATGGAGACATAGTGTTGAACTACTACTCTGCTTGAGACAGGTTATGACTTTTTCTGTTATGTTGAAAACCGACCTGAATGAGAACTGGGGTACCACAAGGGCTGAGCGATATGGGGAAAATCAGATATTGCGATATTCTGTTGATGTCAATATTTTGACAATATCAAAGGGTGCTTTAACAAAATATCTTCACAATGAGATTTTAGATATCTCATCTTCAGTAATGTAGACATAATGACTAAGTGGGTAAAGGTAAAAATAACAGAGGAGTTAGAACAGTCTGGTAACACAGAACATGTCATCACTTTACTATAATGCAGCCTTTGAAACCACAGAAAGACAACACTTAAGCCATTTACGATATTAAGATATCCAAAATCTCAGACGATATCTAGTTCCATATCACAATATCAATATAGTATTGATACATTGCCCAGCCCTAGGTACCACTTTCTCCCTTTACACAGCATGAGTTTAGAAACTCTATGTATTTTAATTTTGTATAAATTCTACCACATTTCCTATTCATATGTTTTCTCATTTTGCCATTAGATGAAGGATTGTGGGATATTCTTATCAAAGACATTCCTAAAGAAGTGACGTCCTACGCACTTAACCTGGACATGCTGCGAGAAGGCGTCACCTATGACTTTCGTGTAATTGCAGTTAACGACTACGGCTATGGATCTCCCAGCGCCCCGTCCCCCTCTATCTCAGGTACTTTAATCCTAAAAATAATGCCACAACATGTCAACAAAACAATATTTTTGTTTGTTAACGTATATTATTGGTTATGTGTTTAGCCCACAAAGTGTCTCCGTTCTATGAGGAGTGGTGGTTCCTGGTAGTGATTGCGCTGGTGGGCCTCATCTTTATCCTCCTCCTTGTTTTCATCCTCATCATCCGTGGCCAGAGTAAAAAATACACCAAAAAAACAGATGCAGGTAGGAAGCACGACTGTCTGCTAAACTTACTGCTTCTGTCTCAGCTGCTCTGTCTGCTTCTGCAACTTAAGCTGTCGAATTTGTCTTCCTCCTGGACAGCTCTGCTGAGAATGGCATTTTAACGATTGTGTATCCAAAGTCTATTTTAGAAAATGGGATTGTGAAAGCTCACACAATTAGACAAATTACCCAGGTTTTCTTAACATTGTTTGGCTGACAGAGGAATGATGAGTGCAGAGGTTACCAGTGAAACAGCTGACAAAGACGGGTGAATAAACATTATTGTTCATGTTTAACTGCAGCGCGGATCAATACTTGGATAAATGGCTTGGCAGTGGTTTAATGCTCAGGTCATTAGAAAGGCTGAGAGTAATTATGTAACTATAGCACTAGCCGCACTCACACCACTGTATCAAGATGCCAATTTTCATGATTGTGAATTATCCCAGGTAACATTGCTGCTACTCGAAACTCTAAAAAAACATAAGGTAAGGGAAGTTAATCAATGTTAGTAGACTTAATGTTAATACTTCACATAATGGTTGCCAGGTAATCACAGAGAGGGCATCTGGGGCTAATCTTGTAGATGTGGTCTAATCACCCAGCAGCATGGAGTATCTAGTAGTGGAGCTAGTAAGGAGGGAAATTTGGGGGAAAAGTAAAGGCTCAGGCCAAACCTTACTAAAGCCTCATATCAGATGTGTTAGCCTAGTCAGCATTTAGCATGGTGCAAGGGTTACCAAGGTCAGTAAACAGGGCTTAGCAAGACCAGTCCAGACAAGGACTGTGTTTGTGCAGGGATGAAAAGAGGGCTTCTCAGCCCGTCTCAACCCCTCCCCAATGTTCTCAGCCATGAAGCTGATCGGTCTGTTTGTTTTACTAGAGGCAATGACCGGACAGTGGGCCTGACTAACTATCAAAAAGCAGCATTTTTACATTTAGAGCATTTTGTACATGCAAGTTAAAGAGGAAACGATCAATAAAATGCCTGTATATACTGTAAAGGTATTTGTTTAAAAAAATCTAAATGTTTAAAAAAAGAACATTATGTAAGTTCAAGCCGTATACTTGAGTTTTAGTGTGTCATGTTCAACTAATCCTCCAGACTGAAATTGATTTTCTTTAAGGTCACAAATCACTTATTTCATTCCACAACCCACACAGTGTCGTCCTCATACCCCTGTCCAGGCAACCACTCCAATTGCACAGCTCTGCCTCTGACCCACGGAGAGATGGTGCGCCTGGACGAGGGACGCTTTCCAGCCCTGGAGCTTAACAACAGACGCCTCTCCGTGAAGAACTCCTTTTGCCGCAAGAATGGCATCTACACACGGTCAGTCCCAAACAATCAACCACGGTGTTCAGCTGATAGGCATAGTGCATCCATTTCATTAATGCACAGATTCCACTTCTTAAGCATATTGTTAACTGTGTTTTCTCTTCCAATTTAATGTTACTTATGATAGAGACAGGAATTAATAATGTAGTTGTATGTGTTCCCCCTCATCCCTCACAATAGTCTGTCAGTCTTGAGAGAACAAACCGAGCCAAGAAGAGCCCAGCTGCTGATTTGAAACTCCTTCCGCTCCCCTCGTTGATATTCAGTGTTTGTATGAAGCAACTGTTTGTATATGGGGACAACACAACACCAGCTTATTAGCATTCATGAGCGTCTGCGTTGCTCTTTGTCTGTCCGTCACCGCTTTAGACAATTGGGGGGTTATGGGTTGGAGCCAGCCATTTTCTTTTGGCCTTCAGCCCAGAGTTTCTCTCCAGTGCAGTGCTGTAAGAGGTGTCTCTATATAAAGTACAACACCATTGGTATGCCCTTCTACTCGTCAGCAGGACTTTGGGCGCTTTGGTAATGGTTAGGTAAATATTAGATAAGAGGAATTTGTAGAGACAGTGGTCACACATAATTGGTGACTGGATGGATGGCCACATGGTTGTTTTGGGGGATGGGAGTCCAGAGTCTGCTTCTTGTTACAGCAAAACAAAAAAAAGATGTTGCTTTTTGCACATTATGATGGAATTTGCTAAATGGGGTGCATTAAGGGCAGGGTGATCTGTGCTGTTTTTCCTTGACCAAGGAGGTCAAGAAGGAGATAAAAGGGTCTTGACTTGCTATGTATCTTTTGAAGAGCTCCATTCTGGTACCGTACTCTCTGCTAATGATCTGTGGATGAAAGAGAAAGAGTGGGAGGGTTCCCTACAGGATATTTGAAAGGGTGAAGGATAGAGGGAGGGATTAGACAGATAAGGCAATTGCAAAAATACAGTGCTCCTAAATAATTCAAAGCTCACTGGCAGCATTTAGAATTGTGATTTGTTGCAGGATCCATTGCCCCTCCCCATCTGCTCACGTGACCCCATTATTTTAATGACTGACTCAACCTTATCTGAATTCTGTAGAAGTAGATGTTTATTTTTTTACAGTCAGCCCCCTCACGTCATCCCCTTTAACCCAGATGAGATGTCTCTTTGTTGTGTCAACCCTTTCATGGCCCTTGTCATGTTGTGTCTTATAAGCTTCCTGTTCTTGGCATTCCCAGTGATTTAGCTTGCAAATATCTGAGAACATTTTCATTTGTATTTGAGAGGCCGTCAAGGTTGTGTGCTTAATGCCTTAATATTACACTTGACATCACAGCGTTTTATGTTTGCCTTTTCTGCCCCCACAACATTTTCCATTTCAGATCATTTAAACTTTCATTTTACTTTACGTTCATGCCATTTCTAGTTTATTTAATTCTTGAATCTTTTTCTGAAAACAACCGAACAAAGTCTTCTCTTAATGCTGTGTTAATCTGAGTTACATACTGAGCCCACCGATGTAGCTCAGTCATGTGAATGTAGTGCTCCACTTTTTGCCATCTCTGACCATCCAATTCAATCCCAGCCAAACTTGAACACAGCAGCAGTCATTACTGCAGAAGAAGAAAAAAAAATGTCTGCATGCATGTTTTTTTCTGCTTCGCTTTATGGACTTAATGGCTGGAGATAAAAGAAACCAGAAGTCTTTTACTTGACCCGCGCTCATAGAAGAAAGGAGGGCTATTAAACAGCTTTTTTGTTAGGTCAAAATCTCTGACTAACTCAATCTGTACAGCCATTCTGCTCTAATCACCACAAATAATCCTTTCATGAAGATGCTCATATGTTTTCATGCAGGATCCTGTTAGTGCATCGCATTAAGGTTGAGGTGAGCTGAACTCAGCCAGCTGCAAAAGCTCCTAACGGACACATTGACAGAAGAAAATGGCAAAAGAATAAGACCTATTATAATATATCTTCCCTCTATTGTGTAACAGTGGCATCCAGGAATTCACAAATAACCCATTTTGGCTTGTCTGAACTAAGCTAACATTTTCATAATCAATGACTCTGGGCTGAATCTGTGCCCACTGTAGCCCCTGTGGGATGTAAAGCTTCTTTTTTTTAGAACTATTTTGCCTTCCATTAGTCCTATAGTTACAGGAATGACAGAGCATTTTAAGTCTTTATCTCACTCACTCTCTCTCTCTCTCTCTCTCTCTGTCTCTCTCTCTCTCTCTCTCTCTCTCTCTTTCTCTCTCTTTCTCTGACACAGTTTTGCTCTCTATCTCTTAAAGAAACTTTTTCTTTGTCTCATTCTTTCCCATCTGTCCAGGTCTCCACCAAGACCCAGTCCTGGAAGCCTGCACTACTCGGATGAGGATGTCAGCACTAAATACAATGACCTGATCCCCGCAGAGAGCAGCAGTCTGACTGAGAAACCCTCTGAGATATCTGACTCTCAGGTAAGCAGTGACCCTGGCTTACAGCCCATGTACACTCCACGTCTGGAATAGGCAATGAACTTAAATTAGACAGTAAAATTCATCTGACAAAGTCCTCTAGGGCAGAGGTATAACCTTTCCTAACTCAAAATACTTCTCTCATTCCACTTTATTTTACCTTTGTCACATTCACATTCTACTGCCGTTCTTTTTTGTCATAACCACTGCTTTTCAAGTTGCAAAAACTAGATGGCTGTCTACTTATGAAGCAGAATGTTTGAAAATGACAGTCAGAAAGACATTTGACTCAAGTGGATAACCTCGAAATTGACATCTCTGGATCTGAGTTTTAAAACTGATTTATCCCATGAGAAGGAAGTACAGGGCCAATTCTCATGTCTCATGTGTCTTGAAATGTCTTCACAACTAATTAATTTTCCTCAAACAGGAAATGCGGTATTAATCTGGGCTCCTGGTTCTCAGCTGGTCATGTAATGATCCGAACAGCTCACTGTGTGTGTGTGTGTGTGTGTGTGTGTGTGTGTGTGTGTGTGTGTGTGTGTGTGTGTGTGTGTGTGTGTGTGTGTGTGTGTGTGTTGTATTTGCAAGGTCCATTGAAGGGACAGGGAGGTTAGAAGTGATGAGGGATGATAGATACAAAAGGCAGAGAAGCTGATTGTTGCAGATTGTGAACATCTGTCTTCACACACTTTGCTGGGTCTCCCTGGCCAATTTATCGGGTACCTGCACAGTCAAAACATTGTTCAACCTGGTTTGAACAAACACTGCTCCCATGGGAGACACAAACTGGTGTTTTTCTTTGCCTCTGCATAGCCTCCCACTGTTTACCTACCACTTGTGCAAATACATGGTACTTCAACATCTGTTAAGCTGCAGTGTCTCAATAAAGCAGTAGATGGGCAGGCACTCATCAGGGACACAAATGTGCCAAGTGTGATGTTTTTGTGAGAGTAATTTGCTCTCTGTTTGTTTTCCTCAGCCATTTCTTTGTGCTGGAACTGTGACAGGATTCACCCACACAAACATTTGTAACTTACAAGACTGATGGTTTCATATTACCACAAAAGCTAAATGTATCCTTAAAACATTTTCTCTGTCCAATTCTAGGACACTCTTGTGTACGCTTATCACTTCTGTGCTCCTCAGAGGTATGGGTGAGCTCTTGTGAAAGATGCTCAATAGAAGTGATTATCTGCCCCGTAGAGTTGCACATGGATTAATAGATGTCCAGTTATCTCTTAGTAGATTATATCCTGTTGTGTCATGACCCAGTTTTGTGAAGTTTGATAGTGAGGGTGCTGTATTAGAAGCAGCCTTGATTTGAGAGCATGTAGCTGTCTCTGTAGTAAACATCCTAAACATATGTGTGTTTAGTAATCTCACAGTCTTCTAAATCTTTTCCCTGATTTTCCCACAGGGTAGCGACAGCGAATACGAGATGGATCAGAGCCGGCAGAAGACCCACTCCTTTGTCAACCACTACATCAGCGACCCCACCTATTACAACTCCTGGCGGCGGCAGCAGAAGGGCGTCTCTCGTCCGCCGGCATACGGCTACTCCCAGCCCGAGCCCCTTGTGGAGCAGGAGTCACGGCAGCACCCGCCACCCGTTCCCCCTCTGCCACCTCTGCCACCTCTCCTCCCCCAGAGCGCCCCATCCCCACAGCCCCAATGCCAGGGCCAGGGCACTCTGTTTAGGTCTAAGGGAAGCCGGACTCCCACCCCCTCCCTGTTGTCCTCCGAACCCCCCAGCCAGCACAGCACCCTCTACCGGCCCCCCAGCAGTCTGGGCTGTGCCGCTCAGGCACCTACCGCGGGCTTCTCCTCTTTTGTTTGACACACAGCTCTCCTTCCAATAACAACAGGACCCTGAGGACAATTCTTTGATTTGTCATTGTTGGTTTATTTGTATTTTGCTCTTTTTCTATTTTTTTCCTCTTTTTCTGTCTTTTTGACAGAGTCGTTGATCAATATTAAGCATTGCAGGCATCTTGAATAGCGTTTTCTCCTCTGTGAAGAGTGTGTGTGTATGATTGTGTGTAGCGTGTATGATTTGTTAATCCATGTGATATGTATTTTATGAAAAGACAATCATTTGAAAGTTTTTTTATGCATTTATGCTTAAGTACATTTATTTGAAGGTACAACCATGTAAACAAGGTAATACAGAACCCAAGGTTCTGAAAAAAGAAAACCTTGTTTTGAAAACACTGTATTATTGTTTAATATGAGAGCTTTATGGAAAAAAACAACTACCTTAGAACCATATAGAGTATGGACCACTTGGCTTGCTGAGACTGGACTATGAAAAACCCATCTCTGATGGAATAATATGATGTTGGACAGAGGATGAACTGATAGTGAGAAATAAACTCTGACTTTGGAGAGAGGCACTATGGTCTCTGCGGCCCTCGGTGGCCTTCGACTTACTCACTCTGCCTAATCATTGTTGGAACTGCATTGTGTGTTTACTATATTTACTTGTCTCATATTGTTTACTAGATATTTTTATCAGTCAGCTTCAAGCGAAACATTTTCAGAACATCACTAGTGGCAATGTTATGAATCACATTAAAGCATTGTGGCACATTTTAAAGTAGTCTGGGGGATGTGTTGATTGTGTGCTGGTACTCATGTCAATAGATATACAAGCTAAGATCAATTTCTGAATGTGCATCCTTTTGCTTTTATGTTGTCAGAGAATATGACTGAGGACCAAAAGCACAAATCGTCTCCTTCAAAAGATTGTATCCAATTGCAACCACTTCAAAGATTATGCTATTAATAGCTGTCAAAGAAGAACAACAAGAATAACTATTTTTGAACAGGTTACTGAGACATAAAGATCAGTGGCCAAACTCTAAATTAAGACATGAAACTTACAGACAGTAAAATTCAAAATAAAGAAAGCTGTTATGTATTTGTTCATGCGGTTGGATCAGAGGTCAGCTTATTGGTGTATCTATGTTTATTTAAGAAATGTTATTTAATGATTGACAGCAACAGGACACAAGTATTGTACATGAAATGCCTCACAGAGGATCGTCATGTGAGTTCAGCATGTTACAGTGTAACATGGCTTTGATATGACTGAAAATGTGTTTTATGCTCACCGTGCAAACATATACTGTACATATGTTATGATGAGATGTTTTCTACCACTCTTTTGAATATGCTGGTTCTTTACTAAATTTGAATGGGGTATTGCTGTGCTGGAGGTTGGACTCATAGTGTATAAACGTAGACAGTCGCTCCAAATTATCATCTGTCAAATATCCAATGTGACCATCACTGTATACATCATGAAGGAAACATTATGGACCTATTCATGGTAGCTCTCTAAAATAAATTATTCTATTTTGTAATGGCTTTTTCTTCATGCCTCATCTGAATATTTTAGAATATAATGTTATGGTATACATAATGTGTATTGGCAAGTAAGGCAGGTAACTATAATTGTGATATCCGAGAGAGCGAGAAAGCTATGGAACAGTGGTATAAAGTCAGAATTTTAAAGGAAATATAAACCATATTAGACCCTGCTGACAGCTATTTTACACAGACAGTCCTAAGTAGACCTATTTACTTGGTCTGAAAGAAAAAGTGATTATAGGTGACAATTGATCTTACAGTGCAAAAATGACCTGATTTGCACGGCCACAACAGAGACATAATTAGGATGTATAAGAGCATGAGTTACAGGAAATAATTTGAAGAAGAACCTGATCCGGTGCAAGCATGCTGAAAAGCTGGGGGAGGGTGGGAGAGTGTGCCTGGGTAATCTCCTTATTTCAGGCCGGAAAACATTGATCTTAAGCAAGTCAAAGGAGGGAGGAACAGAGGGATCAGGCTGGAAGGTTTTAAAAGAAATGAGAAAGTCAAGTCAGTCAAGGGTACAGTTTGTTGGTGTTGGAACAATTGTTTTTACCCTGAACAAAAAAAAGACCCCCCCAAAAAAAAATCGCATTGACCGATCGTTACATTTGCAAATGTGGATGGATCATCATATATGGATATTTGATCATTATGCAAATGCTATTATTTCTGGGTTGTTGAGCGGCATTACAATGATGAAAAGAGTCTAAATTATAGTTCTTTTTTAAGTTTTCCCCAGCATAAAGTCTACTATTGCAGAGGAAAAATCATGTCACATCCCTTGTGAACTAAATAGCCCAACTTGTCTCTTTAACAAAACTAAAGCTCAGTTTATAACTAAATATAACATATTGCTTTGTAACATTTGGAATTATTCTAGGTTGTAAATCAAAGTCATGGTAGTTCTTCATACTCAACACTACTGTGACTATTGTTCACTTTCACTCAAGTCACTGCAAAGAGCCTCAAAGAGTACTATTCTGTTCACACACACGCACAGACACACTGACAGACATGGCTTCACGTCAACAAATCTGTTACATTTTCACATTTCAGTTCAGGGTCTCCTCATGGGACCGACTTATACAGAATGTGTCCTAATTCTGACTGTGCTTGTTGGAGTGCATCAGAGAGAAAATTGCAACACAGCTAACTCAGCCTGACTGGTGACTCCAAAATGAGGACAAAATGAGAATGTATGATACAGAAGGAAATTAGATGTTACAGCTTCTAAAAAGCTTGAGAGGTCCTCTGGTTTTATGTTATTTCACCAACAAGACACACACTGTATCCTTCAGTATGCAGTCAGGACACTCAATAAAATGGAGATTATGCATCATAATCCATTCTGTGAGCATTGGTCGATAATAGGTTTCCCCACTGCCCTCTGCAAGGCAGGGTGCTCAAATTTGCATTTACTTGTTTAACCAATCAGGCCTGTCTAGACCTTTGCCTTGGTTATTTGTCCTTATGCACATTAAATATCAACCAGCACTCAAATTGGCATGGGTGGAGTGACATGGCTGAAAGGTTAAAGGGCACAGTCTTCTCTCTCTTATGTGGTTTATAGGCTTAGCAGCGAAGCCTAGCCTTATATTGCACCCTCTGCTGTGAAATAACCAAAATCACAAGATTGACAAATGAGCCCTCTGCATTGATAGAAATTGTTACATCACACGCCTCCTCATTTTGGCATCACAACAGCCATGCTAAAGCGATTCACAACATCTAACAAAGTCTGAAACCATTGCCAACAGTCCAAACTGAAAGTCCTGGAAGGTTCAAGGGGTCCCATGTACAATCTGAGAGGGACCTCAACGTCAAAAAGACAGCTAAAGATTTAGAATGGACTTTTTGAAAGATTCAAAAACATCATTCCATTGTTAGCAATGGGTGAGGCAAATGCTGAGACACCACTGCACCCTGTTACCCTGATGTACCACTGAAGGAAGCTGTCAAAGCTGACACAAAGCTGCAACAAAAGGAGACGGTTGCAGTAAGCCTATTTTTCCAGCAGTAGCAGCACCTAGAACTTTAATTTTGAGAGGTCGCTGAGAAGTTTGGCTTAGCAAATTTGTTTTCCAACTGTATTGCATTAAAGAATGTGGGTGGTGAGGGCACAGTGGATATGACACATGGCTTTGGTGTGGGAGATCTGGGTTCAATTCCCACTGTGATACATCAACCAATGTGTCTCTGAGCAAGACACTTAATGCATAGTTGCTCCAGAAATGTGTGGCCTCCGACATATATAGCAATCGTAAGTTGAAATGGGTGTGTTCATTCAGCACAGCCAGATAATGGCCTGGAGAAATATCTGATTACAGACCAGCTGTATGTAAATACAGGTTTTGTAGTAACCAAATTTTTGCTGTGTTTGAAAGTGCTTTCTCTGAAATCGTGTCTTTACCAGGTTTGGCGAGAGAGAGAGAGAGAGAGAGAGAGAGAGAGAGAGAGAGAGAAAGATACATCTTTTAGGGCAACATCCTGTTAGCACACATTTATTATTCATTTTAAGTGCATATCAGTCATTATAAAAGAGAGTTGTAAAATTGATATTTTTGGGGCGTGGGTATGTCAAAAAAGTTCAGCCTGTTCCTGGACAAAAGGCCAATACAGTCAAATTCTCATCATAAAGTGTCCTGTTCTCCCATCAGCTGGTGGGACAGATCATACTGGGAACATAGCCAAAGGCAGGAAATAACTTTTCAAATGTGTGTGATAGACTTTTGCCATGCAACTCCTTACATTACAAAGATTTTCAAGAACAGGATGGATGAAAATGGCTTTAAAAGACATGAGTGAATAATCATTCCATCCAGGTATTGTAGGAGCCTGACTTTTGCCCTTTGATAATTATCAACCATTCTCACATTCCTTTCCCTTGCGCTCAGGGTGAATATGCAGCCTTGGGATGTACCTAAGCTACTTCCTACTCATTTCCATTGCAAAAGATACTAATGAGCGGTCACTGACCGGGGGCAGCTGATCAGCCTGGAATACACAAAGTCAAAGAAATGGGTCAGTCACTCGAAAAGGTCTTCAGTGATCAAAGCATGTGAGTAATTGATAAAAACTTGTGGAAATCTGTCCTCAAACTATTTCACTAAAAATAGTTTTTAACCTCATACTTGTACTTTAATCCCTGTATATAACATCCTGACTTGCCTTATCCTAATTGTCTGAGGAGAAGTGAACAATTGTCTACACAGACACATTGTTAGTGAGTCCTACCTAGCCTTGGTAGCTTGTGTATTCTGGTCTCCATGTAAAGTTAGTGAAGTGGATCACCGAGGTACACTGCATGCACCTCCTTAAAACTGTAATGTAGGGCACTGTAAGGCGGATATTATTTGATCCTACTTGCTTTGATGCCTGTGTCTCACAAAGCATGACTATGCATGTTTTCCCTCTCACTGACAGCTTTGCATCATCAGCCAAGCCATTTCAAATGTCACAAAGAGGAAGTGAAGGAGGAAAGACGCAGTAGTTTGGTAGAAATAATTACACTGCAATTTGCACAGCCATTATATTGTGTATTATATACACAACCATTAATGTTGCATAATTCATTGACTGATGGAGAAGATGTGTTTAGAGCAGAACATTCTATTAATGAGGTTTCCCTTTTTTCAATCTTTTAATAGGCAATTAGCCCACTGAAACACCATGAAGTGGTTCAAGTGACGAATCAAAGTTTTTACCCTGATTTATTTTCCTGGTTTCTTTTTAGATTTCATGACACAGACCCGCCTTTTAGGCTGAAGGAAATGAGTCTGTCTGAGTGGCCCCATGCTGGCAGCCTGTGTCTTTAAGGAGCCATGTAAAGAGGGCGTGTTCAAACACACTACCGAGGCAGGCAGCAGCAGGCATTCTAGTGAGTTATTGCGCTACAGGGCAGCAGCGCAGGTTGTGAGGATGCGGTGACAACATCAGGAACAGTTCCATAAAAAAGAGAGATGTACTTGTCTAACAGAGTTATTTAAATTTCCCGAGAGTTTGATCTGAGTGCTTTCTTTACGTCTCTGTCGTTTGATGAATGCGCCCCCATTGTCAACCTGCTGGGGGCCTAACAGTGAAGCAGCACCCGGCTTTATGAATGGGGATGCTAGGTAAGTGCGTGCTCCTAAATGTTTGTACTTGCACTTAAACTTCACCACATAAAATGTTCATTTGTGCTTGTTTATACAGAATAAATATGTATGAAGCACAGCTGCTTTATTAAGCGATTCAGTAGAGCGCATGGCTGCTGACGCTTTTGTGGTTAGCTACTTATTGTTCTCCTGCCATTGACCCACCCAGAATCACAGCTTTATTGTAATGCGAGTGAATGACTAGACTGATGAATGCAAGAGTGCTGTCAAATGGACCCTTAGGAAGACGCATTTTAGTCCCTAACGCATTTATATGTGGTGTCGCAAGAATCAAGCTTATTTGTCTGCAGCTCCCTAAACAATTAGCTGATTTAAATCCCATCATTATATTAGCTTATTTGGGAATGATTTTTGGTCAGACTTAATGCAGTTATGTCTTATTGTTTACTTATTATCTTTTACGAAAGGAAAACTCACCGGCCTAACATGAGGACAGATGTTGAGCAAACTCAGGCCCAAATTGTGTATGATGACATTTGGCTTTGCCGTGCATATTGATTGAATGCAATGTATTGTACGTGTATACATGTAGGTTTTCCATAACATTCATGTAAACCTAGGCTGGATGTTGACTTTTACAAGACCTGATGACTAAAACAAAATCACATACTTTCTGCCCTATCATGCAGAGCATGTCTGTCCTGTTTGTCCAGTTCATTACCCACCTATCCAAGTATCTGTTTACTTGGCAATGCTGTTCAGTTTGCCTGGCAAGGGTGTCACATGGCATCTGATGAGCTCATTGACTGTGATAATAAGGTGATAGACCTTATGTCTGTGGCCATCACCACATGACCTCCATACTGATAAGAACTGCTCAGCATTTGTTAGTGAAGATAATGTTGTTGAGGTTTCTGCTTGTGAGGCAAATTTGGTGGATTTCTATGTGTTTGCTGGGTTGAATGTGACATTTGACCGGTCTCATCCAAAATCTGCAGAGGGCTTTGCGAAATGTCGAACTGTTCTGCCCGGACGCTGTGATGGATTTAAGTTGATGACCTAGCAAACAAGCAAGCCCCGTTGCCAAGATGTATGTGTTACAGGCTTGTCCTATTTACATTTTCCCCCAGAAGTGCCCCTGAAAAGGCTTTCAGAACAGGCGACACATTTCACAACCAGCCTGCACAGGTTCTGCTCCCATTGCTTTCCTCTGTTTCTTAAATTACAAAGCTTCAAATTGCCTACAGGAGACGTGTTTATTGCCTGAAGGTGAAAGTTATCCTTCCGCCGTGTGGTGTTGGACACTGTGCCAACCACTCTGTTATTGGACACATCCCAGTGTAGACCGCATTTGCTGGCTCACAGCCCAGGAAACACAACCTGCTCAGAATGTAGTTTCAAAAGTTGGCATGTTTATGCGCCTCACTTTCATTTCGGAGATAATCAGTATTTTGAAATCCTTCTGCGGTGGTGCTGAAGTACAACTTTAGTGTGTTATTTGTGGCCAGTGAGTGTATGGTCCTGCACCCATGTTTGAACATGTCTGCAGTTTGTGTGCTCATTTGCGGCAATGTGTGTGTCCTGTCCAGCCCCTTCACATTCCAGGAAATACCAATATAAACTGTTATTTTTTTCTGGAAAGCCTCTGTGTATGGTGATAGTAAACTGCTGAATTATTATAGAGGACAGGACTGGTCTTGAAGGATGTGTAGTATAAGTACCATGTTGGGTAGTTCTCATTGCTCTGAGTTACTACCACAGGCCTGCTAATGTTACATTAACCCCATGCAGCTCAGTCGAAAATGTACTAGTTTTTTTAAAAACGTCCATTTTCTCTGTGCACAATTTATGGGTTGCTAGTTTGACTTGTGTCATAAAGCAACAGTTCATTAGTACGCTGCCACCTAACTTTTCTATAACCTTGTTGTCCAAACATCAAATTCTAAGGGCGTCTCATATTTCAGTGTGTGAATGCTGTGTTTGTTCCCGTCTCTTTTGTTTGGTGGCATTGTTTTCTGGTCGGATCCAGCATGCTTTGCATTGTGATCCGGTAGGCTGGGTTGGTACTATAAACTGGAGGAAATGTTTGTTTTCTGCCGTCCTGTTTCCTTATTGTAAATATTTGATGTGATATTAGCGTAGCAGGAGACAATGCCACTGCACAAATGTCACAATGGCTGACCAGAAGACTGATATTTGTTGACAATAAAGTAAAAATATTTTACTCTGTGTGAACGCTTCTTTGCTATTTGACTTGTGTTAATCCAATAATTGGATATTAAATTCTGAGAGAGAATCCATGCACGGTGCACTTATTATCCACTCAAGAGTGAGACTTTGGCAATGCGCAAGTCGAGTGGTTTCTTGTGTTTTCTAAAAAAAAAAACACCTTTTGTCAAAAAGAGCCCTCCACTGTTTGATAGCAGCTTATTTGGCTATCTTTCAGCATGTGCATTTTGTTGCTCTTCGGCTTTTCTGACCCCTATAATTATGACACTCTTGCACTTTAAAGCAAGATTCTCTGGATCCCATAATTTCCCTGCATTCTTTCCATTGAGGATCACAGGTTTCCACTTGAGTGTTTCAAAACGTAACCTTATTCCTCTTTAACAGACACCTGGCCGTTCTGTCCTGGGTGACAATACAGACACCTGGGCCCGAGGCCAGGGCTGCCATTAGCTGAAGGACACATCCATACTACTACTACATCTTAATTTTTTAACAGTAAATTTAACAAATCTCTAAAACATGCTTAGTGCATGACCATTCCCATACACTGGACTTGTGTTGGTGTAAACAGGAAGCAGATTGTCTAACGCTAGGCTGCGTTACCATTGACTTATGTGGGGAGTGCGTTTTAGGCTTTGACGGTGGGGGCTACGGGGGGGGTGGGGGGGGGGAAGGAAGGAAGCCCCCCCAAAAAAAAAAAAGCAGCGGCGGCTTGAGGCAAAAACTTGAGACTGATTCAACTTTTGGAGAAAAGCAACCCCACTTCACACTGCGGTGACCAAATGTAACCGGAGATTAGACTTTTCAGTCAGTTTTGAGGCGGTGTGAGAGACAGGAAACATCACTGTCTCTATTGCTGCCACAAGAAAGTGGGGGTAAAAAACAAAACACCAGTACCTACCTGCCCAGGAGTTGGTGTAAAAGCTGACTGTTTCCTGCAACAAGCTCTAGCACAAAGCACAGTCGCTCGGTCTCTTTTCTTTCTCTATTTCTCTGTGAAACAAAGCGGCCTTCAAGTGCGCTCAGAAATGCTCGGCCTACAAACAATCTGACGGAAATTAATAATTGTTAAATATAAAGTCTACTTGTGCTGCATTGGGAGGTTACACACATTTAGGGGCCCTCCATTTTAGGGGCTCGAGAACGACAGTAGTGAAGATGTGAGGCGTAAACGCACTGAAGTAAAAGATATGCGTTTTTAAAAAACTGTATTAGTGTGGGTGTAGCCTCAGCTATCTGCTGTGAAGAAGAGCCGATTGTGTTCAATTTCTTAAATTAATAAATGTCACTTAACCTGCGGCGCCCCATGTACAAGTTCCATTTAGTTGTCGAACACACCGTTCCAGCACTGCCTACGGCCCTGTAGGTTATTATAACTCTGTTGATGATATGAGCTGTGTTTGTTTGGTTAGCCCATCAGTAATACAGAATGATGGAGGACGTGGAGGCCTTGTTTACATTACCAATGGTCAGGAAGGGCCGACTGAGTAGATTTCCGGAGAGATGGGAGGGTCTACTGCCTCATTTTCTCCCTGCCCTTCCTGTGGACGTACCCCTTAACACGCTAACATGTTTCTCTGTAAGACACTTCCATCATGTGTGGCTGTGCCTTTGTTATCTTTTAGGAAGCAGTGGGCTAATTACTGTGTTGAGGTTGCTGGTGTATGTCACTTATCTCAGTGGTATTTTGTCAAATTCTTACAATTCTGTTTGCATACAGAATGTTGAGGGCTGATATTTATAATTTATTTATTCTATTAATTTGTGGAGATAGGGGCAGTTAACAATGACCTTGATCTGTTTGTTGACCTGGCAGTTTCAGCTAGAGGAGAATGAAAAAAGCTGGGAAGGTTTTTAACCATCTCTCATTCCCGAGAACATTCAAAAAATAATGCTAAGTGGTTATTTCTGGCGTGCTGTTGTGTTGATACTGCCAATGTCAACCTCCTCTCTGCTCATTCTCTCTGATTATGTTGAGAGATTCAAAATGTTAGAGTGGTGCCAATGTCTGCCCCACTCCATTTGTATTTAGATGCCCTGCCCAGTACACAGATGACGTTGATGTCGAGCCATGCTGGCTGCCATTTTAGTTGCATTTTTGTAGCTTTTATTCCGATCAAAGACGATGGCACAGAGCGGAACTAGACAATATTGTTGGCGTATGAAAAGGCATTGATCTGTGAAAATGATGAGTATCAGTCTTGTTTCCCACACAACACTTTTCATTCTTGAAGTGGAGTTGGCATTGTTGTCTGCCATTCGCTACTGTGTCTGTAATAAAAGCTGTCAGTTACACAGAAGTGGAGGACAGAGAGAGAGGGGGGGGGGAGAGGGAGAGGGAGAGAGAGAGAGAGATGAAGTGTCTCGTCTGGAGGCTGTGTTGGCTGTAAATGTAAAAGTGTCGAGTCATCTCCTCTCAGGTATCAAAGGTCACCTGGTGCGCGTCGAGATGACTTGCTGCAGGCCTATTCTCTGCCAGCAACCCTTTCACTGACTGCTGGGGCTCTTTTGAAAGTATCTTTGCTCTGTCCTGGTCATGATCTATCCATCACTTTATCTCCTTTCTCTAGCTTTTCTGACCTGCTTGTCTAACTAATACAGACTTTTTATAGTTGGTTTACTGATAAGAGCTACAGCTCCACATTGATTATTTGAACAGCCTGTTTAGTTGTAAAATCATAACCGTACTGTAACAGTACTGTATGCTAAATGTTATTTTTAAACATTGCTGAGTTCTTTTAAGTTTGTTCTTTCAGTCTGAGCTACTTACCTCAAATTTTCCACTGATCTAAGGATAGCAGGCACTTTTATCAGCAGGGACGCTCTAAACATTGATTGCTTGCAATAGCTTAACCAATGCCTCACACCAGCTTGCCAGGTATGCGTTGGGATAGCAAAAACACTGGTATGTGAGTTTGTGGCTGTCTGGGTTTGAGAATTACACAAACTCAGGCTTTTTATCTTCTCCTTACTGTCCTCAGAGGCACCAGTCACCATTTGTTGAGGGACTTTATTGATGTGTTTAATTCATCTCCTTATGATTGAGGAAATATATGTATTTTTGGACTTACTGATTTGATTATATTTCTATATAGGCTGGCACTAATAATTATTTTCATAATTAAATTGCCTCTGTTATTTTCTCACTAATTGATTAGTGGTTTTGTCTATAAAAGGCCAGAAAAATGCCCATCACTGTTGCCCAGATCACAAATTTCTGTCTTGTACACTTCATTTTTTCAATGAACACTTTAAAATATTCTCTTTTAAATAGTGTGAATCCTCTCGTTGGACAAACTATAACAATAACAATGTTTGGAAAAAGAAGGGTTAATCAATTATACAAACAATGGCCTTATATATTTCCTAATTGACAAACCTATTAATCAACCAATTGTTTCAGCTCTATGTCAATTAAAGTGCTATAAATAAAAACTCATAAAAACTAAAGCGAAGAGGCCAAGTTTGGTGTGAAATGCCTGGTATTTCCCCATCATTTTCAGAATTTCACAAAAATAGATTTTGGATTTGCCTTGCTCTTTGGACCACAGAGGATTTACACTTTGATTAAAATGAGCCCTTGGCTTTCTTGCTGTATTTGAAGCGCGTGGTGAAGGAGGCATGGCAAATGGGTGGTGGGGCGGGAGTACAATCAAGATACCCTGTAGGTCAACAACTTGTCTTGATCTGAAACAAAACGCCACAAGCAAACTGGGTGCCCATTAGAGTGCCTGAAAATGGACCATTTAAGCAACGACTAAATCTGGCTTTTATGCAAGTTTATTTCTACATTAGAGCTGTGTATTTTCTCTTGTTGCTGTTTTTATCTCAGAGGCCAGCATCAGCTTGTTGTCTGTTCTCTGTCTGTATGATTGAGAGATAATGTGATTTCCACTGTTTGTCCTTGGGCTGCTCATTCCTAAATGAGATTTTCAGCCTTGCTAACTGAGTTGTAGGCAGATACCTATCTTCTAGAGGCCATTTGTCAGCGTAATTACTGGAACACGTGTGTGCTAGCCTATTACTGAATAATATGTATTGCTTTGTTTGCACTTAACATATGGTAATGAATGAGTTTTCACAAACAAATGGGATGTTTGCAAATGATATGATCATCAGTAATTTTATAGACAGAACGGTTTGAGATGTCAGTAGGCTGGAAGAAACCAGAAACATCCCTTTTTTCCACATAGATCTAGGCACATGTGGCTTCCCACCCCCCTAATGCCATTTCACCCTCAGGTCATGCATGTGTCCATCCAGGTCAATGATTTCAAATGAGGCAGACAAAGCCCCCGCCACTGAGGCAGTCAACCTCTTCCAGACAGTCGAATACACACTGGACAAGTTGAGCCGTGCGTGCGTGCGTGCGTGTGCGTGTGTGTGTGTGTGTTTAATTCCTGCAATATAGCATCTCTCCACAGTGTTTATGTGTTTTATGAATTGCTGCAGCATTTCCTTTTGAGATCCAATATTCTCCCTAGTGAATATACTCGGATTACTGTCTGATTTAGTGCTCGTTTTTTTTCTTCCATTTCATTAAAAGAACCCATTTCAGTTTACCTACTTACTACGTTATTTCTGTCCAAGTAGTAGTAGTTGGTGTGTATTTTCCATAGACCCATTCGGCTAGGTATTTATATTGACAGTTGTGTTAGGTGATCTATAAACCAAGCTAGCATTACATTTCCCATGACATAAATACATTTTAGGGTAATTGGGTTGGAAAATCCTTTACCCAAACAGATGTGAAAAGATGAGGGA
>NC_045747.1:10513872-10562685 GCF_008692095.1 Etheostoma spectabile
AAGAGAAGAAGCACAGGAAACGGTTTGGAAACGTTCCCAGTGTGTTCAAATTGATCAGTGTGTATGCATACACTGCTGCTTTTTACTCAGCAGTTGAGAAATACTACATCAAGACTGGTCAGTCATCTTCACAATCCTATGTCATTCAAAGGGCTCAAGGCTTGTAGGTCAGTGTGGAATATGGGTAAACGGTTTCCGATTTTGCTGTCAAAATGAAAAGATGCAGATGTGCCTCATTTGGTCGTCTTGTCCTATACTCTGTCTCTCCAGTCAGTTTATTGCTGCAGCTAGACCATGAGTGTTGTGTATGTTTATAAAGTCCATCCCCCTGCTGTGACCCTGTAGTTCCCATGCTAACTGCTGCCTTCTCAGGCCCTTTTCCACTTTTTTTTGTTCACATGCATGTACGCGCACTTCTACAAAGCTATATTTATAGCAGGACTGTGAATTAGGTTTGAAGTAGCTGCTAAAGGCCTGTTCTGGATTCTGGTTAGATTCAGATGATGAACAATCTGCCTTGTGGTCTGTAACACATTTCTGCATCCATGTCCCTGCAATGGGCACTGTTGAGCTTTTCAGCTTGATCCTAGCCTGGGGGGGGTGAGATGGAGTAGGAGGCGCCTTCCTTGTTTCATCTGCTGGTTGTTCTTCCTTGCCTGTTTATGCCACCCAGAAGCTAACTAGTCAGAAAAAAACAGTTTTTTTTGGCTGGGTGTGAATTATTTCCCTCTCATTATTTCCCCCCCAAAAAAATCAGGCATGCAGCTTCAATAATAAACATGTTTCTGCTGTCGTTGTTTGTGTATTTTGGCACCAAACCATTTGGAGTTCGTGGAAAGTTTTCACATTGCACATCTTAGTCTGAGTAAAAATGCTGCAATCCTACATGTTTCTTTCTAGATGCATCCATATTCTTGTCTACAGCACCGGAACATCTGTATAATTTTTTGAAATTCTCATTTTTAACAACATAAATACACACAACATGGATGGAGTAAATAAGTGAAAAATAGCAGACATCACATTAAATGGGTGTATTGTATGAGCTCTTGGTTGACACAGAAGGCGACCATGTGTGTCATGCTTTGTATGAGGCCTGAAGCCCTCAGCAAGCCCTTGACAGGAAACACTGTTGCTGACTTGCGGGAGGGTGTTTCTATGGAAACCAAAACAGGTGAGGGCAGGAAGAAGAGTAGAGGCTCAGCTGGCAAAGATGGGGGGTTGAGACAGAAGAACGAGGTCAACACACTAAAAAGCCTGGCACATAAACAAAATCTCCCAACGGCACTTCTAACTCTCTGACTTGAATATCTTTTGAAGGCTTGTCTGTAAGAAATACATAGTCAAGGTTAGGTCACTGTTTTAATCTTCCTGTGTTGGCGTAGGCAAACAAAGAAAGAGGCACTATGTGCAAACCAGAGGTGCACACTGCAGACGGCAAGGTAAACGTTTTTTTTTTTTTCCAGGTCTGCTTATGTGTAGCCATAGAGACTTTCCACCACAAATCGGAGGTTCATGTGTTTCGGATGTATGTCTGTAGAAACTGCTTGCACTTCATCTTTGCAGACCACCACGACAGTGCTCTATTTTATGTGTATTTTATATGCTGGGATGTAACGCTAATGAGCTGCTCCTGTCCTCCAGTGAAACACTTGCGGAAGCAGCAGTGACTAGCTGTCAGCTTGTGGTGAGGTTTCCTCTGTCTGGGCTGCATGTTTTCAATAATGCAGAGCAACCTTTTCTAGCAACAGTCAGTCACAAATCTCTAGGGACGTAAACACTGTTGTCTAAGAAGAAGAAGATCGCCAAGGACTTCTCTCATTTCTCATGTCCCTTATCACATTTTCATATACAGTACAGGCCAAAAGTTTGGACACACCTTCTCATTCAATGTGTTTCCTTTATTTTCATGACTATTTACATTGTAGATTATCACTGAAGGCATCAAAACTAGATAATGAACACATTTGGAATTATGTAATTAACAAAAAAGTGTGAAATAACTGAAAACCTCTTATATTCTACTTCTTCAAAGTAGCCAACCTTTGCTTTTTTGATAGTGCTGCAAAACCTTGGTGTTCTCTCAATGAGCTTCATGAGGTAGTCACCTGAAATGGTTTTCACTTCACAGGTGGGCCTGTAGGGTTAATTAGTGGAGTTTCTTGCCTGAGTAATAGATTTGGGACCATTAGTTGTGTTGTGCAGAAGTCAGTTGATGCACAGCCAACAGCCCTATTGGACAACTGTTAGAATTTATATTATTGCAAGAACCAATCAGCTAAGTAAAGAGAGACGAGTGGCCATCATTACTTTAAGAAATGACGGTCAATCAGTCCGGAAAAAAGCAAACTTTGAATGTGTCCCAAGTGCAGTCGCAAAAACATCAAGCGCTACAACAAAACTGGCTCACATGAGGACCGCCCCATGAAAGGAAGACCAAGAGTCACCTGGCTGCTGACAATAAGTTCATTTGAGTCACCAGCCTCAGAAATTACAAGTTAACAGCAGCTCAGATTAAAAGACCAGATGGATACCACACAGAGTTCTAGCAGCAGACACATCTCTAGAGCAACTGTTAAGAGGAGACTGCGCGAATCAGGCTTTCATGGTCAATAGCAGCTAGCAAACCACTGCTAAGGAGAGGCAACAAGCAGAAGAGGTTTGTTTGGGCCAAGAAACACAAGGAATGGACATTAGACCAGTGGAAATCTGTGCTTTGGTCTGATGAGTCCAAATTTGACCAAAAAATTGACCAACCGCTATATCTTTGTGCGCAGAAAAGATGACCGGATGGATTCTGCATGCCTGGTTTCCACCGTGAAGCATGGAGGAGAAGGAGTGATTGGGTGGGGGTGCTTTGCTGATGACACTGTTAGGGATTTACTCCAAATTGAAGGCATACTGAACCAGCATGGCTGCCACAGCATCGTGCAGCGGAATGCCATTCCATCCGGTTTGCTTTTAGTTGGACTATCATTGGACCATCCTTTAGTGCTAAGTGCTGAGCATCTCTGGGAACTCCTTTAAGACTGTTGGGGAACCCATTTCAAGTGACTACCTCTTGAAGCTTAACAAGAGAATACTAGAGTGTGCAAAGCAGTAATCGGAGCTAAGTTATTTTGGCTACTTTGAAGAAACTAGAATACAAGACATGTTTTCAGTTATTTCACATTTTTTTGTTGAATACATAGTTTCATATGTGTTCATTCATAGTTTTGTTGCCTTCAGTGAGAATCTACAATGTAAATAGTAATGAAAATAAAGGAAAGGGTGTGTCCAATATGTACATTTGTCAAAACAATGCTTCGGTGACTGTTGAACAGCATACTTGAGTGGGGAATTGGTGTTCTGTATAAGTCACTTTGTGACTACAAGATTAGCTTTTGGTCACACACTGATATTCGTGCAGTCAAAGGTGAGCTTTGCCGCAGAAAATCCCTGGCAGCCCTCAACTATCGATTCAAATTGGTCTGTAGATGTTTTGCTCTCTATTATGATTCTGACATTTTTAAAGCAGAATCCTGTGATGTTCCCCATGTTTTTTTGGAGTGCATTTCAGAGGTATTCTCACAGAGATGTTTGAGGAGTGCTGCTTATCATTATAGAGTTGCATAATTGGTAGCTTCAGCTCTTGTAATTGGTGCATTTGAAATACTTTGAAATGTTTTAATTTACTTGATAGAATTAAAGAGTCAAATGTGAACGTTCTATGTTGAATGTTGTGCAGTACATCTATGTAAGTTACCCTTGTATTAATTTATCAAAAATAATTAAATACATTATGTGTAATTAATTCTATTTTGATTTTTCAGGTTCCCAGGCTGACTGCAGTTGACAAGAATCTAAATATACTCCCAAGATCTCAAACAAAAACTATATTTGAAGCTTCTTTGTGCATAAGAAAACAGCCACCATGCCAATACTAAAACAGCTAGTGTCTGGCTCCTCCCAGACCAAGCGCCGCTCACGCATGGACCTGACCAGGGAGATGATCAGTGCTCCACTGGGGGACTTTCGCCACACCATGCATGTAGGCCGCAGTGGTGATGCGTTTGGAGACACCTCCTTTCTCAGCACCCGCTCAGGAGAACCTCCCCCTGAGACCAATTTCTTTCCCCGCTCTCCCCGGCCTGGCCTCCTGTCTCGCACCTTCAGGAGCAGCAAACGCTCCCAGTCGGTGACCAGAGTTGACCAGCAGAGTGACAACACCCTGGTGAGTCCTGGTGGGTCACCCACCTATGTAAAGAATGCCATGTCTTTGCCCTTTCTCAATGATGACGACCGAGGGGACAGTATGGTGGCTAAGAGTTTGTCCTCGAGTCCTTTAAAGCAGCACGGTGAGGGTGATGGGAGAGGTGCAGCTTCAGCTGCTCACTTCCTGGAGCTAGAAGAACGCAGCTTTGGGGAGCTGACTGAACTTCCAAAGAGCTCCCACCCCTACGGAGGAGGTATGAAGCATGCCGAGTCAGTAATGTCTTTTCATGTTGACCTTGGACCCTCCATGCTGGGTGACATCCTGGGGGTGATGGAGAAGGAGGATGATGATCTTGGCTACGAGGAGGGCAAGAGCAGCGAGGGCCGTGCTTCCCCACCTCTCAGCACCCACGGTGAGGAAGAATATAGTATGGAGAGAGAAAAAGATGAGGATGCAGAGGAGGAGATGGAAGAAGAGGAAGAAGCTACAGATCTCCAACAGCAGGCCTCAATGCATCCAGCTAACTCTGTTGATCTTGGGACTGAGAATGGAGGGCCCTACACCCCGGAGTACACTCCCGAGACTCGGCCTAAACACTTGCAACATCTTGACAGCTGCTCCATGTCCAGCTCTGGCTCTGCTGCCCTGGATGAAAAACCAAACAGCCAGACATATGCAGGAGATACAGACAGTGCCACCTTCAGTGCCCCGCCAGAGGAGGAGAGCAACTTCTCCTCTTTCTTGGAGGATGAAGATGATGAGATCCACGTATGAGACTCTCAAGAAAAAAACATATACATATATAGGGCAGAGCTCTGGAAGGGGTTCATGTGAAACTAGCAAGTCTTTTGACAATGTGGATTTTCACTTGAACAGGAATAAAGACTGTTGTTGTCAGTTACTGTGGGAATGGGAGTGTGAAGAAGACGGAGGCCACTTGCTTTGTAGGTCTGCAAGAAGACAGTGACTGCTCCTCTTTGGAAAAGCCCAAACTCCATCTGTTAGAGCCTTTCCCTCCACTGTCTGTCAATCTGTCTCTCCCTTTTGAACATTGACAGAACTGACATGGAAGAGCAACCACACTTTGTCTATAGAATATTGCACAAGTAAAGGGGAGGACGGTTTTGAAAGAAACTTTTAGGAAAAGAATAAACTTAACGCTTTCTCTCCCCTTCCTCTGTCTTGATACTTCACATGTGCTCAATTTGGTTCACCTATCCTCTTCTTGTTGTGCTTTCTCTCACTGGCGTTGGGGCATCATGATGGCTGGGCTGAACAGAAGGCCTCTGTCACCACAGGATCACTGGTGGGTATCTTTTCACAATATAGGGGGCTGTGTTTGTCACTGTAGTGTGTAGCCCTGCCGTGAGCCCCTTTCATCTGAAAAGATATTGATATAAGTGCCATAGATCTGTCTGTTTTCTCCCTTATGTAACTCAGGGTCCTTGCAATACTGCTCAAAGGCTGCCATTTCCTGCTGTAAATCAGGACCACAACGCCCAAAACCCTCTTCTGTTTTTAATTCACTGTGGGTGCCACACAGGCTTAACCTCAGTGTAAATTAGAGAAAAGATGTGCTGTAAAGCTAATGGAGATGCATTGGCCTGTAATAACTAAAAAGCATGGTGTTACTGCAGAAAGCCAGAGGTGTGAGAAGTAGCGTATGGCACGCTGGAGAGGGATTGTAGAGCGTTTGTGGTCTCTTTTTCAATGAACAGATTTTTTTTTTTTTGTTCTACCCTTAAGCCATTATGATGATGCATTTACAGATTTCGGATTACTGACATGAATTGGCCATCTTCTTTCTAATCTGTTATTTCAAGTTGAAACTGAAAAGAGTTTGAAAACCACTTCCTTCCTTGTTTTTGTACATCCGAGCAGCTGCAGTGGTACAACTGAACTGTGTAAAAGATATTGATCCTTAGTAGTCCATGGGCTGCCTTATATGTATAACACAGTTTCCACTACTAGTCATGAAGGTGGCTTTAGGGTATGTATTGTTTAAAATTGGTGCACCAGCAGGCACATTTAAACCAGACACTACTAGTATTTGGTGTTTAATACCTGTTGTTGCTTTTTAATCTTTGAAAAAAAAACTTTGCTATGATTATGTTATGTCTGTTTATAGAGTGGATGAGAGAGAACACAGCCAGCAATAGCATTAAAGCATTAAAAGAAATTGCTATTTCTGTGCAACTTGACAGTCATTGCAGCTTGACTGTATCTCTTGCATCATTAAAAGCTGCGGCCAGAAGTATTGGGGCTCAGTTGTGCTGACTGATTTCACTGCCTTAACTGAAACTGACAGATGTGCCAAATCATAATTTTCCAGCCAAATATAATTTTACTTGTGGAGCTCACTTTTGGGAGAGCCTGTCAAATCTGTCTGTCACTTTCTTCTTCTGTATGGGTAATCACTGTTGAATTCAAGACTTAAGTTAGGTAAGGTTAAAAGATAAGTACATGTGTTGTAAAATTTCAATCAAGCAGGAAACTGAATCTGAACAGGAATTTGCATAACTGGATTTATACTTCCCTTCACTCAAACACTACAAAAAATATTCAGGTCGTTAATGGGGTTAACAATTTTGTGCGAATGGGAAGTTGTCTGTGATGCCCTTTCTGTATATTGATGTACAGTATATTATGCCTTACTTCTTTACTGTCACCTTCTTTCTGAATTATCTAAAATAACCTTTATTTTTCAATAAAAGAAATCCTGAACGTCTTTTCTGCTGCATGATTTATTGCCTTGTTGTCTACGTGCATCAAAAGATAATGAAGTGTAAGTGCTACTCAATCAGCAGCATTAACATAGGAATTCCTTGAGTGCCTTCTGTTTCCTGTCACTATTATTTGGCTCTCCCAGAAGAGGAAGGAAGGAAGGAAGGAAGCAATCGAGGCCTAGTTGGATGTTTCTCTTAACTATTGGCTATACAAGCGGAGAATGCTGTGATGACTTGTTTGAGAGGAGTCTAAATGTTTAAAACCTCTTCTTCCTAATACCCTCATGGCACAGCTGTATTCTCACTAGAGACCTAGAAGGGGTAAAAGATGGATGGAGGAAGGAAAAGTTTATCGTTATGGAGAGCTGTAGTCATAAACAGTGATGACAGGTAATTCTTCTCGCCCTGCCGATTGGAGGATGGATGAGTCTGGCTGTCACGTAAGACCAGGATCCCACTCATCATCACAGGCTCACAACTGTTCTGTCACTTTTGGTTTTGCAGACAATGCTTTGGCTTTTCACACGCTAGTGAACCTCTCATGGCTTGGTCGAAGTTAAGTGCACTCAGTTTTCTAACACTTGCTGCACGCAGTTCAAGGTCTCACCCAAATCCTTCCACATTAAAACTGCATGCTGAAAATACTGCTCCATTCTTCATTGGTGTCCTTTATTTGTCCATTCAATCTTTCATCTCCACTTCGGGGGATCTTTAATCTCCATCCACTTTCAGTTTTTCTCAGTCACATTATACCAGCATCCAATCTGCCAGAGGGCTAGAAAAAGTCATTATTCTTACACTTGTGGTAAAAACGGGCCATTTATATTGATTGTTATGGTCAATACAAACCAGTGGAGCTATTGATCTTACTTTGTCTGTACAAAGTCATTATTCTTTTTAAATGTTAGATTTCTTTTTTCTTTTTTTACTTTGTTTTATGAGAAGGAAAGACTAAATATTCACTAGTCATCACTTTTGCATTGGTCTTGTTAGTTTTCTTTTTTCAATTACCCCTTTTAACTTAATTATTTATAATGTGCCGATAGAACAACAGCTAAGCAAAAACTCACTTTGTCAAAATGTTGTTGTATACTGCCATCTGGTGGTTGTGTGGGGCTCACGTCTGGGGATGGGTGTGTCAGTGAAATTGCTGGTTTGGATTTGGGGTTGTAAGTGAATATTTTTTAATATCTTTGTATCAGCCTGCACCTCAAAACATATTGATTGATGAGTTTTATTTCATTGTATTCATTTTTCTGTGCTACGCCCATAATTTACAGTGTCTACAGATAAAATGTTGGGAAAAAAACTCATCACCAAGACTGTCAAGTGAGATTATTTGCATGATTTGTAACAAATGGCAGGGTGTGAACACAACTGTTGACATTGTCCTTTACATTTGAACTTGCTGCTGGAGACGGCATATTTGTTCAGGAGGCTAAACTCACCTCCCTCCCCCACATACAGTCACTGAAATTTGAGTCCGCCTTGCAGCTGTTTCTCTCTCTCTCAAAAACCAGTTTCTCATCTGCTTCAGAGGCTGTCAAATGTCACTTCCCTTTTGGTTTCTAACTCACTTTGAAAATTGTGTTTTCTTCCTCGAGCCACCAATGGGAGGCGCTCATTGCCTTAAGGTTTATTATGTCAGAATCCCCCTGCCTGGACCCACAACCTTTTTCCGCCAAATTCCATCAGCAGACTTGCAACTCTTCCAAGAGGCCGACGGCATGCTGAAATCTGGAAAGCATTAAACAACCTGCTGGTGGAGGGTACTGGGGAGGGGAAGGTGGGGGAGGCAGATGAAGGAGGGAGAGAGGGGAAGTAAAAAGTGGGGGATGGGGGAGAAAAAAAAACAGAATACAAAATTGTTCATATACCGCCCTTTGCCTGGCTCTGCTCCCTTTCCCCTCCCACACACACATAAACAGCGTATGGGCTCCCCCCAAAAGGTTCAGCCCACTCCCCAAGCAGCTACAGAATTTTTCTTTTATGTTTGCAGCAGTATTTTGCTCCTCTTTTTTTTAATGGGTCATAAAAAAACAGTCATTTCTGTGTGTGTGCATGTGAATGAGTCTGTGGAGTTTGCTGGCACAGAGCTAGAAAGTGATTGCCATGGTCTAAAGCCCCAACTGTGCGTTTGTGGTCAGCCGTGAGAATGAAAATAACTGGCATCCTTTCCCAAGCTTTGAAACACATATCTCTGACCATATGTATGTAGAGTATCTGGGAGAACGTACTGTACCCCAGTGAGAAGGCCCGCCCATAAAAAAAAAGTCTAGTAAGTAAGTAAGTAAAAAGTAAGTAAGACTCACAAAACAGTAAGTCTTTACTGTTACATGTCGGTGCATACATTGATGTCTCTTGCCCTTCATTCTTTAAAGACATAGTTTGACTGTATATCAAATGCTGTTATCATTGTTGACCATTATGTTTATTTGTTAGCCAGTATTAAAGACATTTCTGCTTAGCTGTCTTTTAATTAATTAAATCTCAACACTTTTTGCTAGAGTAATGTATCTTTGCCTTTTCAAATGCTCTACATCTGCCCTCACTTCGGTCTGCCAAATAACCAAACAAATTGTAAGACAGTCAAACTAACAAATGTTATCATTAGGAACAAAAAATGTTTTCCCTTTGTGACCTTTAAGATGGGCTGAGGTATTCCTGTAGGAGAGCAACACGCAGCACTATGGATATTGGTGTTAACATGAGCAGCGAACATTAACATTCCAGTACCCAGTTTTGACCTATTGACCTGTAAACCCTGGAAGTGCAGGGCGGGCAGCAGGAGACCACACACACGTAGTTGGAGGAGGAGCGGGGAGGATGCAAAACGTCTCCGGTGTCCTTGCCTTAAAGAGCTTCAGATGCTTGTGTGCAAGACTTGCAGTGCAGTCTTCCCTGCTAAGGGATTGTTGCAGAAATGTCCGAATGTGGGTATGTGGCTTTCTCAGAAGGAAAAGTTATTCCAAGGGAAACACAGTTCATGTCTTTCTCTCGTTCTCCCCCCTGATGTTGAGCAACGAGCACTTTCTTTCATAAATCTGGAGATTGTGTCATGACCTCTTTGGGCGGGACTCAAAATCGTCAGTGTTAAAATGTGTTTTCCATCTCACAATTGCAAAATCCTCAATCCAGCTCAGCAGAGTTTTATTGCTTGTTTTGCTACGAATGATCAAACAGATGAAATTCTTTTTTTTAACACGCTATTCTTTTAAGGTACTGATTTCAAAATGTACTCATAAAACTTCCACCATGATTTTGCATTGAGCTTGAAACCCTAAAATCTGAACATGGAGGACTCATTTTGACCATAAGCACAGAAACAATGATTCATCCCATCATTTTCCATGCTTTCCTTCTGTCTGTGGGGTGCTCTGCTAACCCTGTCTCACTCAGTTGAAGAGAAGAACGGTTCCTGTAGTCATGTGCGTCCCCAGGAGGTCGGGCCTGGCCTGCACTCAGCCATGACCACAAAGAATGGGACTGGGGGCTCTTCTGGTCTCTACCCCCTCAAGTCTGCCAGAGGCCGCTTCCCTTCCGAGACCAGTCCACGGCTGGCTGACGCTGAAGGAAGGAGAAGTCTCAATATACCCCCTCACATGCTACACTCCACACACCCACACCGTTAGGCTACCGTGAAATGTAAACTTCCGCTCAAAAAGCTTTAAGCAATTATTGATCAGATGAAGCATCAAAATGCCTAAATTAAGAGTTAGGTTTTCTAATTTGTTCTCCTTTCAGCTCTGGATGTTGCTCATTGGTGGGTAAAGTTCATCAGTAAACCCAGGATGGATTAAAAAAAGAGGCTCAACATGTTGATCATACAGTGAGGCTACAACCTTGCCAACACTGACTTGGACACATTCCATCAGATGCTGTATATCCATACAATGCCCTCCTTGTTTAGTAGAAACTGCTTGCCCACTGTGGAGCTAAATATTCTTAAACTGACCAGGAAGTGAGGGATCACAAAGGGTCACTTCCCATAGGCCAGCTTTAAACTTTGACCTTCCAGTCCTTTTTCAACTTAATCTTCCCTCTCTCTCAACATAATGAGTAATACCAGTGCCACTCATTCACTGCAGGGGCAGAAAGATCTGAAGGACAGTCTCACAGATTTATGCTTGATGGTAATCTGGTAAAAAGTCACTCATTTTGACCAGCACAATTCATCCGTTCAGCACCTCTTTTCTTCAGCAATCTAAAGTCATCTCTGGTTAGCCTTGCATGTATAAATTCAATTTCTGAACACATCTGTGTTTCCCCAAACTAATTTTCAAAAATTCAAATTTATTTTTACATTCTTAAATGTACTTTAAATTAAGTCTATGTGAGCAGATATTAGTTTTAAAGTTTTTTTCTTTTACATTCATAAGCAAGTGAAAAAAGGACAACAAGATATGCAACGCAATAGCTATCATTTCACCTCTATATTCAGGGGGAATTAAAATGTTCCTCTTCACACAGACTAAACCTCAGTGATTTCATAGCGTACCCTGTAATATCAGCTCTGGCAGAGCCAATCAGACAGACTTTTCATTACTGTCTATCACCTTCCTGTTTTCATGCAACTTCATGCACGTAACCTCCACTGGTGGAAACACTGCAGCAGTTTAAAGGCACATTCACTTCTCTTAAATCTCTATAGCATCCCAAATCAGGGCGTGTCTGGAGATAAAAAACAACAGTGGGTTGAAGAATTCCAGAGTTCCATGTGGAGAGTTGACTTTAAATACTGTACTGGGTGTTGGTCTTCCATTTAACAACTCCGTCATTCAGTTTATGCTCTCCTCCCTCTGGCCATGGTTCCCTCAGGGCTGAACTGGAGAGAAGAGGGGGAAAAGTCCGGCCAATGCTGGCTCTCTTAGTCATCCTGCCGGCCAGGCTCTGACTCTCCTTCGCCTGCTCCTCCAAGTTTACACAGCTAATCAGATCAAGAAGACCATAAACAGATGAATTGTGTGTTTGTTTATTTGTCTGTTGGGTTAGGGTGTCTTTATTTTATTTTCTGATTATTATTTTAAGATAGAATTAGGCTGGATTTACACTTTGCTTCAATAAACCAATTAAGCACTTCATTTTATGAGTTCAAAACAGAAGCACATATTGACTGTGGAAGAGGATAATGGGCAGAGTGACATAAGTGAGAGTTATTTGTAAAAACTGAGTTCTAAAAGAAAAGTCAGCATGGACCGAATATACAAGCTGCAATAATGTGCAAAATTTTAACTTCTTGCACGTATTAAATTTACCCTGTTTTTGCTCTCTTTTTAATAATAGTAAAAAAAGAAAACTGTGCAACAATGGTAACAGCTTGTAAAGTCACCATCATGCAAGCATGCATGCTCTAGGTGTAAATGTTCACTGAAATACTGGATTAAAACAAGTGTCAAAAACAGAAACAACAACAGCAAATATTTGATCTATTGTCCTTAACATTCTTACATTTGCAATGAGACATGTTTTGGTTTCTGGTTGGATTTAGGCTTGACATTGAAATCTATCTGCAGTGTTTATGTTAAACATAAACACTCGATGTGACGCTTTGCATGTGATGTCGAGGCGTTTCTGGGAGTGAGTTTGAAAGACACAGCTGAGCATGAGGCCATCTTCTGGCTTTCCTGCATCAGACAATTGCCTTTTGGCAGTGTACCTAGCATGGTAAATCCTGGTTAAAACCCTCTCCACCCTTTCCATCTGTAGCTGTTTACTTTGATTGACAACTCACTGGGATGCTCAAAGAGAGGCAAAGAAAGTTGTCCCAGATTCATGTCAAGCAAAGCACTGCCTCATTCACACCACAATCTCCAGAAAAACTTCATGTTGACAGTGAAAACCAACCCCAAAGCCGTATGGGATGATGTTGTGTGGTGGTGTGTGTGTGTGTGTTTGGTGTGTGTTGTGTGGGGGGTGTGTGTGTGTTGTGTGTTGTGGTGTGTTTTGTGTGTGTGTGTGTGTGGTGTGTGTGTGTTTGTGTGTGTGTGTGTGTGTTCAGGAATGCAAAAGTGCTTACGTGGGTGTTTGACCGACTTGGTGAGCAACAGTGGGATTGGACAAAATGGAATCAGAACAGGATGGAACAATACAGACAGAATGGTTAAGTAATAATCCAAACAATTTTTTCTCTCCATTCTCCTGCTGCATGCTCCAGCTGTGCTGCTGTTTTGGGCCAGTCAGGAAGTACTGGGTGGAGGCAGGGTGAGGTCACCATGCTGTTGGCCCCTGGGATGGGAGGAGAGACGAGAGACACTCAGCCCACTGTCACAGCAATATCTATTCATTCTTAATCTTATTGTTAGCGGAGCCCTTCATCAGACACATATGGTATACTCCAGCACTGCATCTGGAACACCACACAGTGCTCCCATTTGAAACACTATCAAACACTGATGCCCCTCTTTCACATATATGCCTATGCACACACAAGCATTCATAGTGAGAGTGAGTCACCCACAGAGTGTTGCATGTTTAGAGACCACTGTGTGAGTGCCTGGCCCTGCGTGCTTGGGATGCCTTGGGTGTGACCAGGGTGGCCTGCAGTGTGTGTGTGTGTTATGGTCGCTCCAGCTGCCTGTCGTCTGCAGCCTGTCCGATCGGTTCTCACTGAGAAGGAAGAGCCAAAGCAACTCGCAACAGCAACTCAAGCAACACACACACCACAACACACACACACACACACACACACACACACACACACACACACACACAGAGGAAATTCTACTCAACGGAAATAATTGTTAATAGAATTTGGAATATCCTGATCACCAGCAAGTTTCATTGGAAATTAAGAACTGATTATTTCCAGGCCTTTATTGTGGCACTGGTAATCTCACACAGATCATTAAAATTCTGAATGGGAGAACCACAGTCAAATTCAATAATGAAACCGAAAGAGTTGGGATTTAGCCACCTGTTATACGTCAGTTTACCTTCGACACAGAGTCTCCAGTTTTCCATGAAGTTTCCAGTCATCTATTGTGCAACAACTGCACTGCAGTCAAAATCTAGTGAGTCTCAGGACTTGGCCAGCGCCCTACTCCCTCCTCCCACAACCATGTGTGTAGTTTTTACAGACTGGAGATCTACAAACCCAACCATGACCTCAGAGGATTAAATATTCTCATCGGAAAACCCCCACATCCCCAAAGTGGCATTTTAGGTGGTCAGCTACATTGTGACTGTATGTAGTTTCTGTGTTTGTAAGACAGAGAAAGCAACACAGAGAGATATTTAGTTTGTGGCTTCACTGTTTTCAATGAGTATGCATCCCCAACTGGTGCATGCTTTTGTGTGTGTAGTCAACACGTGTTTGTACTTATAGTATTTGTACGACATATTTGTTATTACACCCATAAGAGTGGCATTAGGTCTTGCAGTAGGCCAGTTTTTAACAAGGATGAGGCTGAATTGTAGGCCCACTGTAATAAGAGCCCAGGTACTTGTATTTAAAGGGTCATTTTATAATGGAAAAAAATATAAAAACAAACCCTGTTTTCAATTAAGTCTTTCCATCCCATCCCCCCACAACTCTGAAAAAGCACAGTTCAATCCAAGCTGCTGTGCTATATTTTCTTCTCTGAGTTCACCACTTGCCCACACCATATAGCCAAGAATGGGATTTAATGTAGTTTTTCCGATTGCACATTCAAAATCTCAGTTTAGTCTTCGATGATGGCTGATGCCTCATTTATAGTCATTCTTTTCCATACCGTTTTGTTTGAAAGAAAACAAATGCTACATGACAGAAAATGCTACAAAAAAATTAAGTTAAAGTAAACAAGGAATAGATAGTATTTTTTCTCTTTGTAACACTGCTTGTTGTTCTTGACCACACCCCACCTTTCTTTTGTCATGACAGGGTAAAATTGATTACATAGGAACATAGCTGAACACATGTTTTGAAACACGCACATGGGTTGGGGAACAGGCTAAGGTCTCATCTGGAATGCATAAAGCATAACAATACATCCCGACGTCTCTCATCGCTCTGGATCAAGAGCATGGTTAGGCTGGGATAGGAGTGGGTGGGATCTGCTATGTCTTAAATCCTGCTGGAGTAGTATGGAGTAATAAGAGAACTAATGCTGTAGTCTGTTTAGATCAAGCTGGTCTCCCTGGGAACTTGTTCATGTGTGTGAAAAATATGCACTTTTGGGGGAGGACACTTCTTTGCTTGCAGTAAGGTTAAAGTGATAATCTGTATGATCCATGTTTTATGGGGATTTTAGACACATTTTTTATGTCAAGGCGTAACTCTCGCCAAAATGTAACCTAGGGTCTTTTTGAGAAGGAACCAAGTCAAACTTTTATTTAGAACGGAACCGTCACTTTTAAGATTTCTCATATTCTTTTTTTTTTTTTTTGGTCAGATGGCCTTTTGAATGAGAGTCCTAGGGGCACTTTTACGCTAGCCTCAAAATAGCTATTTTTAAACAATAAGAAGGCTCGACACAACATGACACTTTGCTATAAGTATCACCAGGGGCTCTACACATGAACACAAGCAATGAGAACATTGTTTAATAAAAAGAAAGGTTTTGAGCAACTTACGTAGTTATTGTTGGTTACGCTATCCGCCATTTTCCCACTCAACAATAGGCGATCTCCAAATGCGAATCAACAGACTCCATAGGAGGAAATGTCATTCTTATACGATGCTCCATTTTCAGCTACGAGGTCAAGATTTTTCACCTGGTTAGTTTTTCATTAACGACCAAAATAACAAATTATCCGAGCATTTATGTGAAACTAAGCTTTAGGAGCTTTCAATCTTTACTCTCCTCCCTTGGCTATTTTTGACTGGCAAGATGGACGGTGACCGAAAAAAAACTAACAGCTACATTGAGTTGTTAGAACCTTTCTTTTTAGTAAACACTGTGTACACAAACAATGTTCTCATTGCTTGTTTTCATGTGTTGAGCCCCTGGTGATACTTCAAGCAAAGTGTCATGTTGTGTCGAGCCTTCTTAGTGTTTTAAAAAAAGCTATTTTGAGACTAGCGTAAAGGTGCCCCCCGGGACTCCCATTCAAAATTCCATTTGACCGAAAAAATGAGAATACACTACTACACCTTTAAACTCACACTTCCGTCCTAAATACGCTTTTAAACAAAAGTTTGACTCAAGTACATTCACAAAAGACCCTAGGTTGCATTTTGGATAGAGTTACACTTTAAGCGGGGACTGCAGTTTGGTTTACAGGCTCTCACAACCTGTTGACTTGGCCAGCACTGAGATATAGTATTCCTTTGATTTTCCTTTAATGAAGTTTCAGTTTATGTGGAAACAGACTTTTCTGTTTGTGATCTATGGTGGTTATCACCGTTCGCAGTAACTGTTATTCTATTTACTCCAATCTAATTGTGTTTTTTCTATCATTTTCTACTGTGTAGAGAAGCTTTTGTTCTTACAGAAACCAACAAAGTAAGCTTTTATAAGCCTTCATGAACTAATCACTATGACAACTTTATACAAATTATGAAAGTGAGTAACAAGACTACAAGTCTACAGCCATGCTAGCTGCTCTGTGAAGCTGTCGTAAGGCACAGTGGGGCTTTGAGCTAAATGTTACTGTCAGCATGATAACATGCTCATAATGGAACCACTTTTCAGAGACTGAAATTTGACCTAGAGCCATCCTGCCGTAGCAATTAAATATATAGGAGAAGCAGTTTTCTGTTTTCTGACCGCTTGGGTTGATTGTAGGATTAGGGAAGGGTTGTCAGAGCCATAACACCGAAATGGTTGTAAATTTGTGAATGTCATCAAATGTGTGCTTTATGCATGTGTGGATTTGTAGGATGTGCTGGTGCATCTCTGTGCCTGCCAGAATTTATAAATCTATCCACACCTCGTCCTTCACTCTGCTTCCACTGAGAGGAGCTGTCTGTGGGTCATGTGCAGATTGTGTGTGAGAGGCAGCTTAGGCTGCAGTCCAGACCGATGCCGACGGACAACAAATCACAACACACACCCAGAGCGCAGGCTTTACAGCATTGCCACAGTTTCCTTTGGCTAGGCCACTAGACAGTCACTAGGCTAGCCATTGCAGTTAATGTGTTTCACCACATTCCTCAAAAGCATCCAAGTTTGACCAGCCATCTTCTTCTTCAAATACCTACAGGAAACCAAAACACTATGAGTACTGTATTAGGGATTCCATTATCAAGTTTGGTTGTATGTGTCAGCAGCCAGATGACTTGTAACTTAAGCAGTGAGATGTAGACAGAGATAAAATGAAGGCTCGTTCAGCAACAAGGAAGTTCTCATTCATTTTTTATGTAGTGCTTCAGAGGACAGCCCACAATGTACAGCATAATTACTCTGTTATTTCAGTGTGCCTCCATTCTTTCACATAAGACAACAGCTAGCCATTTGCTTGCTGTCCAAAAGCTAATATCCGGTTGACTCACCTCTCAGCTGTTTTACGCAGACTTAAAAATAGTTAGGGCCTTGCATTTGGTGTAAAAACCTATGATGACCACAGGGTACCAGAGCTGCACTCATCCGTGCTAATCATGTCAACCCATCTTACGTCAAAAAGTAAATGAGCTCAATGCAGGGTGTTTACATTGGCCTATCGTGACCTTTGACCCCCAGAGGCAGCCCTGCATATCACTTCTACAGAGCTACAACAAATACATGCCTTAGATAACTCACTTAATAGGCAGTTAGAGTCCTCTCCTTATTCTCTCAGGTAGACCAGATTTACAAAAGCTACAAAGTGCTGGCAACACTTCAGGAAAGTAAACATTTGCTGGCACACACCATTCTTTACATGAAGTCATTCTTGGCAGCCTGTAAAGGAAGTGTTAGCTGTCAAAGGAGCACAACTACACTGCCTGGAAAAGATATCACAGCGGCAGGAATGAGAGAACCACTCATAACAAGAGGACAGGAATGATTTTCTTCTCTGGAAGTTGAAGTGGATTTTAGGTGCAGATCAGCGAATTAATCATATGGCCATGAGTCTTTATTCAGCCATATTTGATTGGAATCTAGCATGGAGTGTGTCTCATCCAGGTTAGATATTTATCCATAGATAACAGAGCAGTGAGAACTGTGTAGAAAATGAGAGCAAGGCAATTCAAATTGAATTCTTTTATAGCTTTCATTGCTTCATTCCAAACCCCTGAGGCCAGTATCACTCTGATTTGAAGCAACAGTTTGTATGCTGGTCTCGCTTTTTGGGATGTGTGTGCTGATCACATCGACTCCAACAGGAAGCCAGGGGCTAATGATTAGCACATGTTTAGGATCACTAGGGTGCCACAATCTGGAGTTCGTCATGCCGTATGTCTCTGATTTATTTGGTTGTTGTTCCTGCAAAGGGACAGGCCCATTTCTAAAGGGAAGGAAAAAAGCTTTTTCGCCACTATAACATCTTGGCCTACTCTATCTCATTTAGCGCCCAACCAATGGAGATCTTCAGCTCAGTCACAGTCTATTGTGGAGATTTAGAGTTTAAAATGGAAGAGGTGAGATGGGGCATGCACGACACAGATGCTCTAATGTGATCCTGCTTCACACTTGCACACAGACCTGCCTGTAATGTTTTAATCACAGCAGAGATGTATTTGATAGTACAGCCTCTCAAAGATGAGCTGCAGTTTGCATTACAGTTTGAGGCCTGGTTAAATGTGAAGCCAGTGAAAGAATTGTGTCTCTTTGTGAGGACATTTTGTGCATGTTTATGTTGCGTGAAACCTGCAGTGTATTATCAGTGTCACTGTGTGTGAACAGTTTGACATGGCCTTGTTGAGTGTGCATTCCTTTAACATAGGTCTGCGTCTAGAGGGCTATGCTCTGTGGGATGTTATCTGATAGTCGCTAAGTGATGCAACACAAACACAAAGAGCCGCAAAAGGGAGGCTGGTTCAGCCATGAGGATGGGGTGGCACAAGCAAAGAGATTTACACATACTGGAAAGCAGAG
Organism: Etheostoma spectabile; assembly: GCF_008692095.1. Lineage (NCBI taxonomy): Eukaryota > Metazoa > Chordata > Actinopteri > Perciformes > Percidae > Etheostoma > Etheostoma spectabile. Next base: position 10,532,730 of record NC_045747.1, read on the forward strand.
AATGCATCTGCAAGAGGAATGTCACTGTCTGTGGTTTCAAATATCTAACAAAAACAATATAAAGTGATGCATTTTTGCATTTGACACTGCATTTTGATCAAACACAAACTTGCCAAACTAACAAAAGCTTGAGGTTCTGTGAGCACCTGTGTGCTGTGTAGATCCCAACTTTTTCCAGCTGTGATGATTCAGAGATGTCCGGAAAGATATCCTTAGATATCCATTTTTTTTTTTTTTTATGCACAGGCGTTGTCAGCTACTCCTGATGACATTTGACCGGACTGACTTCAGCGCTTTAGTGTTTCCTCTTGTTTTGGCAGTGGCTTCCATAGGTGAAGGAGCACTGAGGCGTTTCACCATTCCTGCATATTCCCACAAGTAAAATCAACTGTCCAGCTGTTCCACTAAGACATCCTCTAAACAGCCAAATCAGAATTATGTCCAAAACCTAACCCCTAATAGTTTCACCCTTCCCTCAGTCCTGTGTATGCAATTGGAGCTAGAGCAGTCCAAAAAAGTCATTAGGCCACTCCTGCAGCCCGGCGCTGTATACCAGGGCTGGACTTAAACTGAGGCTGACTCATTCTGTCACAAAGCAGCGGCCCATTCTAGTGACTGTGACACAAGTCTTGACTTGACTTTTGATATGAGCACTAGAGGGAGGCTGGGCGATTGTGGTTTTGAAAGAAACTAAGATCATTTGCATTGATGCCAAAAAGAAAACTGAAAGTTTGAACTCACTTTGACTCCCGGCTAATAACAAAGTCAACATACTATGATTGTAAGAATAGAGGATTCATGTTACAACTAGAGTTATCTACACCTATAAAAACAGAGTTTTCCAATAAAGTCACAGCCCAATGTTTCATAGCATTTCAATTTTAATTTTCAATAAACAAAAGAGAAATCACTATGACGCCTCTGTGGTTTTGTTTTAGGTCAGTTGTTTTGGTTGAGGTCAGGGGCGTCAGACTGAGAAGAAAAGGGGACCGAGTACCCAGAGTCCATGTGAGGAGGGCCCAAAATTATGCTAGAATGAATAACTGTGGATGCGGGGAGGGGCCCACAGAAAATACCTTTCTACAGGGCCCAGAATTTTGTGCTGCACTCCTGCTTGAGGTACTGCTTAAACAGCAATGTAACTCTTTTGCTCAAACCTGTGAGGTTTATTTGGGAAACAGAAAAACACTCTGGTATAGCCACAAACCTGTCACTTTCTAAATAACCAACTATCCAAAATAGCTCACCTTCTGAATCCCTCAATAAAGCAGGGTGTGTTGGTTTTAAATTTCAACTGCAGCTTTTCCACAATGGCCGTGACTATAGTAACCGGTGGTGAGCTGCTCCTGTCTGTTTGCTTTGTAATCCCACTCTTTCAAAAGAAGAAGAGAAGAGGAGCTGTTTGTTGTTGTTTAATGGGTCAATGGTTTCGGATGGTTTCCAGTGCTATCAGCCATAGGAAAGATCCTAACGCTTCAGAGTTATGGTTGAGCCTTGAGCTATCACTGACAGCACAAAGTAATCCGTCAGAGGGTTAGGCATGCAGGGTGTCATCACAATAACTGGGCATTTTTTTGGCAATGGCTTCTGAAATCCTTATCACAACACATCAAACAATAACTGTATGAAAGATTCATTAAAAAGGCAATATGTGAAAGTTTTTAGAAATACTAAACCGCTGTTTAATTACATGAGTGCAGTCTTATTAAATCAAATAAAGCTTCAGGGAAGAAAGGGTGGGTTACTGTGTTGCTTACTGCAGTGAAGCTTCATTTACTGAGGAATGAATCACAGATACTGAATTATGAGAGCTTACAGCAACAGAACTTTGAATTTTTAAGTTATCTTTGTTTTTATTCTTTAAATGGATTTATACACTTTAGAAATAGACCCGCCTTTTTTGTACAACTCTGTTCAATATGTCTATACTGTGAGTAACAGTGCAGGATTGAGTGTGAATCCTCTGATTAAAGAGGAGTGTTAGACGGCTGTGACATTTATAGTATCATCCCGCACACCTGCTCCAGCTGAGCAGCCATGTTTGACTTCTCACCTTTCTGCTGCTGCTGGCGCTGCCTTCCACCTGACAACTGCACCAATTACATCTTCATAAACAGCATTATGTTCAGCTGAGTGGCCGATTGTCAAAGAACTCTCTCTCTGTTTCTCTCTCTCTGCCCCCTCCAGCTCTGCCAGGGCTCACAGCACTACCTCTCCCGGCATCCAACAGTGAGCCTGGGCAACAGTTCCTCCCCTCGCATGTTTACAAACACAGACCACAGGAATCCACCTGATGAGCCAAGAACTGCAAGGGAGAGGGGAGAGAGAGAGGCACGGGCTGTGCTATCTGACCAAACAGCTGATCACAATCACGTTTGATCTAGGGTGGATTCAAAACAGCAAATGTGTGCTGGTGTCACTGTCATCTGCATTCTTGTTTGGTTTGCCACTTTGTTGTGAGGAAATGGCCTTATAACACAGTGTAATGAGGAATGCAGAACCACGGGTTGTGGTGGGCAATCTCTGTCATTCATCGTTGAATCATGTGTGAGTGGAGATCCAAGCCGTTTTATCAATTCAGCATGGCCGAAACATTACAACATGTTAACACCCTTTGGCACTGGACAAACTCCCCTATCTCTCCAGACGCGGGAGTAAACAGGAGGACTGCTTCACACACTTAGGCATTCTGGGCATACCGCGGGGCTTCCAGAGGGCTGTTCTGTTCACATGCACACAAACTCACGCACACCATCTGGACAGAACACTGTTGTACATGTGAGGTTTAGCTCAGTGTGCACATTTAAGTTCTGCCAGTTGGTGTGGCCTGTAAAGACAAAACATTAACAGAGATTCATGGTGCAGTGTGTGAATAGTGAACACCTTGGGATGCAGGATAAAGCGCTTTAAAGAAGAAATATTAAAGCTGTAAAATGCACTGATAACACATTAATCATAAAATGATTGAGTATCATAGACACATCATGTCCCCATTGGAATTTGTCTGCTCATGTCATAATGATTTTTGTTTTATTAGGAGTGAATTAATGGATGATTCTTAGGGTGGCCTATAAATGCAGACATGTCACAGAATTGTTAAGGCTTTGCGGTTTGCACAATAATAGCATATGATTCTTCAAACAATCCGGTGGACTTTAGGACAATCCAGATGATAGGCTACCACGAAATTAAGAAAAGAAGAAAAGAAGGGAAAACTTTTAGGACGGGCCGCTGGTGACGTGCAGGGCCTGCAGGGCGGTGTTTCTCAGGCGGAGTCTGATGGGGTGTGTGAGCCACATCTGGAATAGTAGCTACAGAGGAAGACGTCGAGAGAAGCAGAACTTCGCTGATACTTTCCCCAGCTCTTCACTCCCTTTTTCTCGGAAACAAACCTCTTGCTTTGCCTATTTGTAAGTTGGAGTAATGTTTTGGAGTTCCTTTTGTTTTTGTCAATGCAATTATTTTTGTATTAACTTTTCCCCCCAACTCATGCAACAGGACGTCACCCCTGGACTTTAAATCGATTTTGGATTTACTTATATGAAGCGAAAAAGCAACTGCGTGTCGTAAGTGCGTCTCGTCTCGTGCGTCACATTTGTAGATTTCACCACTCATACTAGATAGTCAAAAGCTCGAGGCTCGCGCATGGCGGCACTACGCTGGAATGTTTTTCGTGCCGATGGTTTAATTGGGTTTGTTTTCCAGCATCATGCATTGATTGGTCTTGAATCAGCCGTTCTTACTCACATCGACCTCCTTTTCGCCGAGCTTTTCTCCAGAGCTTTTCACTTATCATGCAAGCGCGCATTGTTTAAATTGAGTTGTAATTAAATCATTTTCAGTTGTAAAATAGATCAAAGGTTCGTGAAATCAACTTGAGAATCGATTTAGTATCACTACAGTTCGACTTTTTAACTCAACATTGCCCATGTTAGCCCCATCAGGAAGAAATTATAGTTTTTTCCTTCCTTCTTTCTTTCTACGTTTCAGTGTAAGAGGATACTTTCACATTCAGGTAAACATTGCGGTTGGTGCAGATATGAGGAAATAGCGCCATCTGGCGTTGAAATGAGCTAATATTAAACTGCACGCCTCAACATGGGTAATGGAGGGTTGGTAAACTCATGTGGATTGACTTTTTGGTCTCTTGTATCCCTCTAGATCTATTTGACAAAATGCTGCTCATTCTGCTTGGAGTGCTTGTTTTGCACCTAATCATTCTCACTCTTCTCATCGTGTCGACAGCAGCCAGTGTAAGTTTTTCTGTTAGACTTTATTCACTTTTAAATTGTGAAAAAAAATCTGAATGGAACAGGGGCATGGTGTGAATAAGCTAGACTCTAGTTGCTTTATTGTAATGGTCATTAACTGTTATTGCTGTTGGAGATTATAGCCCTCAGTTGTGCTGTGGATGCTTCAGCGTACTCTGTGTTGTTGTGTTTACCAGGCCTGGACTGTAGGTGGGGATAGCAGCACAGACCTATGGTACAGCTGCAAGACAACTAATGGAGGATACCACTGCAAGACAGCCAGCACTGAAGGTTAGTCAGCATTCCAGGAAAAAATAAATAATAAATGATGTATTGTTTTTGGTATTGCCTTATGAATGGAAAAAGTTCTGAATGCATGCTCTCCATCTGTCTTCTAGACTGGATCCAGGCAGTGCAAGCCCTCATGATCCTGTCCCTGCTATTCTGCTTCTTCTCCCTCATTGCATTCGTGTTTCAGCTGTTCAAATTGGTTAAGGGCGGACGCTTCTTCTTCACTGCCATCTTCCAGATCTTGGCAAGTAAGTATGACTTCATCACACGCTGACGGGTCACACCCCGAGCAGATGCGGGTGGAGTCGTGAGATCATTCTGCCTTCAGATCCTCCTCACCACTCTTCTCGTCTGTCCTAGGTGTGTTTGTGATGTGCGGAGCGATCATCTACACCGTGATGAGTCCGGATAATGGACCCAGCACACAATTCGGCTACGCCTATGTGCTGGCCTGGGTGGCTTTCCCTCTCAGTCTCATCAGCGGCCTCATTTATATCGTCCTGAGGAAGAAAGAATGAGAGAAGGAGCAGAGGAGAAAAGAGGAGGGGTAGTTACTGTAAGATACCCCTTACAACAACATCACACTGTGCCTACTGCCCACAGACCAGACTGACATCCCACAACAATACAACTAAAGTGCATGTGTCACTAAAAATTGTAAACACAAAATGGACATCACAGCAGGGGATCCTTTGCTGTATTTCAGTATCCATTATGTTTCCATCAAATGCTGAAAAATATCACACCTGTTTGCATTGTGAATTTTAACAAAGTGTCACTACATGTTCCCCGCAGTGACAGATAGTCTTCATTGTGTGTTTATATGTGTTTGCGACATATTGACTTTTGTTGCATGCTGGCACCCACAAATCCATCATGTGTGATTATAACAAAGATGAGTAATCCTGCCTTCCTTCAGTACAAAGATGTACATAGTGTCTGTGGTTTTTAGACATATTTATAACATTTTTACATACATTTTGTACATAGTTGTCAAGTTAACATTATCATGCTCATTTATGTGATAGAATTTTTTTGTCTCTCACAAATCATGCAGCTGTGCCAAAGAGATGTCGCTTAAACTGCAAGAGTATCAAGCTTTTTTTGGAGTGTCGAATGCTTTGAACCACGTGCCTTACTTAGAATATATGTTTGTCTTGAAGGAAATGATAGAACTCCTCAGAAAAAAAAAGTTAACAAAAAGAAGTCTTAATAAACTCATGAAGTTTTTCTGAATTATAATTGTACTTGATATGCCAAATAAAAAAATGGTTTTGCATTTTGTAATCTAGTTTTGAAAAAATGGTGCTTTTATACTATTCTTGAACTGTATAGCCTACTTTGTGATGAAAGTGTGTCATGTCCTGTGATTAATTTGCTTTGTACAAACTCCAGTTTGCATTTGTGTCAGTATTCTTCTAAATAAACCCTTTGGAATTAATGATTATTTGTCGGAAAGTCCAACTATAAGTAGAATTTACAGGGATTGGTTGAATGCCCTGTGTGCAAGTATACATTTAGTGTTCATATCATACACTGACCTTTTTTAAAGATATTTATTGTTCAGTGGTCTTACTCTGAACTCATATTAGTGCATGTGATAACAGTATAGTATGCAGTGAATAGCAAATGGCAAAAGTATTGAAGGCTGTTGAAGCTCCTTGTAGTAGCTTAGTTAACTAAGTACCTCTTGGTGGAGCTGTGACAAAAAACACTCCCAGGATTTTCACCTTAGGGTGACATATATCAACAACACATGCTTTGAGTTTACACTGTAAATAAAGAATGAGGACTATGTGAAAGAAATCAATGCTTTTGAAAATTTTAAAAACACTAGTTTGTACGCAGTGACTTTTAATAAAATGGATTCTCAGTAAAACCGATGATCAAATAGCTTGTCATGCACATTTATCCGGACTGGAAACAGACACACTTTTATACAAATAGCACCACCTGGCTACAGTTTAAGGACATGTTCAGTAACTGCTGGAAACTTGACATGTTATTTTAGCAAAACGACATAAAAGAATACAGTTAAATGTGGATCAGAAAAAAATGCCCCAACTCTGTGATGAAAAATGTGAAATTGTTCGATTTCACAGTAAAGTAAGGCTTTTAACACTCATTGGAGAAATTGCGTCTACTGACTGGATTCATGAGGTGCAGGTATCACCACTAGATGTCAGTAAAGGATTTATTCTTTTTTTCTTGCATTTGTTTTATTCAGTGGTGGCAGAAGTATTCCGGACTTTTACCGAAGTATAAGCATCAAAATCAAGTTCCAAGAGTCAAAGTACTCATTATGCAGAGGGGTCCATTTCATAATCATATTTATATATGACTGGATTATAATTAGTCATGCACTAATGTGTAAGCATCACTAATGTTGCAGCTGGTAAAGGTGGAACATATTTTACATGTCTAGGAGATGAACATTTGGCAGAAGTCCATTAAATTGTGTTTTAACCCACATTAAGCATCTCAGCAGTCTGTGGTGAAGACTCATGGCAAGAAGAACATTTTAAAGGATGACATTGTTTAAGGTTCCACTAGGTGGGGACTGCCATCAATATTTAGTTGTAACAAATTTTCTCCAAAGATCTTTTTTTTAATTTTTAAAAGAATAATCCAAACTCTGTAGGTTGTTGTTTGAGTCATGTGATATAAAATATGTTGCTGTTCCTCCCGCACTGAAGATGATACATTTTCCAGCTGTTTTTGTGGTTTAAACGTACAATACTGGGGTAACATGACACTAATCTTCTCTCATGCTCCCTCTTAGAAGTTAGCACCACAGTGGATTATTGAAATATGATTCTGCTCTTTGATCAAATGCAGTGTAGATGTCTTATACTTAACATCAGAAACAAAGTTTATGCCTGCCAGCACTCACATGTACAAAACTACAGCGTGCACAAGGCGCAATTCAATGTTATAGAACAAATCAAATTGTATACTTATAAAAAGGTCTTAGTGCCTGGCATTATTAATGTATTATTAATACCCACACATTGATTATATAGTATTGGAAGACACATATCTTATCTCTCTCTCTCTTTCTCTCTCTCGCTCTCTCTCTCGCATCTTCAGACTCCAGACATCATCATAGATAACACCAGCAGCCATGAAAGATGAACACAAACCTGTTTTTAGCTGCCTACCAGATGCCAAGGTGCAATTATAAGCACACACACACACACATACACACACACGTTCACACATACACACACACACACACACACACACACACACACACACACACACATATTTTACAAAACCTGTGTCAATTTTACACTGTACAGGTATGATGGCTGCTAAACATGCAAACGGTCGATTCAAATCCCATTCTCAAGTTTGTTGGGCTCTTCCTAACATCGTCAGTCCTGACACAAAAGAGAGGCCAGTTAATGTTGCCCTGGTTTAAGTCCCTGGGCAAACAGATAACATATTGAAGATGTCAAGAAAACTCCGGAGGCCTGTAATGGCCTCACAGCTCCATTTCAAACGTGCTTAACCTTAAGGGTTATTTATCACTGGGAGGGTCACCGGGGGGCACTTAGTATTTACTGCAGGACATGCTGGATGGGGGAGAGAGGCTTGAGAGGAAGCCACCCTCATCACCATCCCCTGGATGCTTACCTTGGTGGCTAACATACATTAACACTGTTTAACTACTTTATAAAGACCAGGATATTTCACTGACATGTCTGACTCTCCTAAGTGTTAAACTGTTGCAAAACAACAGCCAAGGACATTTACATGTAGGCAGCCAAGTGTTTTCTTGGTATCCCAGGAACGCATCAGGATCATTTCCATAAGTCTTCGGTTGGGAATTCTTCTGGTGAGGCAGTAATGGTCGTGAAGCAGCACATACAATGGACTGCAGCCAGCTGATAGGTTCCTGAATGGGAGATGTGAGGACTTCAGAGGAAGCTGCGGCCCTCCTCTCCTCTTTCTCTAGGTTTGTTGCCTTTTTACCCAGGGGGTCTGTCTCCCCAGAGACTTCAGATGTAGCTAAACGATAGAGAAAATGGGCAAACCCAGTTTATTCAAAGCTGTTTAATCACGCCCATAAATCTCGGAGAAATCAAAGCCCATCTTTTGCCCGCCCCTCTCCTCTCCCTTTGTCTTGCTAATACACATTAGAGTTCGGCTGGCTGCCCACTTTGACAGCAGCCCGGACAGGATCTGGGCAAAGTTGCAAATTTGGAACCTGGAGGCACCTTTGACCCATGACCCCTGCCGTTAAATCTTGCCACTAGACCCCTGCCATGCAGAGGTATCTCCCAGCTCAATTTCCTGCCTAAAACTCACAGGGAGACATAAACACACATGGAATAAAGACGACGGGCAAGAGAAAAAGACTAGTATTTGTTCCTTGTCTAATTTGTGCACAAATGCAAAAAAACACAAATGCACATGACTTCAGATAGGCATACACACACAAACTTACAAAAACACTCATAAAATACATTGGTTCTAATGATCTAAATTACTGTATAAGTGTGGATAACATCCCACAAACTCTAAATCACCCACCCTTGATGCTCTTCATAGCGTGGTTTCAGAGTAAAGAGCAGGTCACAGATGTGAAAAACATTTTCCTTCAGTAGTCAGCTGTCAGGAGCAACAGAGCCAAAAGTATTCAATGCAAAACTTTCACACTGCATGTAGACTTCAAAAATAGGGGAATATATTTTAATATTTAAGTTTTAGACTAAATTTTAAAAGTGTGTGTTCACTTATCTCAAGTGACTTTGAAAAATATTTGATTCACAACATTGCTTCTGTAACTTGAGACTTAAAATGAAACAGTGTAATAATTTAAGCGTTGATTAAGAAGAGAAAGAATCTTCACTGCTATATTTACGAATGTTAAATCTCATTCAATAAGTTTATGGGAGGGATTTGGGAAGAAGTGCAAACATGTGGTGCTTCAATGTGATGTTTCCTCCATATTCTGTTCATTTGTCACACACACATACACCTCATACGCAAGGCACACTCAAAAGCTGTGTGTCCAGTGGTCACTAACCAGCAACAAATACCTTGTAATCAAACACTAGTGGCTAACAAGGGTTTTAACATTGGTGTGACAAGGCTACTGAGGCAAACATTTCTCCTTTAATTATACAACAGTGAGCCGGAGAGTGTCTTGCCGCTCTCTGGTGTTTCAGGCCTGAGCAGAGCTCCTTCAAATTAGAGAGCAGTGTGACAGTGCCGAGATGCTTCACTGTGGGGAACCATGTAGCGGCGGTTGCACTGCTACTGATCCATTTATGGACTTCAAATACGCTTCCCACATTTGAGTTGGAGATGAAAATATGCAGATAATTTGAGAGAGCCTGTGAGAGCTTGCACATCCAGGCACGTGAGGATGATTACACACAAAGTGGCCAAAAAAATGATTTGAAAACATGATACAGTTGAAAGCAAAAGAGACTATCTTCTCGTCACGCATAAACGATGAGGCGATCACCCCAAAATGAAGATATTAAATGTATGTGATCCTTTTGTCTGTGAAATTGTGTATTTGCTAAGACGGTCTCTTATTAAGTGCCTGGAGGCTGCTTGCCAATTCAGAGGGTGACAGTACAGAAAGAAACCCCTCTGTACATTACTCCCAGAATTAGTGTCTTTTAAATTTGACTGAAACTGCTGCACGTTAATATTTCTTTGTGAACTTACGTAAACCATGTTGTGAATGTTAGCTTTTAGTTTCTTGTAGCTATTTTTATAATCTATTGCGGAGTTTTTGTTCTTCATTATTGGATGTCTCAGTAGTACAGAGTAACCCTGAAAAAGATAGATATACATGCATGCATATAGAAATGAATACATGTATACGTAAATCCAATTACAGGCATTCATCTGTCAGTTGGCTAAATAAGCCTGAAAGGCGGATGTGATATCTGTTGACAGATCAAATGAAGGATGGCGGTTGTGCCCTAATTAAGGGGTCAAACTGAAGTAGCTGTGCTATTTCAACCTCACTGACCCTGGCCGGTGGCCCCAGTCTCCCCGGTGGATTTCAGAGTGGATAAGGAGTTGAGACCAGCCGAGCAGTAGGTGTTTGTAGTGGGTGTCTTTGTTTGTCTTCCCAGCCTCAAAAAACTTCTCTGGTGACTGATTATCAGTTTCCTGGTGGCTGCTGAAGTCTGGAATAAGGAAAGCTAGAGTTCCACCTTTAGCAAACAGTTCACTGCCCAAAGTTCAGAAAAAATGGTTGTTGAGATGGTGGCTTATACCAGCTGAAAGCTTCACATACTCAGAGCTACACACACAAACACACACACACACACACACACACACACACACACACACACAAAAACACACACACACAAAAGTAGGTCCAGAAATTGCAAGTTCTCAGACACAATCTGCTCAGACAGTCTTTGCCAGGATACCTTTCTTATCTAACTGATTCGTCAGCAGTTAAAATCCTACGGATTGCCTGCATCCTCTGATTGGATGTAACGGCCTATTTCCTCCCTCTTCCTCTTCTTCTTCTTAAAACTACAAGCCAGGTTAAGTTTATACCAAGTCATCCATTGAAAAATGGCTGAGGCCAAAATAACTTCTGAAATGCAGGTCTGCTGTTGTTATGCTACAGCTGCAAATTTGTTAATAGCCAGGTCCACTTAAGGCATTATGGCCACCCCACAAGCTATACATTATTGTCGGCTTAGATTGCTTCTGTGAGTCTTTTATTTGCTCTTAAAATGACTGAGATTCTAATACAATGACTGACTGAGCACAACAGATTAAAAGGCAATTTGATAATGTTATGAGAAATGTTTGAGAAGTATAAACACCATGTCTTTCTCAATTAAACTAAAACGTGCCTTCATTTTAAGGAGATTTAAAGTAGCAAAGAAATTTCTTCTTCTCTACAAATTCAAGTGTAAGAATGTATGAGTAAGAATTCTCAATTAGGGCTGTAAAGAGTGTTGATGTAATAGAGACTGGATAATGTAAGCAGCACAAAGGCCAGAAAACCTCTTTAAAGCTGCTGGCATAAACCTGTAAACAGTAAGGAACCCCAGCTGTAAGCAGCCAGTCAAAATCTTGTTATCCCTCAGTTGACCCTGTCAGGGAGAATGGACAGTCACCTAAATATTAAGACAGAGGGAGACAAAGAGAAAAGAGAGAAAAAATCTTCTCAGAGTACAGACTCCTAAGTTCAGATGGGGTTATTAGGTTCACCTTAACGTCTGCATTGTGCAAATATTGACAGTGACGCCATCGTCTCATCTAATGACTTGGCCCATGCTTGATCTCTCGACCGGCCATGTTGCCTACAGACTAAAGAGGCCAAACAGCTGCTCTGTGATCGCTTCACTTCTGTCCTGAGCAAATCCAGACCAGTCTGGATTTACTAAATCTTGCATCGCCAATGATTACCCATACTGCCTACAGCAAATATGGGAGATTTAGGGGTATGCACAATTGCAAAAGTAAAGCTACAGAGGGATGGATGCACATGTTATTAGTTCTTTATAAATCACTTGAGAACAATCTGACTGTAATGAGAAGTGTATAACAAAATCTTCTCCTATCATATTTTTTCAATAGATAATGACATTACTACATCTGGGGAGGGACAGTATTTAATTTAATTAAATAGTTAAATACCTAATTGTTAACATTTGAACAAGTTAACATGAAATACAACATCAAGACAACTTGTGTGAGGCCATTTTGTAACTCAATCACTTTCACATTCCACATTACAATTAAAATCTGCTGTTGAAGTAATTATTAGTGAAGAAAGTTTGTGATACACCATTCATTCAATGCTCTTCAGAGAAATGATTTGTTGAAAACCACTCCTTTGCTCTGACTGAAGACTGAAGTTTCCTTCTGCAACAACACATTTTCTGTTGTGCGTGTGTCAAAATAACAGTTAACTGAGACAAGCCAGGTTAATTCAAGCGTTTCTAAGTGCCTCTTATTCAATTCTTCAACAATGTCAGGCAGATACATTTCCCCAGGCCCACACAAGGCTGTGAACCCTATAAATGTGTTTTTGAAAAGTCTGAACTGGTGAGTGAATTGTTGTTAAGCAAGAAAACACTTAAACTATAAACTACGGCGCACCCTTTGCACAGCTGGCATGTACTGTACATCATTACCGCCAAGTATAACTCTAGCTACTGGAATATGGCTCATACATTAATCATCTACCAAAATCATAGGAATGAATGACAAATGATCAGACAATCTATTCTTCAAACAAAACCATGCCAAATTGAATCGGTACAATAACGTTGTTCATTCTTCAAAAAAAATGTAAGACTTCAAAAGGATTTTTTGGACATCTTAGAAAGCCTGAAGTGGCAATGGCAAACAATGATGATAATTAGCCATATCATAAGGGGCATCGACTAATGAGCCAGTTAACCTTTCAACCTGCAGACACAGGACTCCTGATTGGCCAGTGAAGTCAAGCATGACTCCTTTTGTCAACTCCATCAAAACAGGATAGCAAAGCTTTTGAACAATCATCTGTCTCCTGTTTTCTTTTTGTCACAAAGCCTGCACCCTGGACATGCTTTCACAGAGTGTTATGTTGCACGATGCACACATATTTAATCCAAAATGAAAATACAAAATTGTAATAGTTACATCTCTTCAATGGAATGAAAGGACAAGGCAGTTAAACCATGCATTTATTTATTTCATTCATTACTGCTTGCTCCTCTTTTTTCTGCTCGACATTATTTTTAAGCTACTTTTTCAGAAGTGTGTAAACATGACTGGAGATGTGTGGAAGGACTATGCAAGGACAGGACTGTATGTCACATGTTCCTACCTCTGCCCCCTATTTCCCACGGGCGAAACAAGCATAATAAATCTGATCTGGCCATAAAACTCTGGCCTCAACTGAGACAAACACTTAGACGTAAACACAACACATTCCTTTGCACACAGCTCGGTTAGTTAAAACCTAAATCGTTATTGTGACTATTATTATTGTGAGCTTAATATGGACTCATGAAACCCATCATAAATGTTTGCTGCATTGGTTAGCTGTACCAATATGTAAACAAAAATACACCAAGGCTAGTTGTGTGTGGAAACAGCGCAGCCAGATGTCCGGACCACAGCAGCCTCATGCTAAAGCCTCATGCTAAAGCCTCTGAGCGTTCACATGTCCTTCTCAACCGCTACTAAAGATGAGTGGTGAGTGCAGCTGACCAACCCTGACGGCTGTGGCTCACCAAAGTCTATTTGATCTTGGTGCAGACTGCTTGAAGGCAGGATCTTGCAGGAAGTCTGTTGTGAGCAACGTGAAGTCAATTTTGATACTCACTGACACGGTGACCTTTTGAAATGAACAATATTTGCATGGTCATGATTTCTGGAATTTTTAACAAGGTTATTTTGTAGAATAAACATAACATATGACACAAATTATCATGTATTATGTATGTTGTAAAACATGTCTGGAGTGAATCTTTACCCAAATTTAGTTTACAGTTAATACTGGCATAGAAAAAAAAAAGGCCATTTATTCTCATGAAATAATTGTAAAAAATTGTGTTAGTTGTACAAAGTCAGACAACTTTCTTTGATAATATATTGCATGAATTCCTAATTCATGCCCCATAAAATGTCTGACATGATGTACCATGTGAACCTCGGGAGGTTTGAACTTTGACATGGATATGTGTTAGGCACTGGAACAACCAATGAAAAGAAAAGACGAGGAAAAGGGGCAGTGCAGCCATGTCAGCTATTATTGTGCCTTCAATTTAAATTAAGAAAAGTGTGGTGCACACTTGCTTTCTGTCTCAAGAAGCTTTTTGAGAGAGTAATTGCTCCAGACCACACTCTTGCAATGTAGGTCGGATATTGAGCTTCATTTTTTGCCTGTTAATTATTTGCAGGAGGAGAGAGAGAGCTGAGGAAAGGAGAAGAGAGAGAGAGAAGGCCCTTTGAAAAGAACCTCTGTACCTTCTGAGCTGTACTCTGGGTGGAAGTGGAGTTCTCGATGAGCTAAAAGCATTGCATGAAGCCATCTTTAAAGCTGACAAGTCTTTGATCCAGCGGTTTTCCATTATTTTTTTTCTGATTAAGGTGGAAATAGGTCTTTTCATTCATGTGGATATGTCCTGTTAACACACAAACACACACACACACACACACATGCATTCATCCTTAGCCCTAACTCAACACAGTCACACAGCGCTGACAGACCAAATGCGAGATGCTAAAACACAGGTGACTCCAAAAAGTACATCCAAAAACTGGTTGGAGTTGGAGAACAAGGGAACAAAGTCAACCTGAAAACAATATGGAAAAGAGTAAAAAACATAGGGAAAGAATTTGCAAAATAGTGTCATACTACTGGAACATGCTTTCACTAAGAATTTACTTCCCAGTGTATGCATGTAACACATTGCAGATGAAGTCAGGCCATAGTAAAGAGATGACATTCTAGGTGAAACAAGAGAAAATCACCTTCCATTTCAACACTTTTGTAAACTCCTCATGTCTCTTTAACTTCAGCAGACTATATGACCTTATTGCTCCTCTCTGTCTTGGTTACAGAAGTGGAAACTTAACACAGCATTCCTGATTATGACCTGAAAGTGGCATCCATCATTGTATCCATTTTTACTGCTTGTCCTGGTCAGAGAGCGACAGCTTGTATCATACATGGTCAGGCATGCAGTATTGTACTTTAAATATATTTCAAACAGTAACTGTGCCGACGTTCTTTCTTCACTTCCTGATACAAGTGACGGTGTTGGTGAAAGTATGTGGACGAGCGTAGAAGATTACTTAGCCTTTCTTCAACTTGTATTTACTTGCAACAGAATCTTGTAGAGTTTACAAGCAGTCCAAGTTGACCAATCGAAAGTCCTCCAATTTCCATATGGTATCTCTGTAGCCGCAGTCGCTTCATCGTGCAGTAGGCATGCTTTTGAGGAGGTACGCCTTTTTTGTGGCCTGCAGAGAAACCACATCTCAGCCACTTGATCCTATTCTGTCAGTCACAACCTAAATCTTGTAAATGTAGGCTGAGTAAGGGATGGAATAAAGATTGACCGTTAAAGTGAAAGCATTGCATTAAAGCTTTATCCTCATAGGTAGTGTTTTAACTCCACCTTCTAGTATGAGCTCAGATCACTTGGAGCCCCTATGGATTTTCTGCAAACCACTCAAATGAACATCAGAGGTCACAATCCAATTTAACCAAAAAGACATCCTATCCAAACAGAATGTGTGTTTAAAGTAAGCAGTAGAAGCCACATTGAATTGTAACGGAAATTTTCTCTGACAAAACCCGTTCATTGAGTAAAGAAAATTGATGTCAAATTTAGCTTACAATCAGGAAACATCATAATCATATGATAATAATAATTAGGAGTAATAGTAATTGAAAAAGCAGCCTATTTTCTGAACATAATATAGTAATTACCATAACAATAGGCACTGTATTACTGGAGGAATAATTTAATTAGTCTGCCTTGTCTATCCTAATATAGAGCAACTACCATTCATCTAAGATGTGGGTCACTGGTTAATGCTTTCACAAGTGACCAGAGAGGAACGCAAACTGTTTAACTGTGTGAAGTTAATAGCTGGATGTAGAGGGCACACTGTCACAATACTGCAAATGTGGCATGACAAGTAGTAAGTAAGTAAGTGTGTGTGTGTGTGTGTGTGTGTGTGTGTGTGTGTGTGTGTGTGTGTGTGTGTGTGTGTGTGTTTAAGCTATGAGGATCTGAACCATCCACCCACCTAAACATGATGTGTTATCCCTCCCACCCTTGTTCCTCTGTGCGCTGATGAAGGTTGCAGCAGCAGCTTTGTCAGGAGAGCCAGAGTTGGACAGGGAGCAGGATCAAACGGTTGGTCGTCTGCAAGCCCACTCTATAAAACATCTCTGTACATGGGGTTGGAAAACATCCTTGGGCTTGTGCTAAAGAAGTTAGTGTTAAATCTGATATTTACTTTTCTTCTCCATCTATAATGTAACACAAATCAGGGCCTCTTGTCACTTAGTAGTGCTAATGATAACCTTAGTTTTTTTTCAGGCTATCTATTTATTTGTATGTGTGGTGGATTTGATTTTCAACTCCTCACAGGAGCACTGTTCTGGCCACCTCAAGCTCTAAATCAAGTGGAGAAACAATTTAGAAAAGGGTAGGAATGGTGATGAAGTCACATTAAGTCGTGGAAAGCACCGTTTGTCAGTGTCCATCCAGATGTCCTTAATTAAGTTTCAATTGGATGAATCCTCACCTCAAAATGCCAATGATCACTACCAATGCAGAAAGAAAACTGTGACTACAATCTTTCCATAAACGTATCTTGTTAAGATGTAAAACCCTAACCACACCGCAACCATAGATTATGAGCTATAACCACAATGTTTCCCCGACTTTAATCATAGTTTCCAAATATTAGAAGTGGACATTAAAAAGGGTTGCCAGTAAAAGTAAACCAAGGTTTGTGCGGAAGATAATCTCTTGAAACAAAGTTCTCTATTTCCATGCTTAATGCATAGTCACTCAAAACAATGACAAACTCAGTGCCATTGCCAAGAATGACCCTTAATTACTTTCTTTGATGAGTTACTTTCTTTTAAACGGTTAATGCTCTGACAGATGAGAAGAGATTTTTAAGTGTGTATAACAGATTGGAAGTGTTTGATTGAAATAAACCT
This sequence comes from Etheostoma spectabile, assembly GCF_008692095.1. Taxonomy (NCBI): domain Eukaryota; kingdom Metazoa; phylum Chordata; class Actinopteri; order Perciformes; family Percidae; genus Etheostoma; species Etheostoma spectabile. Next base: position 10,549,953 of record NC_045747.1, read on the forward strand.
TGATGGGTCTGGAGCCTCACCTTCTCAAACTAGCACAGCAGCGCTCAGCACCCTCAGCACCGCTGCTGACATAAATGTAACACTCACTCACTGAACATTTAATTGGAAGGTAACACATGAAGGAAAACAACAGAACAAAGACAGTTTCTGCCCTCCAGATGGGATGGATGTCCTAGATAAAGACCTCTCTTATGGTAAAGGCTGAAATTAATTCCATACTGTACTGTGACAACTCTCCAGGTCGTAATCATCAGGCATTGCCTGAAACGTAGGCAGAGAGAATGGGAGCATCTTAATTGTGAACCTTGTTACTCTGAAGACTGTGAGCCGTCATCAAGGGTAACCCAGTGAACAATAAAGCTGTAGGTGCTGCATATGTTACAGTGATGACAATGATAGCAACATTTGAAATTAAACAGTGGTTTTCTATACAGTATGTCAAGCATCAGTTGCTGTTTACCGCAAGGAAGGAAAAAGAGAAGATCATAGGAGTTCCTCCACATAACTTCGACCAGCTGGTGTACACCCACAGATTGGAAAAAAATGGGCTTTAGGGCTCAGCGTGTTTTCTCACAATGTGACTTAATGGAAGTAATCAAAGGGAAAAGCAGCGGAGAGTAAGGGTTTGAATGAATTACAGGATAATTGCTGAGGCTTTTAGATGTGGTATGATGCAGCACAGGCTTGGATACGGAGGGAAAGCGGACGAAGACAGGGATGGGACTAATGTGTTTGTTTTTGTCACTATAGTAGTGTCTCTGTTTACGCTTTTTTGTTTTTGATGCATTTGATGTACTTTTACCTGTGTCTACTGTGTACAATACTTGTGTTGTGTTTTTCTCATGCCATCAACCTGCCAGTTGTGTGATTTGTTTGATCTGGAATAGTTTTTGTGTCATTTTACTTGTGTGTTTCTTGTTTTATGTGTAGCACATCTACTGTTTTAAGCCATCAACCTGCCAGGGACTGCAGATGAAAATTAGCCTGTAAGGCTAAATCTGACACATTTACATGTTGGACTCTGTACTCATGTTGATTATTGTGTGTTGTCTCTTTTAAATAAAGAAATCTAAAAAAAAATCCTTGTGTGAGAGGAAAGCTTGACTTGAGATGCATTCTTTAGCAGACCCACTGCTAAATTAATTATTACAGTTTGTTTGGTAGCATGCAGATAAACTGTAATTTCTCATAACATCTGACATATTTTAAATTTGAGAAACAACAGCGCTCTCAAAAGACCAAATGTAGTAGAAATGAGAGAAAGAAGTGAGAGCTTGTCATCTTACAATGAGTGACAGCACTCCCCAGATACCATGGCAACACAAGGAATTCTACTCGATAAAGCCCATGACGAATCAGGACCTTGATGTTCGCTGTTTTCCAACTGAGGACAGCAGGGGGAGGGGGATCAAGGAAGGGACCAATTAAGAACAGGAATAGTTTGCATGTGTCATATAAGTTATCAAATTTGATAGTGCGAATGAATGCCATCCTTATTTTCAATTTGAGGCTTGCAATTATGAATCTTAATCAAATCATCAACTATAATTTGGTGGTTGGAAGTGTGAAGAGCTCAACAATGCAAAGAGAAGTTTGCAATAGTTACACAGATGGTTCAGTCAGTACCGCAATTTTCCTTTCACCCTTTGTAGAATTTAAAGGGATTGTTTGGATATTTTTAAGCGGGGTTGGCTGTGGTATTTAGCCATAGTCAGTGTATTACCTACAGTTGATGGCAGTTGGCACGTCCTTAGTTTGGAGAAGTTGGTAGCTGGACAGGCACTGAAGCTATGAGCAATGTACTGCTGTGGACAGGGGCAGCAGCTAAACATATTTTAGTCACCTAAAGAAGCCCACCTGACATAAAATCAATACCAGTTTAATTGTACCGTATATTTAAATATTTTCACTGCTTTACCTTGTGGTAATGTTATTAATTATTATATATTACCCTGTTTATGTTTACGTGTGGGTAGCATCGCTTTGCTAGACCCTCTTCCAAAGCACGCTGAAGGAGGGTCTGGCTTCTCCACAAAATAGTTGTGCAAAAAAAAAACTCAGTGAAGCCAGATAATCTAGCTGTGTCTCTATTTACCATACCGTGATCTGAGGAGCAGTCAACGATCCTCATAAATCCACCAAACTTAGAAAGTGGAAGAAAACGGAAAAAAAACATGCATCTGGGGGAATTTCCTGCAGCAATGAAACAATCCCGGAGGTCAAAGGATAAAATGGGCGGATAAAATGAGGGGATCTGAAGCTGAAGCTATGCTCTCCCACCAAACTCCAATGACCAAAGCAGTATGAGCATGTTTACAATCCCCCCCATTGTAGGATCACTACAATGCTACATAGTTTGCACACATTTTAATGGCCAGTATAGTGCGCTGATGTTAAATTTTAGTGCAACAAACGCAAGACTGAAAGCAGCCTTAAGCAACTGACAGCCAAGGATGACACAGCCGATTTTATTTTTTTGCCTGGCACAAACTATAAGGACCAGAAATCAAAAATACTCAAGGAGAGATATGTGAAATTTTTGTATGAATTGGAGATGAACAGAGTCTGGTGCAAGGGGCTGTCTTGGGAAATTATCTGCTCCATTCTGGCATTGCTTTAATTTCCATTTAATCCCAGGAGCAGGAGTTTAACGAACCAAGTAATTGTGAAATCATAATAAATCCCTCCAAGCCTTGAAATGATCTCTGTGTGAAGTGTTTCCCTGATGCTCGAGGCACACATATTACTGTCCATAGTTAAATTTTATTGTAAGATCTCTGTTAAAAGCCAACAAGTTGTGAACTCACACTCCACCCTTTTTATCCTTGTACCCAGCCATAATGACATACGTTCCGCAACATAACTTTATTAATTGCAATACCGTGTGGGCTTGTCTCTGCCATGTCCAGCAGTCAGAGGCACTATTTTTAAAATATCCTTATCTATGACACATGTATACCGATAAATGAAACTGTCTGGTCCTGAGGCCAGCTCAGACAGTGATATGCTTTCCACTCCAGATTAGCACCAGCTAAAGGATCTTCCTGCTTGGCCTCTCAGGAGGTTGCAGACAGACGACAGACCATGCAGTCCAGTCAGTAATCCCACTGAGAGTACCACAAAACCCTCACCCCTCAAGGTCCAAATCTTGGATTATAAAGGTGACATTGGTCCATAGAGAGTAGAGGGGGCTGTGCACAACTCATTACAGAGAAAGGATAAGACTGGAAAAGCTCTCGGATGTCTGAGCTGGGTGGGGTCACAGGTGGCAGAGCCTGAGCAACTAATGCTGAAATGTAAATGTACCGGAAATTATAAAATTTTAACAAGCTTTGAAGACAATGTGTTGCATCACATAAGACAAACAATTACTGTGCTTTGAGCAGAGCTGTTCAGATTTGAAGTTTCGTCCCACAATTCCGCAGCCAGGATGGTTCTGCAATCAGGGACTCAATAAGTGAGGTAGAGTGATAAATCATCATCACAATCATTACAATGGCATGCCACTGGGATTTGAAGAGGACTTGTTTGGCCTAATGGAAAGTCCAAAGTGGTACCAGGCTGGCGGGCGACTGCAACAAATAGTGCTGGGAGACCACAGAATGAACATTAATGACAGAACTGCCTCTACTGGTTAGAGGGCACTTCTCCCTTCATACCTTTCCTCCAGGGAATCTCTGGTTACAGCGCGTGGATTTCAGTGGAGGTGATGCAACATCCAGGCTTCACAACATCACAGTATCTGTTTGTCCTTTGAACAATATGGACTGAAATATAGTTTGTTTATATTAACAAAATCTGATAAAAATGAAGCATATAAAAACTGTTTGCCTAATCATAATGATTGGCAAAGCAATAAAAAAAGAAATACAAGCAACTTCAAAGCTCAAATTAACAGCCATGTTGTGGGCCATATGTGAAGTCTAATAATCTCATTGGACAAAGTTGGAAGCCTTGACCCTTTAAAGAGCAATGGGGAGATCAGCTGTCTTGCACAAGGTTAATGGTTTATAGACAATGGACAAAAGTTTTTATCTTCTGGGAGCTTGAATTAAAACAGAATCCAGAGTAAACTAAATTCCTATAAGGACGAGATGAGAGCAATTTCAAGCGCATTAAAATACCTATCAACTGCACACAAAGTAAAGCTATGCTGAAGCTTGAAGGCTTATTAGAGTCAGAGCAATTACTTAATCAAAAATGTGATTAAAAGAGGTTTGACGACTCTTCCCATCTGTTGCAACCCATGATCAGCTAAAAATAAATAAGTAATAACAATAATAATAATAAAGAGCAGCGTGTAACAGACTTGATAACATTCACAGCTGAATGCTGACAAAGGCTAAACTATAACTCCATTAATGTGAAAGTGAAAACATGTTATGAGGTTTGAATATATTTTATCCTTGATTTTATTTTTAAGTGCAATAAAGTGTTGATATGTCTACAAAGTGCTGTAGCAAACTCACTGCAACCTGTACAGTGAGTAACAATAAGTATTTTGATTACCAAAAGAGAATTGCTCCTTCTTCTCTTCTTTTTCGACAAATTTTGAATAAATTGTTGAATCTTACTCAACACATTCTGAAAATTCTGTTTTACACAAAATTGTCATTGTTATGCACTGAGCCCTGGAGCAAGAAGAGAAAATGTACTAAACCACAGCTCTGGTGTTGTCCTTAAAAAATCTGCCTTAATATACTTGTAAGAACGTGTTGAGAAGTGTTCAGTATGCTATGTGTTATGACAAGCTGTTTTAGATGCAGTCAAGCATTCACAGCTCTGAGTCTTGCCAATGAGGAGCTGATGTACATTAACTGCACATCTACAGTAGATTTGACCTGACAAAATGTAGTGTCTGTAATCTGTAATCTGTAATTTAGAAAAAGCATCTGCCTTATCTTCACACATACATTCTCACCCATGTTATATTTTAAATTTGGTAAGTCAAGCTGGTCCCACACTTAGAAGCCATTTTGGAAAAAGGATTGGATTTGGATTAGCTATGTCAGCACAGATGTGTTAACTCCAACTCTACTGTCTCAGTTTTATGCTTGTCCTTCCAATCGGATTAGGATTAAGGGTTTGGACAATGCAGAATAAGAGATTAAGGGCAAGAGAGGAAGGCAATTGTCTTGCTTACCTCTGAAACAAAGTTTAACCACAGTAAGAATGATTATGTCCCCCTTCTTATCTTTCTGATTTGGGTGCTCTTTCAGAGATGTTAGTTATGTTCTAGAGATCAGGCTTTCATGGTGCTTGAAGATAAATACCCCCAGTATTTAAAAATCTCTGTTCTTCCTGTTGATGACTAAACCAAATCAACAATGTTAAACATTTGCTGTTCTTTAACCTTTTTCAACATATATGATTCTTTGAGAATCAAAGACAAAAAATACTTTTGGATGTCATTTGCAGCCCGACCTTGTATGATAGCTCACAAAATTCATGTGGGAGTAAAAAAAGTCACCAAACAAAATGTGAAAAAAGTTATGAAAGCTCATTCAACCCTAGCAAGGTGCATTGAGAAACATGATTCTCTGCAGGAATCAAACTCCACATGTCTCTACATCTTTTCTCTAAACCAAACAGTCTGCTTTTGAACTATGATGTTATATTTTCTTTCACAGCTCTGATTCTTGTCCCCAGTGGTAGCTGCCAAGTGGATGTGTAAAGTTTCTTGATGCACAGGGCTGCCAGGTGTCTTATTTTTATTGTCTTCCCAACCTTCAAACAACAGCAGCCGCCCTTACAACAGCCTGGAGGGATGTGCGCTAACAGCAATTCCCAAGTTGGAAGCCTAGCAATTAAAGCACCCCTGTATCCCTGTAATTGCAAAGGGAGCTGCTTCCTGAGTGATCAGACTGCTAGGCTGCCACCAGGGAGACTAGCCTCATCACCTCTGGCAGCCCCAGGTAAATGAAGGTGTTTTGCTAGAGAGTTAAATAAAGATTGCTCGTTAATAGAGCAGGGTCATTCATTTCTCGCTTGAACCTCAGCGCCACATGATGGATGGGACAGCCAGGTTTCTTGAGGCAAGTGCACAGACAACCTGCTGTGCCTCCCTTAAAATAATGCAGAACATGATGACAGATTAGCAAATGCTTCTGGAATAAAAACAAATACATGCAATAGACTGTAATTCTGCAACCGAATATTGTGTCATCAGCAGCGTAATGAACATGATTACGTGTGCTTCAGGTCATGGCTCAAACACACAACCAGGAAAAAAAAAACTCCTGTTCACACCCACATAAACACATTTAAACAGGGGCTTGAAACCTGACCTCACTTCATATTGTCATGGGGGGGGGGGGGGGGACAGCTAAATGTAGTTAACGCTGCCGTGCTGATTAGCCAGTTGATGGTAAATTAGACACAGCAGTACACCTTTGCCTGCAGGGATCTAGAAATCCAGGTTAGGTGGGGGTAGTGCATTAAGGAATAATACAACAAGTATTTCAAAGAAAGTAAAACAACAACATAGACCAACATTTTTAATATAATACAGTAAGATAATTCGAATAAAGTAAAGCCAGAGATGAAAGACTATTTAAATTTTGGTAAAACATATTTATTTCTTACTTCATTAAAAAATGACATCACTGCACCTTTTAATTAACTTCTCAGTCAAACCTGCTTCAATTAAATGTTTGTAAAACAATGCACACAGCATCATAGTGCCTCTACAGTGGGGTTGCAGTACATCATTATGGAATGACGTCTGTCTAAAATGCTCACAAATGTATGTCTATAAAGGTTGAATAAAACTCAACCATACATGAAATTTACATGAGGAATTTTGGCCCTAATTAAGTTTATTGTTACTTTTCTTCAGCTATTGCTAAAAGTAAACTACACAGATGCTTATTTCAGTTGGTGTATCATAAGTAAGAGCATCATTAACACATCTAGTATCATCTGTGGTAAAAAATAAATAAAAAAATAAAAGAAGCCATAGCCTACAGGATGATCCATGAGAGCCATTTCAATACAGATCAATAAATGTGAATAAGCCATATGAATCATTTTCTTTTTTGGAAAGAGCAATACATGATTAGGCTTTTTGAAGCCTGTACAGCAGATTTATGGAAGGAAAAATAACATCCCAGAAGTTTTGTGACAGGACCCTCTATTGTATCCTAATTAACATTCCTAAATGGACATAAAGTCAAAACATTGCAGTGGAAATGTTTATTATTATATTAATTTGAAGTTGGCTCAAGGGTCAACCATAAACTTACCACCATTAATGGATCCATGTTTTATTGCGGGGCTCAAGAGATCAAGGCAGTGCCATCACTCAGGTCTAATTGACATGATGAGGAGCTATTACTGTATTGATCCACCTGGCAAGTGGCACTGGATCAGCTGAGTCCTGTATCGACCTGACTAAGAGGGTCCACAGACCTCTGAGGGTCAGGCAAATGTTAAGAGGATATTACTATTTGTTTGTAAAGTTGGATCTCGTTCAGCTTAAGGTGAAGCAAAAGCAGCATTTGGAAAAGTAAAAGAAGAAGAATTTATCCACAAGGCCAAACACATGTAATTGGGGAAAAAAGGAATACTGACCCTGCTCATTATACCCGTAAAAACATTGTGCTTTTATAAAAATGTTTATGTACTTGATGAGAATTGAAACTAGAACATGAAGCATGTTGTGGATCATGAATAAACCTGGTTAGGCAGCTTAGTGAATTAATATCATAACAATAAATTATCATAAAATAGACTTCTGAACTTTTTACATATCCACCAAAAACTGTGCATACACTGTATAACAATATCTCCAGATTGAAAATACAGACAATGGACCAGCATAAGTCCGCCATCATAGATTTCCTCTCAGTCCCAGCCAAAGTCATGACCAGTCATCTGGTAAAACTTGCTATTAAAGGGTTTATAAAAGTCCCTTAGCCTCTTTACCACCTCTGGGTCAATATTAGGATGGGTCCTGCCTTTGGTTTTGCCCAGGCAGTGTGGCTTGCTGTTCACCTCAGGTCTTTTGAGGCAGGGGAATCCCTTTGCTGGGTTAAAGTGGAAATGCTTCTCCGTGACTACCCTCCTGAGCCCAAGAAAGTCCTGGACACGAGCCATCTCACCTGCAGGGTCGCTAATCAGACGCTCTCCGCTGACAAACAGCAGCTGCTCCGTAGGGAAGTACTGGAGCCAGCGCTCAAGGTGCTTAGCGTACATGCCTATTTGAACAGCGCTCCATGTGGTGTCAATGAGACCCGCTGACAGGTTTTTAAAGGTCAGGCTTTCGAAAGAGAGGATGTCCGGCTTCTTGGAGCGAGTCTGGGTGTAGTCTGAGATGGCCCGGGTGACAGGATCACGGACAACTACAATCAGCTTTGTATCTTTAGACATGGTGTAGATCCTCGCAGGGACCTCCTTGGTGACATAATAGCTGGGGGTCTTCTCCATGGTCAGCTGGCCCTCTGATGACTTGGGCATCAATTCCCTGCAAAAAGAACACAAACACACTGTACGCTTTACATTTGCATTATGTTTTTCAATCTTCTTTCCGCTTTTCAAAAGTAAAATCTTACAAAAGCCCCCAAACAGGAAGATGAGATGAACAATAACACAGTAGCTCCCTGGCAGGTTTAAAGTACTGTCAGGCAGGAGCAGGTCAATCATCATCAAGATGACAATTGTAGACATTATGGGCAACATTAACAGGGTCTGAGGGTACCTAAAGTGACAGAAACTGGTAGGTAGGAGACCTATCAATCATTGCATGTAAACACAATACACAGTTCATGACATTTTTTTAAATACAAACCTTAAAGGAATACATTTATCTCTCACTGCTGCATTTAATCTACCTTAAGACCTCAATCCTCTTTCAAACCCCGCAATCCTCACATTGAAATATTGCACACCTCCATTACATTATACAAAGGACGGTTTAACTGTAAATAGGCAGCAGTATGCTACCGAATGTCATGCCAAGACAAGATGACTGTGACTGCACCTTAATCCTCATATGTGTCTGTACATTTATGTAACGTGAAGCTTTAAAGGAGCCTTACATTCCTCTTGAGAAAATGCAAAGCTTGGGAGCTATTCCCATCACTGCATATTCTCTATATTGACCCTGGACGGCTCTGGTTGGTCATAATATAGCCCGTTAACTGCAGCCCTGACTGGATAATGGCTAAAGTGAGCCAAGGGGGATTAGGACTAAGCCAAACACGCTAGAGCATTAGAGGCTGGTTGACTGCCTTGTTGGCTGGCTTGTCTCTGGAGAGAGAAGGAGAGAGGGAGAGAGATATGTGGCCACAACGATGAGACTCAATGGTAAGCAGTTAATCCATAAAAGATATTCAAGTGATGGGCATAGTAACACTAACTCCTGCAAAGCTTAGTGAGACTGTGTCAGACAGTGATCACTCAACTCTACGCAACATTTCATGAGTGTATTTTGAGGTTATGTTGCATCAAACTGCACGTTATATGAAAATGTTCCTCATCCACCACTCGTAAAAACATAATGCAATTCAACAACACCACAAACTGCTGGTTCAAGAATTACAAAAGGTGTTAGTTGTATGTTAATATATTTACAGTTTATACAGTTAAATAAATGTACAAACTCTACACTAGCTATGAACACTTCCCCACTTGTTATGTGTAAAAGTACTTGCACATGCAGTATTTCTTATAGTGCATAGGAGAGGTGCTTAACATACGCTGTGATATATATATATATATATATAATGATACTTGTGTACACAACAGAGTGTGTACACGCTGTGATATATATATATATATATATATATATATATATATATATATATATATATATATATATATATATATAATGATACTTGTGTACACAACATCAATCCTTTATGTTTTCTAGCCTCAAAAAGTAGCAGAAAGAGTGAGATTCACACACACAAGAGATTCAAGAGCTTTATTTATTAACTGCATCAAACTAACATGTTGGTCCTTGAAGTCCTATATCTCATACAGATTTGATTTCTTGAAAGCAAGAGATATCTCATTTTCTGCTAGATGGAAATAAACATGTGATGTTCAAGCATCAGCCCTCCAGCATAACACTTTATGGTTTAAGTCAGTCAAAATGTAAATCTTCAATTATAACAGTATTTGGTATTATTCTCATGTTTTTATTGTAAGCGGTTGATCTAAATCGAACAACGGGAGAGCAGAGGAGCCATGTCATTAAAGTGATTACAATAATTTCCAACCATCTGTTGGTACACGCACAAGGAGCTACAATATCCCTCTTCAAACCTAGCAGCTTACGTCTTACAAATGTATGTGGTGGAAAGGAGCCTAAAACGATCTGTGAGATTTGTGCTGTGCAGAGCACTAGGAAAAAAAGCTTTTGTGATTATGGAAAAAGTCGGCATCACTCATACCTCATTAGTGTCATACAAACACACAAGGGATTCTCTTTCTTATGCAACCTCATCACCTAATGTCACCTGGTCTTTCCTTTGTAGGGAGGCCCTTGCTCTTACACATTTATTCCGCTTCTCTCTCCCTGAGTGTCTTAGTCACCATTGTATGTGGTGGAAAAAGACATAAACCTAATCAAGGTAATAGGTGTGAGAGACACAAACAACTCTATCAGAGGCCCCTGCAGTTATGTTCTGCATCTCTTGGATACACACAAGCAAAGTGCTGTAGGCCTTTCTTGGGATCCAAGGGATGCACAAACTTAGTACAAATAAAACTTTCCACATAGTCCTAGAGCAAAACAATCTGTTTAAGAAGTACATGCATTATCCTTCTTAATCGAGAGATAGGGCAGGGAAGAACATCTCTGACTGAGCGAGGACTGAGAGAGTTGCCTTAGGGGGGCAGAGGTAGCAAGCTTTCACAATGTGTTGTGCTCAATAAACAATGTTGCCTGGAACTAGTACATTTCAGTGTCTCTTCATCTGTCAATCAGCCTTGCAAATACATTGTAATTCAGCTTCAACTCAGTAAAAATAAAAAAAACAGTCCTCTTTCCAGAATTGAGCCACAGCGGACTGACTTTGGCCCCTTCATGAACTTTGCATGTTCCTATTTGACTTCATAAAGCCAAAAAAACTGCTTTATTCTAAAACTGTAACATTTGAGTGGGCTGTATAGTCATAATGCAAGGAGTCCAAGCCTATAATTGCTGCACTAAAATAAAAAAAGTCTATATGGATGCTTAGGCACATAAATTAACATCATTGGCCCTCTAACCTGTCCTGTTAAACTAGCAGCAGGGGCTGCGCAGATAACGGAGGGAGGCAGAAAGGAAGACTGTTAAGAGAATGAGATAAAGCAAGAGAGGAAGGACTGGAAGACGCAAAGAGAAGATTAGATGGAATCAGGGGCACTGTTGGAGGACGGAGACTGCATAGGTGACCCACTGACCAAGAAGCCTAAGTTTAAATTTAAAGTCACCAGCCACTTTAAATGCTGCGTCTACAATTTGTTGTGGCAGTAGCACAATGTAAGTCACCACTATTGCGACCTACAGACAGATATTAATCCAGGAGTGGTGTGTTATTTAATTTGCATCTGTTTTTTTGTCTGCTGGGCGATCAGGTGTGTCCATTAAACTGACTGCTGGGGTGACGGCATTTGAAAGCTGGAGCCTTGTTTACATTCACTGCTGTCAGTAAGCCGGTTCAAAGGTAGGAATTTACAATGTCGCTGCGTGCGCCTTTGTGCTTGGCTGCTAGATTATGCCCATTGTGATGAGTTCACCAAAGTACGGAACGTGTATGGTGCAGTCTTGCTCGACTGACTAATTGGCATCTATAGTTCAGCTTTTCAGACCACTGGGACAAGTGACTACTCCAGAAAAAAAACAGCATTAACTAATGTTATGATGAGTCTTAATCTCACACTGCAGCTCTGAGAGGGTTTAAGCTACTGTGGGAATCGCTCCAGAAGTGGTGGTATGCAGCCACTTATACTAATCATATATACTGTGAGATGATTTCCAGTATCAGTATGTATGTACGGTTTGTAGCCGTGTTACAGGGAGATCCTGTACTCTGCAGCAATGAAAACACAAGCAAACAGTAAGTCCGCAACTTCTACTAATTTAAAGGGGGTTTCCACCAATTTTACACATCAAAGTCTGTTTACAGGTCTTGGAGTACTTCAGAGGGAGCTGATAAATTGCCTCATGTGGTGTCACTTGAGTCAGTGCCAGTGGCTGAAGACAACAAGTTTGAAAATGAAAAAAGTTAGAAAGTTAAGTTAGAAAAAAGTGAGGCTAGAGGCTCAAGGCCACATTAGCCACTACTAGCATAACACACTCAAATCTATGACAAAATTGCTGGCTCCATAAGGAAGAAGACTAAAAAAGACAATAAATGTAGCTCTGCCACATCAATTTTGATCTTGGACTCTGAAAATACATTCAGTAAAAAGTCCACAAAGTAGACACGGAATTCTGGTTGTGACAAAGTGATGTCAGAGAAAAGCAGAAAGACACCAGCCAGCAGCCAAGCAACTACTGAACCAGTGATAATAAAGACTTGGTTGAACAAGGTCAACAACACTAACCAATAAAACCAAGTAAGTCTTGTGTTGAAGCAACAAAGGAACAGAAACTACCTTTAGAGAAAAACTGAAAGAAACAGCTACAGCTACGGCCTGTGAGAGGAAAGAGCAGGTGAATATAGCTTATGTGACTAAATGTAGTTTTATTTAGCAAAACAAAATAACATAGTTAGAAATGGTACCGTAATTGTTGGCTATA
>NC_045747.1:10562695-10582443 GCF_008692095.1 Etheostoma spectabile
AATACAAGTATGCTAATATATTAGTAAAGAGCAAAGCAAAAGTAATAGAAGATCAACTGCAGCTGGGAGTGTCAGAAGGAAGCATTTTTACTTTAATAAATATTGGGATTGTTTACTTTGTCAAAACATCGACAATTATGATATCAGAGTTTCCATTTAATTGGATAAGACAATCTATTATTTGTGTCCAATATATGTAGTGCTCGGTGCAATGAGGTAATTCCCTACAGGCACATACTGGTCTAAGAGGATCAGCAAAGCAAACCAAAGATGGCCTGGGCCAATGGGTGCTTTCTAAAGTTGCTCTGACTTGCTGTCAGGGAGTCTCCTCAGTGGAGAAAAAGACAAAAGCAGGAAACAACACATTCTCTCTGAAGATACTACAAAGGAGAGAGATGAGGAAGTCAACAACTCATGGGGATAAAATGGAAATGGATAAGTGAACATGTTTTGTTTCAGTGTTTCCAAAGTGCTGTAATAAGTGCTGGGGTTTGACAATTTGCTTGAAGCAAAAGCATAGGGGGTTGTAGCAGCAAATTAAATCTTCAGTCTCTAGAATAGGCAGGGGAGGTGCACATTACCAGTGTTGACAATCTAGTGGACTTATTCTTGGAATACTAGCATTTAGGAATATCTCTGAATAACAGTTTTGTCTATGAGTGGAAACAATCTTATAGAGTATGAAGTTTTAAAGTGCAAGGTTCTATGGTTTGTGAAAATATTTTAGGAAAGTTTGAACAGCTGCATGTGTGAATTGTTTCTTTAAAGCATCTCATTATCAATGCAGTTTTCCTTTTTTTTCCTGTCAGTGTGCTGACACATTAGTTTAAGCTAGTGGATATACCTATATCGAGAGCTCTCTAACTTACGCCAATCCCCCTGTGTTCCCGCAAAGAGCTAAAAGTGTTGAGTAAGCAATATTCCACCAGTGGACTCACATGAACCTTCTCTTGGGAAAAAGGCAACTTTCCGCACAGAGATCCCTGAAAGTCAACTTTCAGGCTAAAAAGCTTCAAAGTGCAGTGTTGGAGTCTTTTCTGGGGCAGGTTCCAATGAATGCTCTTTCTGATGAACTCCTGCTGGGCCTCGTCAAAGGGCACTTTCACCCTTCTGAGCACATTTGCATACAAAGTGAACGCAGAGAAAACATGTTTCACACTAATTGTCTGCTCTTTTATTGTCAGGGTTAATGCAGACCTTAGGGGTTCTTCAACATCCCCTTTCATTGAGCTCCATAATACTGTTGCACTTTCTAAAGACTCACTTTAAATTTACTGCCCTCTATCTGCCACTGGCCTGCAGTAAGCTCCCCTGGGGCTCTGAGGAGGATTAGGTCGTCTTGTCTGACACCCTCAGTGAGTTAGTAAGAAGGCCGCTCATTGTCTTTATATGGAGCCTCAAGAGGAAAAACACAATCTCAGCCATTAAGTCACATCTACTGTATGGAACACAGAAGAACTTGATTTGAGCATGCATGCAGAAGATGAGTATTAACCTGCCAAAATAAGACATACAGGAGGAAGTTGGTGATATTATTAAAGCAAGGAAGGGCCAAGGCCTTCTGTGTGATTGTGCACAATTGTCTGCCTGTTTCTTTGTTTCTACCGATGGGTGAGAACGTGCTGTATTGTGGTTGGTGTCCTGCTGTGCAGGGGCCTCTCCGCTTTGTGGGGCCTCCAGCAGGATGGACACAGCAGACCTCCAGCGGAATGGACACACCAATCACAGCAGATAAATGGTGTTGGCACAACTCAATGCCACCACAGGAGCTGATAAGCCCACCCAGCGGACTGCTCCTCTCCCCAGACTACTGCACACTATTAATCTGGGGGCAATGATGTGAAACATATGGGAAAACAAATCCACACACAACTTCTCCTGGCTTTATGCTCTTGGCATATAGACTAACGTCTGTGCAGACGGGACAGAGGACTGCAATGAGAAATGTTTCAACAGGCTTTAAAAAGATGTGCCAAACTGCTAAAACTCCATATACAATATGCTTATTTATTCAACCAAAATGTATTCGTCCAACAACGGTGTGCTCCACCATAAAGCAAGGCAAGGATTTTTTCTGGGCTCCACTAAATGATCATTAAGAATAGACTCAATGTCATGGTGCCTTGCTGTATGGGGTCAATCTGTGGCACAGTGCTCTCACTGTGACAACTCAAGCCAAGTTGTTTTAATTAGCCAGATCACCTCTCTGGGAAAAGAGGCCTTTATTATACATGCCCCAAGATAAAACAGTGTTCCACATCCACAAGCTGCCACTGTGAACAAGTCACTGGCACGTCTCAATTATAAGTGGCTGCTTCTTTGAGTATATGTTACGTAACATTGCATTGTGTCCACCTTTAATGATATCTTCTCCTTCTTTAACACTCATTGTTAACATCCATTGCCTACATTGCGCGTGCATTGTGACAACAGCGTTAGGGCTTAGTGCCATAAACAAAGAAAGATAAGATTATTTCAATTTGTTCTTGCTGCTCAGTCTGTAGAGATGGACAAAAGACCACTCTCCACACACTGGTCATCCAAAAGTGTCTTCAAACCTGTCCGGAAATTCTTAAAGGAGCTTAAGCAAGAAGTCCTTTGAACAATGCTTCACTTCCCCTATTGTAGCTTTATGGAGCCAGCTTTGAAACAGTGTCTAGATCCTTTGACATTGCCTGTTAATCCCTCTGCTCAGTCAAAAGGACACTTGAAACAGCAGCATCTCTTATTAACAATGTGGTTGCTCTGATGCAAAGCTTTCGAAGCCAAACCATTTCCGGGAATGTTTTGGGTACATACGAGATCAATAATTTCCACGAATATAGTGTGTTTGTGATTTATTGCCACTAAGAGTAGCATGTTGTGAAACAGTGCAGCTGAGTCAATAGTAAAGAGCCTGCTTATTGAGACTGTGAGGCATGGTACAAGGACAACAGTTGCCATGGCAGAGCATACAATAAAATGTTACATTACACAATGTTGAAGGTCTAAGCAGCCTATTTTAGATTGAACATCAAAAAAATGACTGCCACTGAATCAATACACTGGAACTCAGAATGCTGAATCATGACATGATGTAACTTGCTGACTACTAACCATGAACCAAGGGTTGTTTCTCTCTTTGAGCTGTATCCAAAATTCATGTCAAATTTAAATGGAAGGTTGTTTTTTTTGTTTTATCTCTTTCTTGTCATCCACTTGTTGTCTAAAAGCCACAACAAGTTTAGATCCAAGGACGTATGTCGACAAATGCCAGGATCTCTGAGTGAAGGTCGTGCAAACAAGCAGAACATTGTTGATTGTGCTGTGTAAATGAACATGGCTGAGAAGAGTTGCCTAAAATGTACAAGTTAAGTTGTTGTCCAAAATGTGGATACGTATTGTTGTGCCCTATGACCTGAGGTATACTGACATTAGCGGGTTGATTGCACCTGCAGTTGTTGAAACTGCATCATCTAGATATTAAAATATGTGTATCAACAGATTGTGGTACACTTATCAGCAGTGTTTTATTCATCTCATGTTTATTTCTATCAGTAACAACATATCAAATGTATTAGTTTACTGTGAAGTCTGTTTTTCAGAGGTAAATATTACTTGTCACTCATGTTTTGTTTTCAGGCCTAAACCATAATGAAGGTTATCAACATGACAAACTGTAAACATCTTTAGTCTCTGGTTTAATAAAGACAGTAATAGAGTGGGTTTTAAAGTCACCTTCAGTTTACCGTCCTTCTAAAGATTGACATAAATCCATAAAAGGTCATAGCACATTTCAAACTTCACTACAAAACCTTAATCTATTTTTAAATCAGCAATTCTTAAGAATTTGTTTGAATCTACCTGTAGCATCATGTTACTTACCTATGGTATTAAAAACCTATGGTATTAAAAAAGACCTTTTCTAAATGTATTGCACTAAAATATGAATGAGCTTGTTATCACATTAGTTTTACTTTTGCAAAAAAATGGTTATGGGGCTTGTCAAGATAATGTAATTTAGTAGCTTTGGTGCAATATAAGAAAGTTAAAGGTCACAAGAAAATAGACTTTTAAAAGAGAAAATCTGTATTTAATTATTTTCATTTTTGCTTTGAGGGTCAAATCCATATGTTATACAGTAAATTAAATTAGCTTTTTATTTAGCCTATCTTAGATTTTCCAGCCTACTGCCTTGTGTTTTTAATATGGTCAACTCATATGATACAAAGGAGATACAAGTTGCATGATGGTGACACAAAGTGTAAATAAGATTTTTACAAGAGGAAATTGGATGTTTGAATTTTACTCTGGAAAAGAGATATGCTTGGGGAGAGCCTCCATAACTACTGCACATGAGATGCACTTATGCAAGGAAAGGTCTTTATGACATGTATTTGTTTTAATAAAGCAGAGCAGAGCTCAGTTCACAATAAATATTTAAATATTTTAAAACAGCATCTAAGTGTGATAGGCTACCTGTACCACTTCAGTCCCTTGTCGTAGTTGCGGTCGAAGAAGTGCGGCTCGGCTCCCACCGCTCGGATGTCTGGATGCAGGCGCAGAAACTCCAGCAGAGCCCGGGTCCCTCCTTTCTTCACCCCGATGATGATCGCCTGGGGCAACTTTTTACTTTCCGACTCATTGAGGAAACCTGACATGGCATTATCATCCAACGTTTTCGCCTCGCCTCTAATTTCGTCCCACTCTTCTCCTCTGCTGTCCAAATCGTTTTCGTTATTCAGCAAGTCCCTGGAAGCCCGGAGAGAGGACTCCTGATTGTCAACTTCTGAATCGTTTTCATGTCTGTTTACCGAGCCATACGCCAGGTTTGGCATAGTTGAGCAGTAGCCAACACAACAATAAATCATATACACCCAGAGGGACAGCATTATGCAGAACACAAATAGTTTGTTTTTCACGTGGGATGATGGCACAACATATAGATTGTGTAAAATCGGACTATATTCCATAGGACCGCCGTGAAAAAGTGACAGGCCTATTCCAGTAAACAGGCATTTTGGCAAAAGTGCCTCACTCCTCTGTCATGACTCAGATCCTGGCCAACCGGTGCGCAATTTCCCTTTACACAAACTTTAGTCAGCATGGAAACTGATAGGCTATTGAATTATACGGCGGGCGTTCACCTTCTGCTTCAACTCCAGGTCTGCTTGGAGAATGTATTTTTTATTCTTGATACAAACAAAAATGTGACGAAATAAAAATGGAAGAAAATCACAAAACAGGCGATGGAAATATCGCCAGGTGAGCGATACGCGCGTCAGAGACCGAGTTTGTCTTCCATCACTTGCTCAGTGTGTGTGAGCGCTCTCACAGCAGCACCAAGTTATCTACACCAGGCAACAGCGTCAAGTGTGCCGGATTATAAGAACTTCCGGTAGGGCCTTTTAAAGTAAATCTGGTGGAAATGTGGCGAAGTAAACACACTGTGTGTGTGTGTGTGTGTGTGTGTGTGTGTGTGTGTGTGTGTGTGTGTGTGTGTGTGGTGTGTGTGTGTGTGTGTGTGTGTGTGTGTGTGTGTGTGTGTGTTGTTTTCATGAATGCATTAATTTTATACATTTACTACCATGAAGTCACTGTAGCTAGGCAATGGGAGGTTACATCATAACTGAAAACTTAATGGAAAAAACCTTACATTTAAAAATCCAAATTATTTCAACAAATTGGGTTAATTGAGCAAATCTGCTCTATTAGTGTAAATTATTTCGAACTATGTTCAAAAATATGTTTCAACTATAACACCAGTGTTTCATCAACTGCATGTTGTAAGTATTTTTGGTTTTTGGACACTGGATATCTTATAGTGATTTGCAGATTTGCATAAAGGTGATGTTTGGTGTGAAATACTCGCCAACATCACTTTTATTTTGAAATGTATAACGGTTCCGGTCTTGTTTTGTCTTTCTTTGTGTACCTTGACGCAGCTCTAAGAGCCCCAGACACACTGGAGGGCGGGTTGCCAGTGGAGCTGAACAATCCCTCCAACCTGATCGTGATTACAGCCTTTTTAATGTCAAACACCGGATGATATTACAAACCGAGTCCTTGTGAGAGGTAAAATGTGGCTCCTTTTTATTTTCGTTATGGTAGATCAAGCACTGAGGAGCACAAGGGAAGAGAAAACATATTTTCTTAAAACAGTATAACAACTGTTTGAGATGTGAGCGTCTCTTATTTGGTTTTAATTAGTGTTAGTAATTTATAAGTAATTTGAGCTTGATGGCTTTCCTGTATTTTGAATTTTGGTGGACATATGGCTTGCAAACTGTGCAAATATGAAACAGATATAGACTATAGGGAGTCGTTGTCATATTCTTGAAGACGCATGCATAGTCTATTTACTTGCATGTTTGCATCTTTCCATGCACACTTTTGAACTATATCCAGACCTTGGTAGTTATACCAGCAAACAAACTAGCGACATGACTTGAAAATATGTGTCACGTAACAGCTGTTTCGTTAACAGCTTCACAATTTTCCATGTATTGTGGGAATGGTCCAGTTAGTCAAAGTTCATTGGTCTCATAATCCTTCCTAATTTTCCTTGCAATCATTCCAAACAATGTGAACATGCTGTTCTACATCTACTAATGTTATCAGCATATTTTGGGGATTCCTAAAAGTTAATAATTTACTCTTTAGGTGTGTTTTGGTGAAAATCTGGGACCATGACTTCCTAAATGCCACTAGTGTGTGTGTGTGTGTGTGTGTGTGTGTGTGTGGTCGTGTGGTGTGTTAGCACCTTCTCTTGATTCAGGGTCAAAGGCCTTCAGTTCCACTGAACCCCTGAGCTATCAGAGGATTAGCAGGATTACCCCAGAGCTGCCATGCCAGTCAGAGTTTCACCAGAGACAACCCTGCCCCCTTCATCTAAGCCCCTTATCTCATCTCTCAGACACTGCTATATATGATATGTGTGTGATATGTGTGTGTGTGTGTATGTGTGTGTGTGTGTGTGTGTGTGTGTGTGTGTGTGTGTGTGTGTGGTTGTTCTAATCCTAATAGTTGCATTTCCACAGTGCATGAGCACAAGATAACCTGTTTGGGAATACGTGGACATCAAGGGGTTTGGTTGGAGCTAGACAGTCATGGTTTGCCCTTTTCTATGCTCTGTGTACAGACCATGTTTGTCTTTGCACTGTGTACTGTACTGTAACACTCCGGGGGCAAGTTGCATGGTTGAGTTCAAATGTTCAGAGAATTTACTTCATAGTTACTCTGAAGTCCGAAACACTTTTCTCCTGTGTATAACAAATGGAAGAGTCCATTAATAGGTGGCCATGTCTTTGACAGATAGTCATGCACAACACTTTATTCATACAGCCAGAGCTCCCAGTATGAGAACACTATCAATCAATATAATTATGAATAATCACTACATGTCTGTTTTGAAATATGTTACAATATGTGTCTCTAACTTGGCCTTTTTACAACTATGTATTTGTATTTATTTAATTGACTACTTATAGTACAAAGTTTTTCTGACAAATTCAGTCAGTCAGCTCTTGCCAAGTGCAAGCACACTGGAACACTGTTATTGACCACATCCAGTTAAACAGAGTACTATGGTATGAACAATATACGTCTCCGCAATATATCTATTAATATTATGTCTGTTGCGAGTGACATAAGAACATTGAATTTAACTGAATTTTTTAAAAAAAGTGCATTTTGCAAATTTTCTTTACCAGGTAGTTGACGTTTGGCAGGTAGGGTTATTCTGAGTTTTTTTCTGAAAAAAGCTACATTATTTAGTCCAATATTATTCAAACATATCAATGTATATAATATAGTTACCTATTTATATATTCTTAAACATATTTAGAGACAATTAAACATAGATTCCATTAATAATTATTAATAATAATTTCATAACAGTACTGTAAAAGCTGTATTTATCCTTTCAGGGATGATATTTAGATGTATTTACAAGGATATATGTTCACTACAGTATGATAAACTATAAATAGGGGACATGGGCCTTATTTTGGCCTTTTTCTGAGGTTTCATCTCTGTCTGCATTCAGAGGATTGACTTACCTCAAAGTAGAGCATAGTCATCATGCCAGGATGAGACTTACAGTAAGAACAAAATACACTTGAGGGATGACACACACACACACACACACGCACACACAGGGCACACACGCAGACACACTTTTTCAGAGTTTCCAAATAGTGTGGGCTGATTTGATCCATCTGTTTTGCTTCATGATGCAAAGAGACAACACCTCTCTCTCTCTCTTACACACACACACACACACACAAACACACACACACACACACACGTTCACTCTGTGTCATCTCACAAGGACTCAGGAGAAGTAAACCGGACACACCAAAGGGAGTGCTTGACTTGTTCTACACATCCTCAGTACGATTACACTAACTGAACCATGTTAACACACTCCTCTTCTGCAGCCTAAACAGATGACATACACAGCACCTGCTCATACATGAAAACCAGACAATTAAATAAAGTCTTGCATCAGGACACACTGATATTCAGGCGTGTGTCGTTTATCGTACCATATAGCTACAGTATAAATAAATGTAACCTAATCTAACCTTTGGTCGTCAGTCTGCCATTATCAAGCCATTTTCTAATTTAGTGAAATGAAAAAGTTCCCAGTGTTTTTGTTGTGTAGAGTTTTCACGGTAAAAGAAAGCCTAAAGCTGTGTCTTTCTTAGGTACAAGGACACATGGCCTCTTACAGTCAGTCTGCACAATGCTGCTTCAATTGTGTTGCTAACAACCTATGATTGCTTATCACCTTGTCCTGTCAACATGTTTTCAAAACTCACTTTTTAGCATTCCAGCAGTTGTGTAAATGAAGTGGGAATCAGGTGCATAGATGAACCCTGTGTGCATTTGTGTGTGATTTTCATATAATTGCGATCTACAGTAAGGTCTAAAAGTTAAAGTGCACTTATGGTCCTAAATAAATATACACATAAAATCACATTGCGCTAACATCACTGTTGGAGCAACCTCCAGATGACAGAGATCTGAGCCCAGTAGAGGGTAAATTGGACTGTTGGATGATCTCATCTGCTGCTCTATACCAAAAAGAACAAACACATGCAACAACAGTAGGACAGACTAGCTCTTACACACGCAAAGCCCTCAATCTAATGACAGGGTTTTTAGGTGAGCCGAGAGGCAGATCAAGACACCAATCTGGCTCCTTAAGTCCTCCTTCAAGGTCTTCAACTCTGGCTAAGGCCATTTAAAATGTCTATAAATTCTCCGGAGCCGTGCTAAAGACCATCTTATCTTCTGTTAAGAAATAGTCGTAGCCTGAGCGGATTTCCTCACTTGATCCTGTAGAAAAGGTCTTATCGCTCATTGCCTTCCACCTGGACCTGGAAACAGCCCTGTGGCAGGTTGGAGGGCTAAAGCAGGCTCAGATGTTCCTGCCAAGTCTTGCCAAGTCTTGCACACACTCGGTATCCGGCAATGGTAGTTTATCATAGGTAAGTGTGGCTCTATTACATTACCAGAAATAAAGATGCACTGACTTTCATACTTTTAGGCATGAGTGTTTGTTTCAGAAGGGCATTTGGTTGCAATGCTTCTAAAACATGAAGCAGGATCTCTCCTCAAATGACAATTTGATGAAAATCATGTTAAAAGCGTTTATCCAGTTAGACAAATGAAAGCTTTTCAAACACATGTAATTGTATTGGTTTAAGAATATTACCTCATTCTGACATGTCATTTTTGTTTTGCTCTTATTTTTCCCTATAATGAAGGGTTTTGTTTGCTATTACACCAAAGACAATACATTTGTGTAGCACTGAAGTTGTCTCAAACATTATTCAGTAGCAAAACAGGTTGTTTATTCTTGTAAGTGTGAGTTATCTTAGTCTTTTTCACAATATCCAGATGGTTCACAATTTTATTATCAATGTTCGGGTATCAGGTGTGATATAATTTTAACACTTAATTTTCAGGTCTATTTCAATTATGTGCTTCCACTTTCAGAGTAGCATATAAGATAAGATAAAATAAAATAAGCTCAGATAGACTGTGTTGTCCCTGAAGGAAATCTGCTGTTTAGGAAATACAACATAACATAGTGCATACATGCAGTACACAGTCTGTCACTAATATATACACAGAAATGTTGTACGACACATCATAATAGTCATCATGATAGTTTATCTAATATGTGGAGGAAGGGCAAGCAGCCTCATCAATATGCATATATACGTACACAAAAATGTAAGTACTTTTAGATAAAAACAGTATTTCAGGAGTTCTGGCTCTGGCTGGTTTGCCATTTAGGGCTCTGATGGACATCGGGACAAAGAAGTTCCTAAAGGGATTGAGCCTGCATTGGGGGACTCTGAGGCGTCTGTCTGAGGGGAGAAGCGAAGCTGGTACTCAGGGTGGAGGGAGGACATTGGTCGGGTCTGAAGTGTGGGGGGGGGGTCTGGGCCTGTCTGAGGATAGTTTTGTCAAAGACAAAAACTCATTGCTCTTTGTGTAAACTGAGTAATCTGGGCTTTCAGCTGTACACTGAGCTTGCCAAACCAGGCTGAGATGCCTTACCGCAGGATGCTCTTCAACTACGGCATTGTTTAAGAGGAGCAAAACTTTCTGGTTGACACCGAAGACCCTCAGCCTAAGAAAGGAAGTGTAGCCGCTGATGCCCGGTGTAGACATTTTCTAACTGAACACTCCATGTCAGTTTGTTGTTGATGTGTATGCCTAGGTATGTGCATGTAGGCGGTAACCTGGGCTACATATGTTCTGTTCATGGATAACTGGTGAGTGGTCTCCGATAGACTTGAGGTTGAATCCAATCTTCCCTGTTTTCTTGACTTTGAGGATAATGCAGTGTTGGACTGGTAAACCAATGCACCCCTGGCAAGTGCCGGTGTATGAAAAAAAAAAAAAGGAGGGCCATCTCGGAGCATGGGGGTCACATTTTAGTCAACTTCATTGAATTTTATTTTAAATATTAGTGTGCCATTACATGCCTTTTAGCTGTTTTGTGTTTTGTCATCACATAGGTTTGTGGTTATCTACAGTATAATTAAAGACATGATACACATAATACTTTAAATGTCAGAAGATGGCAGGTGCCATGCAGCCAGAGAAGCAAATCATATTTTAAAGCTGCTTCTGCTTCAGGTGTTACTTCTGCAAGACAGACGGTGACCATAAAGATAGCTCATAAGGTCTGATAAAAAATTAAAAAAACTCTCAGTTTAGATATGAAATGGCTTTAATATCTGGTGGAGTTTTATTATGTAACAGAATGTAATACTTTAATATCTCCCTTCTTTGTCTTTCTTTACAAGCTTATTCAGAAACAATCTTTCAGTCAGTGTGTTTTTTTAACCCCCGACCACTACTTTATTATCATATTCAGACCATAACATCAAAGGATAATGCAGCCTTGACATTTGACCATTTCCAAAAACAGATCCTACCAGTCAAAGAACACGTGTTGACTGTGTTCAAAAGGATGCGTCGAACATTCACTGGCAATGGTGGCAACTAGATACCCAAAGTCGAAGGCCTGGAGGCTGGGTGTCCCTTAGGGGGTATATCCTGGATGGAAATGTAGCCCATTATTCGAGCTGAGAACAGGTGCTTTCAACAAAGAATGCTGCATCATTACTGTCCTGTGGGAAATGAGGGGAAATATCAAGGTCCGGGAATTTACGATGTGGCCTTTTGAAAGCAAAGCAGATCAGATGCCAGGTGGTGAGGAAAACTAGAGAAGTAATTTATAGAATAAAGAAGGAAAAAAAGGAAAGCTTTTTCGACAGTACATTCAGCAGGAATGGGAGAAAGTTAATTGGACATGCACATGAAAATTATGAGTTGGTCAAAAAGTTTAATCTGCCATGCATGATGGAGTGCATTCATTAGTGTAATTACATGTATCAGTGGATGACACATAAACACATAAAACATGGTGGTATATTTTAACATCCAATCCAAATTATATAAATAAATTTAAATGCTTATAGGGTACTCTCCAAGCTCTCTAAATCTTCTCCTCTACTTCTTTTTTTTTTCTTCTTAGAAGCACAAAACAAAGAGAGCTGAGCATGCTGCAGCGTGGTTCATAAACCCTTTTCTCCGGCTTGGTGTCTCCATTATTTTATCTTTACATCTCAGCCAGTATTTATTGTTCAGTGGAGAGAGCGTGCATGTCAGCAAATACTCTGAGGTCACAGGAAAGCAGATCTGTGGCCAAAAAAAACTCCTCACTGAAGCTCCGTCTGGGTGGAGGTCCTCTAAAGACACGTTATGTTCCACATTTCCACCACCTCTCCTTCCCCGTGCTTTTGTTTCAACATTCCTGACGTGCTTCTTCTTTTACTTCCTTTTCATTTCAGTCATCAAGTACTTACAAATCTCGATTCCCTACTCAGATATCTTGAGCATCTCTTGAGCAAAGTCAAAAAAAAACATTGTCTCTAAAGCTTCCTCACTCAGGGTAACCTGCACAGATACTCCGCTTCTTGCCACCCATGGTGTAGATCAAGCTTCGCTCTTTAGCTCCGTGCTAGCTGTAGCCTTCATCCAGGGCCATAGCTCCTGTCAGACCAGAGCAGGAACCCTTTGATCTGGGCTAAGTGACAAGACTGTGTGGTCCCATGCAGTGCCCCTGGCCTCCTCTGTCACCAAAGGCAGTATATGACAAGGTCACTTAGGGGAGGGCAAAGGGAACACACACATGATCTTCAACCTGTATGAATGGGTACAAGACTGGGGAGTGGTGGAGACTAGCAAGGGCCCCAAGTTGTGCAACAAATTGTTCACCATGTATAAGGAAAGGTAGTCTACTGATGTTTGGTACAAAACCAAAATTACAGATTTAACTAAAAGTCAAAGATCTCTTTGTGTACAGTTACATTCAGGTACATTGCTATAAGCTATAGAACCAGTTTACTGGGGTTTCCCAGAAGAGAAAATAGTTTTCTCTGTGATTTAGGTTAATATTGAAGATGTAGTCCATTTCATGTTTTATTGTTTATTTGATAATTTAAGGGCTCCTTTTTTGTAAAATGTCCATTATTCTTTATTATTTCTTCTGGATTGATGATTTCAAAAACCTCCTGCTGTGAGTGTTATGTGGCAGGTTTTATTTATTGAAGTTCTTTCAGTTATGTTCATGTCTGACCCATGTTTCACCACTGCAACAGTATTTTTTGGTCTCTTAAAAGTTCATGTTGGCTGGGCACATCTCTGTGCATGACACAATAAATAACACAGCTAGCTAACTGTAGCTGAACTAAACTGCAGACGTGCATGTAGTGGATATGGCTTTGTAATTCCTTGCAAACAGTAAATTATCTATAGAGCCTTAGTGTTGCGAAAGTTTAAAAGTTTATTAAGAATACAACATTCACTCTGATTAAATTGTAAATCATTTAAAGACATTTCCAGGCAGACCACTTAAATAAATCAGAAATAGCTAAAATACACAGTTTGTCTCTGAACTACACTTATTAGAAATGTACAGTCATCTTTCAGTCTGTCCATCCTGTCACGCTGTCCTATATCTGACTGTATTCTCTGTGGAAAGCCGGCTGAAATAAACTAAAGCTGGTCTGTGGGCAAGTAGTCAACCCCCCTGAGGAAGAGAGAAGACAAACATGATAAGAGGCTGTTGGTAAAATTACAGACTGCAGGCAGTCCTAATGGAGTTCAGTGCAGGGTTGAGAGAAGCGGTCAGTCAGTCATCAAAGCTCCTACACTGATGTTGATGCTTCCTACATTCCTGAGCACCTATGTCAACTTACATTGCAGTTCAACCTTTTAAACACAAATCCTGAGAGGACAAGCAAGCTAACTTTATTGTACTTCATGACCACAAAGAATGCTCACTTTAATGATAATAAACTGATCCCACATTAACAAGGCATAAAGAAACTGTATGAGGCCAACACAAACAGCACATTGATGATTATGAAGTCTCCCGACAGGGCTAACCCCTCTAATTAGCATTAGAAAAATACACTTCTGTGTTTGAAACATGTTTAGTGTGTGCATGTTTCATAAGGGTTGTGACAATCTGTTGAAAATTCAACCTCTTCCAGATTTATAGCACACACTACAGCAGAAAGGGTAAACCACCTTTGGTATATTTTCCTGAGTTCATGATCATGATTTGTCAAAAATACACTACACAGGTCTTGACTTAGGGAGTCAGAGCTCTCTGAACCTTTGATTTGTAGACCCTTCAGTGTTCAGTTTGGCAGAGCCATTCTTGACCTGAGTCTTTACGTTTTGGGTTTGAACAAGTGCTGTGGGATCAAGCGCTCTAATTCAGCTTTGTGCACTTCATGTACATTTTACTTTTCCCATGGTCTATGAGCAAACAGTTGTAATATCCTCTGTCACCAGTGGCTGCCAGCTCAGGGAGGAGTTGGCTGTTCTCTCAGGTTGCTCGCCGCACATCATAAATCCAGGACCATCTGAGCTCAACCTGTCTTTCAGATTCATGAAATGCCAAGGCTACCTTGTGTTGGTCTCATATAAAATGTTCTGCATATGTGTGTGTGTGTGTGTGTATGTGTGTGTGTGTGTTCATGTGCATATGTTTCATCTACACCTGCAACAATATCAACATGTGTAGTGGTGGAACTCCCCTACATGATTATAATGTAATTGTATAGATCGAGATTAAACACTATTGGAAATTCATATATTTTTAAACTGTTGGAACACTGATTTGTGCTACAGTGAACGGTTGATATGTAATCTTTGCACTGTGTTTCATACCGTAGTCCTATTAATATCACTTAAAATACAAGCATCACACAGGTACAGTTACATACAACAATACACTTGGGTACTACATCTACGGAGATACATTTCTTTTTTTATGTTTATTTCTATAGGGAGTTTTTTAAAATATTTTTCAAAGTATTGCCTGAAATGCCCGTTTCTGAAACGGTCCTTTAAAATACACAAAACTCAACAAGAGAATACATCAAAACCGCACAAAACAAAAACAATGATACATTCAAATTCAAATTCAGTGAAAGGCACCAGCTTATTGATGACTAAATGAGTGATGATGACTGTATCAACTTGAGTTTTAAACAACCCATTTTAAGCTGTGGATAATCTACTGATCCCACCCCAAAAAAGTAATCTTTTCTCACAGACATACGCTCTCTTTCAAGCAAAACCAACCATTTATTACATATATAATAATGTACATATTACATTATTATGTACATGCTCTGTCTCTGAGCAGAAATATATTCACATGGCATAGCAGCGTGAGCTCACCACCCTGATAAGCAGTCTTTGGTCTACAGTATGTGCATCCTCTAAGATCTAGGTGTTGAAAGGTGCTGTGAAAGGTAACACCTTGATTGCTGATATGAAAGCACCACCTTCTCAATTGTATATCCACACATTATAAAAAGAATCCATGAGTTTTCTTGGTAAAGTGACAAAGCCACTACCATCTTCTACTTTGGTCAAAGAAAGATGTTTTTTTTCTGTTTTATTCACATCTCTTTCTAGATGCTGAGTGCCATTAGTGTTAGTGTTCAGCTTGTGTGGCTCTGTCATTTGATGCATGTTAAAACAGCCCCTGTAGCTTAGACCTGTAATATTTTTCCCCTCAGATGTCACAGCGTTTTCATTAGGCCTGGCGCTAGGTTGCTGGGGCTCATTATGGCCCTAGATAACCCTTTAAAGACACACCTCAAAGTCTGGCCTTGGCGCTCAGGCTTACCTGAAAGAGCTGACGATAATGCCTATGGTGAGCTTTGTCTCTCCACACCCTGTCTTCAAGAGACACAAATTGTATCAACTACAAAGGGAAGCATCCCTCTCTGCTTTTTGCAAGTTGCTTGACGCAAATTGTAATATTAGTGATTGATCCCTGATTATATATTGTTGTGAAATAAATATAAAAGTGAATATATCTGGATTATAAAAAACTACTGTGAGTTATAGCCAGAAAGTGTACAAAGACTTGCTGTCTTGCAAACACCTTCTTGAAGAATATGTCACACTACTCTTTAATGACAAACCAAAGGCTTGTAGCGACCTACTCATCACACCCAGACTTATTGATCTGGGTAACACGATGCAATGTTTCTGAAGATAAAACACAAGCATGATGTACATGGGGATCCCACCAATCTTCCCCTCTGTTGACGGGCAGTGTTTAACCTTAGCTGATAACGTGCCATTAGGTCCTTCCTAATGATCTACCCTTGTTTGTTTTGAGCAAAGCTAACACTTGACGTACCAACATTTAGTTTCCAGCTAGACCTAACCCATCTAATGACTGCATGCAACAGTTTTGTAAGCGTTGCTCTGACACCACTCCTTGGTGCAGTAACCACCAGGTCACTGTCAAAGTGCAGCCCACACGTCAGTAGCAGGAATGGGTCATCAGGTGGAGAGGTTATGACCTCAGAGACGGCTTCATTTGGTGAACTGGGAGCCAATTAGTCCCCAGCTGCCCAGTCGGAGAAAGAACACTCGCTGAGAGGAACAGCACACACACATAACACACAAAAAAGAAATTCTTGTTGTGCTCTCATGAGATGCATGCTACAAACCTAGGATCATGAGCATGATATTTGGGAATTGAAATCCACCTCTGAATTCCCTTGTTTGACTTTATGTTCCACCCTTGCACTTTCTCTTGTTCTGGAGGGATTACCGATGAGAGAGTTTCTGAAACAGGCCAGCGGATGTGAAGAATCATCCATGCTGATTTAGATGTATCCAGAGACACTCCAGAGCAGTAAGTTTTGGGGGTTGGGGTTAGAGTCGAGACGAGACGAGCCCTGGAGATGCTTTTAGAAATGCTCCCTGCTTTTAGGGGGGTGGGGAAGGGGTGTTTGGACTGGAACTGAACAGTCCATCTGAGTGGGAACTAATGAAAACAAATGATCTGACAAGGTCAAAAGGTTGAGATCAAGGCTGAAGGAGCCTCCCCCCTCTCTCAATTTCCAACTTGGGGAGATTAATGAGGGCAGAGAACAGCCATTTCTCTGTATCATTTACTCCCTGAGGCCTCTGGATCCGGTGGTAGCGGTGTGCACCCCACCTGTTGGCCATATTAAGGCCGCATGACACTGAGCCAGAGGGCATCAGTCCTGATGCGGGGCTGTTACTGCTCTGTCCTGTTCACAGTACAGACAGGAGCATATTGTGTTGTTGTGACTCTACCCAAAGCCTCGAACAGTCTCTTAAATGTCTTGTCACTTTTTCCTCTTGACAGAAGAGACACAAGATGATTCTATTCACATTTCTTTTCCAGTATCAGCTCACATGTACAAAACTGAAAGAATATTCTGATTAGACATTTAATGTGTGACATTTTGTTCATTTTTAAAGACTTCATAGAAGCCTTTGCCCTGTGACTAATGAACAAGCTTTTTTAATTTTACAGTTGTTGACAATACTTTGATGAACTCATCAGATAAATATTCACCAAGACAAGCATGTATCAAGCATTGGTGTTTGAGCATATTACACAGTAACAGATAATCTGAGTAAACAGTCCAGTCATGGTGGTGCTTCACACTGTACTGCTGAAGACGTTAAGTGGTTTATGAGACAAGACTGCTCCCTTCTGGGCAAATAAAATCCCCACATTGTCCAAAAATGCATTGCAACAAAGTCAGAACTGACCACCACGTTTAACTTTCAGAAACGGAAAAAAACTCCAGGAATACTAATTTCTTATGAGTACGACTAACATTCACATTGAGAGCAACTTCAATTAAAGTCTATTATATTGTATTTGTTTATTGACGTGTTCTTTAAATTAAGAATAAGTTGTTATGGCTGTCTAAATTTTAGTTGCATTGGCACATAAAATACACCAGATGGCGATCTTAGCCAGGCTGACTCACAGCAATAAAGGTCTGTGGACGCTTCCTGACGTTGTGTACATGGCAATACATTTCTCCACTATTTTAGGGGGGCATTATATGATAGAATACTAGCAAATAACACCACATTAGTTTATTTAGTTAAAAATATAAATATGTTTTTATTATTTTCATTTTTATGAGCATTTATTTATATGTCTTTAATTTACTATTTTATGTATTTATAAAAATGCAACCCTCCAGATTCAGCCGTGTATTTGTAGCCAGCTGGTTCAGGATTTGAGCAACATCACACTGCAGTTTATTCCATTGCTGTTGTCAACTGCTGAAATCTAGATTACTCAATTGGATTTAAACACGTAGGCTATTAGAATAAACGCCTACTTGATCACGCCTTCTAGCCCCCTTGGGAACCGGCTAGTTTGGACTCTGTTTTATTGAGGATCAGCCCTGATTTACTACATTTCCCACACTGCATTGCTACGCAGCTCCTACTTGTCACTGCTGTCGCTTTCTGCCTGTGTGAGTGCCCGCGGTGAATTGGTCCAGCATCTCTGCGCAGGCAGTGAGGCAAATGTAGATGTAAAAATATAATTTAAAAATATGTAATCGTGGAATAAGTTTTTGGCGTTGGCAGCTTGCGATGAGGGAAGAAAAATATGGGAAAGATCGGACTTTATGTTGCGCCTCTGTGGAGCACGGACCGTTATATTGAGAGAAATGCGGAATATTTCCCCCTGTAGGTGTTAACGCAGAAAATACAAGATGAAGAAGCAATTCAATCGGATGCGACAGCTCGCCAACCAAACGGTGGGAAGGTAAGCAAACCCTTCCCGTGCGCTATTCTCGCCGGGCCAAGTTAAAGGGAAGAGAAACCCCTTGTATGGCCCTAATAGGATGTGAATCACATCCATGCAAATGTGATTTTTATTACATGTTATCAGGCTGAATATATGGAATAGATAATGTAATGTGCAATCGGACAAATTCAGAGGAACAAAAGAATACCCCGAGTTCATGTTGGTGCGTACTATCCATTGAAAGAGGCTACCGCATAGGCAGCGTGTAGGCGCATTGCCCCAGTGCAACCAGCCCACGGAAACACATTAAATATAGACATTCGCAGGATCACAGACCAGCAGAGATTAGCCCCTCTATATGATAAGGTATCACCTCTGAAGTACAAAAAAAACATGCAATTGTGAAGTTATGGTGTGATTACATTTACCTCCTGTCACAGAACCTGTCAATAGGTGAACGTGATGCAAACGGATGCAGAGTGGGCTGCGACGTGAGGGAAAATGGAAAAAGGCGCAATGTTTTCATTACGCAGTAATGTCAGCTGTGAGGAGGGAAGCACCTATTAGGCTGGGTTATCAAGTCCGTGAATTCCCGAAGGTCGTACTCCGCACCTGGCATTTATCTAACACACTGTTTAGTTAAAATAATGTGATTATATTATTACCCCTTTTACTGCTTTGAAAGATTCCTTGTGACATTTTATACCTGTCCAATGGGTTTATCACTCTCCCCTCACCCTGTTCGTTCACCTCGCAGGGAGGCAGAGCAGCTTGTGAAGCAGCATTGGCCCACAGGGTGTTCCCTGCTCTGTGCATGATGGGGATTAGGACCAGGAGGTGTGGGTCATTTAGGCTGTGTGAGTGGCATGCACTCAGAAGGGAGGGGACACACCTTGCAGGCTATGTTTGTGCTATCATTGTCAGTTGGTAAGGGTGGCAGTTTCCTAGCCACAGTCTTTTTATAATCATTTCTGCGTGACTCATTAGTGTGTTTGTGCGTTTGATTCTGGATATGTGTGTGGGCAGGCGGGTTATGGGCCTTCATATGAGCAGAGAATGCAGTGCTTCCTTGTGTGTGTGTGTGTGTGTGTGTGTGTGTGTG
>NC_045747.1:10582453-10589953 GCF_008692095.1 Etheostoma spectabile
TGTGTGTGTGTGTGTGTGTGTGTGTGTGTGAGCGCATGCACGTGCCCACTTATAAAACCTTATTTGAATGCACTCCCAACATCTAGCTGTCTGTATAAGAGCAGCAACAGCTACCTGCTGAGGTGGTCTGCCTGTATATCACAAAGCTATAATGAGCAACAGCATTCTCCCTGAACAGTCATGCCCCCTTGCTGGTGGTACCTAATGTTCACATTCAGTGGACTGCCACTCTCAAACAGTAATAATAATAATTAGAATTTCACAGTTATCTACTGTTCAGTGACTCATAAGGGGAACGTATGGCATTTGATTAGAGCTTTGGATCAGGTCAAGAAGTAACAGGTCTGACCCTCTGGTGATATTGAGCAGTGTCATAGGGAGCGATGTAAATAAAGGTAAAACCAAAGCCATCTCTGGCATCCTGTGCCTGTTAGTTAGATGAAGCACACAAGCTTTCCTTGGGGGCAAGAAGGGTATAATGTGACTGAAACTAACAATTCTTGGCCCACTCGTGCCAAAAGGTGTTTTTGATAAAACTGTCCATCAAATGTGTTTATGTTGCTAAGAAAATAATTATCTGGAGGAGTATGTTTTCCCTAAAGGTCAGCATGCTGTTTTTGTTTCTTGTCATTTTGTTTTGCACATTTTTGAAGACTTTCTGCTCTATTGATAATTTTAAGTAGTAAAATAGGTGTGTGCTGAGCCATATTGAATAACTCATTCTTGCATCCTTAGGGTGATAATGTCCCTTGATACTACCATTCATTGAGGAGAAATGTGTGGCGTGTGTGTGTGTGTGTGTGTGTGTGTGTGTGTGTGTGTGTGTCATATCTTTTAGGTGTACGTGTGACAGTGTTTTGCAATATGTCCTTGCACACACATGCCTTGTTGTGTTAGCGCAGGATCAGTGGGTGGGGGTCAGACAAATGTGTGTATGTGCAGATTAATGAGGCATCTTAATGTAAACATTCACTAAACATTCATGCTATAGTTCTACCACTCTTCCTGTTTTTACTTCACACAACACTTGATCTGCTCTTCTGCGAGGAGGAGATTTTCATCGCAATTTTATTGGTTGCTGAACACATCCCATTGAGATGGTGTGTAACTGTATTTTGACTGAAATGGAGATGCTTTGGGTTAAACTTAAGCTATATTTTCATTTTTTTTCCACTGTTTTGCCATTTGTGCTGAATTACAAGGCTCCAGTATAACTGTTACCTTGCAAAGACAAGAACAGATTAGCACATCAGAACAGTCTGTTTATTAATTTCACCTATAATAGTTACTCTCCATCTTGTACTCACTGAGGATTCAGATATACTATATTGCTGACTCAAGCTACACCCATCTTCAGAGAAGAATGGGAGTTACTCTGTTGGTCTGAGCATTTGACCTTCCAGAACCTTAGCAGTCTCAGTGGAGCTTTTATTACTGCTGACCAGTCCTCTATCCCTTCAAAACAACTCAACCAGTCCACACAAAGAATATTGTCCATGTTGGAAATTGTATGACTTTGAAAACAAGAATCGGTTTGAGTGTGTTAGCAGAAGTGTGTCTTCATTAAGCTACAACAATTATACACAGACTTTAATCCACTCATCTCCCCTCTGGCACGTGTTAACAGTGTCTGTAATTGTGAGTCTTTCTGCATTGACAGTATTACTGTGAATCTTTTTTATGTGTGTCTTATATGTAAAGGAGATTGAAGGACTTTTTCAGTGGGGGGTTGGTGATCAGGTGTGCTGTGTCAGCATCTCTCTGGCTACCCGAGGCTGCTGCCGCTGCTGCTGCCGCTGCCGCTTGCCTGGGTGAGATCTATGTCATGTGATCGCCAGCTTGACCAATCACCTCCATGGAGCAAGACTTCATACCGGAGGATGTGCAGCCAAGCATACTCTATAGCTAAAAAAATGTGTTATGGCACAGTGGGAGAGACAACAGGGTGTCACAGTGCTGTAAAGAGGGAGAAATTATGTCTTATGTTTGTTTGTGTGCATTTTGGAATGTTTTTGTTAACTTAGGCCATCATTGTTTTGTAATTCAGACTTTATAAAGGCCTTCATTGTTTTGCAAACCCTCTCCATGATGTTAAAATATCCATTTAAAAGTATTTGGGTTTGTTGCCAATATGCTTTGTAATTTTTGTACACCCTCATATACACACCAAACAAGCCAGGAAAAGATTACTTGTGTGTTCCAGCCAGCTCACACCATCCATTTCTCTTGACCTATTTCTCTATTCCCAACTCACTGCCCTATCTAGGTCTAGGACAGCCTGGTAAAAAAGATTCCATGATACAATTATGTCAGTCTGTCAGGGAATTTCACACATGAAAGACGGGAAAAGCATCGAAATTAAGTCTTTTTTCCGTTTTATACTTGAAAACGGCACCGCCCTAACATCCTGACAAATTGCCTCTCACCCTCTCCTCACACCCTGCATCACTCACCTGTGTGATGTCCACTAAAACCACTAGTGTTTGGTAATAGCATTCTTCCTGCTCATGCCTTTAGGGTAGGCTTTAGCTCACCACACCACCAAGCAATTGTCAGAAAAATGCCAGCCATTTGTGGGCTGGCAGATGAGTTAAAGATGCTTTCTCTCTTCCGCATTGTTGCAATCATACTCTCTTTCTCTTCCATCTGACAATCAGACGCAGTAGATAAATGCATTGCGAGCTTGCATGCTTGTGTATCATATCATTTCAGTGTCCATAGAAAAAATGAATATGAGTGGGACATAGGGAGAGGAAGAATGACTGAGGCCAACATTATGAAACGTGTCGGTGCATGTTTTTGTATACTTTAGTATAAATATAGTTTGAATGTTAATGTGTATACACTTTGAGTACTTGTAGTACTCCTATACTCTAATGACGACAAAAGGACTGAAATGAAAAGATTATGCACAAATCATCAATGTATCCCTGAACATATTCATTCATAAACAAATTTCTGTTAGCATAAAAAACAACCGCCTTTGCTTGTTTTTACACTCAGAGCAGCATTTACACACCTCTTGGCAATAATGTGTGCAGAACTCTAAGCGAGCATATGGTACCTGACAGGTAACATGAGATGTAGACAGCAATGCTATTAAATGCCAATGTTGCATCTCCTCCATTCCTCTCTCTCTCTTCCTCCGCCACCTCGTTGCCATGATTTGTTGGCTGGCTTGGCATATGAGGATAACACTGACTGAGTCTTGACTGAAAAGTATAATTTAACAAGTCAAGGCCCTTTCATGACAAAGGTTTTACTTAGTTTTGAGGCAGCCAATAAGAAATTAGTCATTACTTGTGTTCTAGATTGTGTAACATTATTTGAAGTGAGAGCTATAGTTGTAATTTTGTAGTGCCATTCAGTGGTAGTATCAGAGATCCATGTTGATAACCCTCCCATTCCTTCAGTGCCTCTCAGAGACAGCATACTGCATGATAGAGTTTGTGATAAAGAGCCTTTGTCAGGGGGCCATTTTGGCCATCAAAAGAGAAATGATGTAATATCGGACAGATCGCTGCTTCTCCCTTTCAATGTCACTGATTCAATCAAGAAACTAACCTCTTAACAAGCCACTGTACTGGTGGTCCACTACAAACTCAGCACTAGTGTATTATTGGCACATTATGCAAGAAACAACATGGCACACAAACAGTTTTGGGAACAGCTATTTGATGCTAACAGACTTACTTTGATTTTTTTTTTTGTTACTATCTACCTGCTACATATAAGTAGGTCCAATCACAACCAGGATGTGTTACGGGCGTGGGGGTTGACCCAGTCTGTTGCTCGTGATCTCACCTGAAACAGGAAGTGACCTCAGGGCCAGACTGAAATGCAGTAAATTAATCAGATGCAATTCAAGCTGCGAGGAATTCAGGAGCTAGAGTCTAAAGAGGATTTAATACACCACACATACTGTAGATACTGTAAGCCGTGCTTTGACAAATAACTTTTCAATTGGTGATGCAACTTTATATTACTATTTTAAACTTCAAGAACCATTTTCATTTATCATTAGGTTGCATTCATGTATTTAGAGTGAATTGTCTGCAATATATATATTATATTATAGACATATATTTGTACTACAATATATATTTTTAATCCAGTTAAAAGAAGTTTTATATCAAGTTAGTGCAGTAAGAATATTCAGCAATCTTCAACTCTGTAAGTAAACAGAAACTTTAAGAGTGGCATTGTTGTTAGAAATAACTAAGGAGACGGGCGACTCCCTATCAACATGCCCACTTCCTTCCATTCAGAAATGCCAATAGGCTCAAAACAGGAAGCACTCATCCACTAATACGAGTCCAGGGTTTCTTGTTTTTCATTTAAACTCTTGCTCTTTGATTATAGAAGATGATCTCGATCTCCCATTTTTATAGTATGCAGTAGATAAAATCTTTCATTTGCTTTGGTTGCCTAGTAACGCTCATTTGGTATTAGCTGTTTCATCACATGCGTTCGGCTTTGCCAACCCAAATGTTATATTTTCAAAATTGGTGGAGAATGTTTCTTTTAAAAGTAACAACTACTAACTAAGTAACTAACAATGGCTTGTGACAATGTTTTCATTTAAGGCCTAGGTGGCCATAAAGCACAGCATGGATCTTTGTTGAGCTCTACTTCATTGTCTATTTGATGCTATCTATTGGACATCGTTTAGGTGCAGCGGGTTTGTGCTCGGGCAGAAGTCAAGTGTAAAAGAACAGTTAAGTCATAGAGTGCTTCTTGTGGGGATTATTCACCATGAATAAAGTTATTAGAGATAACTCACTGCTTGTGTTTCCAGTGAAACATTGCTGAATGCTGCAGGCTCTCTCTCTCTCTCTCTCTCTCTTTCTCTCTCTCTCTCTCTCTCTCTCTCTGTCTCTCTCTCTTTCGGTCTCTCTTTCACTCCCTCTCTGGACATGTGTTGTGTGTGTGTGTGTGCGCACGCTTGTGTGCATGTGCGTGTACACTCCTCTCACAGTTATTCTTGCATACTTAACAGAACCGTGACCTAGTTTGCTGGACAACTACAGTAAGTGTTTTTTTCTGTTTTAGTAACCTTGTGTCCCATCAGCCCTCCGCCTTGTCATTTGGGAGGAAACTGAGTGGGCCTCTAGATGTGTTTTGCACGGCAAAGGTCTGGAGAAAAAAAAATGCAGTAAATGGAGAAATAGCCAGAGAGCATATAGCATGAACACGGCTGTGTGTTTTTGTGTGTGTTATCTATGTGAATGTGGCTGGCTGTGCATCTCATTCCAATGCTCCAGGCCGTGTGGTGCCCTGCTGAGGCCCAGGGCCACCATTCGGCTTCACTACCCTTTCCTCGCAGCACAGGACCTAGCATCTAGCTCAGCTCTTTCAGGCCCCATAGTAAGCAATTTTGTTAGCCAGGCTAGAAATGTGAGAAAACCAGTGCATGACCACTTCCTTTTTATTTTATTCTGTGGATAGACAATTGGCTAGCTGCCAAGGCAATATGTTGAAGACTACGGATGTTATTTAATTCACATTTTGATTATGTCAACATCGATTATTCATGGTTTCATAAACCATGCACAGTGCTGGGGGGCTGAGCATAAGGTTTTCCAACATTAACATATCTCTAAATAGAAATATTTATTATGAGACATATTTGTATGGAATGTGCAGCTGATGTGTAAATGGTCAACTGGGAAATTGGCACACACATTTTCCTTCAAATTTAATGGAATTACCAAGACATGGAATGTCTAAGGTCCCTGGGAAAATATGCACAATAACTTACAGTTATCCTTGGCCAGCTGTAAATACACAACCAAATTCCAACCCTATATCTTATCAGCGCTTTGTTAATGTCCAGTGATGGAGAGGTAATTTAAACAAAGTCAGGCAGTAGATTTCTTTGTGTGAACATTGTCTCAGCTAATTTATTATATTATTTTCTTGTTGTTTTTTGCATTGCACAGATTTGTGTTTCTTTTTTTCAGTGATGCATCAAAGAAAGAAGCAAGATTTTGTCTGCTTTTGATTGAACAATGACTTTGTATGTCTGAAAGGTTATTATAAACGTAAGCATTTTTACTTGAGTTAATAAATCTTGAGTTAATGAATCTGTATATTTAGAGATGTGCTTGTTTGTGTGTGTGCATTTGTATTGAGTCATCAGCAGCTCCAGGTGAAGGAATGCCTGCAAAGTGGCAGATGGTTCGTATAACCCTGGCAAAGTCTCCCTCTCCCTCCATGAGCATACCGCCCACATGGCTACCAACTCTCCCACGTGTTTACTTTCCTCCAAGTACTTATTCTACACGATATTTGTGTTGAATATATCCTCATATCCAAAATCTCCTGTAAGTTAGCTTTACATTAGGTTGTATTAGCTATACCCTAATATCACCTGTACTGTTTTCCAACCTACGCAACGTCTACTTTGTCTCTGTGCCTTCACAGCCCGTGTACAATTCTGCTTTCCAAAGAGGAAATACCATTGTCAGAAAACAAACATGCTCAAAAATGCTGTCTTCTGTCTTTGAAGATATGCTTGCATCTGTCTGTAATCTGGGTCACAATAGCCACAGCAGTTTTGGTTAGTGACAATGCCAGATGCCTGTGTTTAAACTTGGATTCCCTTCTTCTAAACAGCAACGCAATTAACTAATTGTGTATTTTACCCTT
The DNA here is from genome assembly GCF_008692095.1 of Etheostoma spectabile. Taxonomy (NCBI): domain Eukaryota; kingdom Metazoa; phylum Chordata; class Actinopteri; order Perciformes; family Percidae; genus Etheostoma; species Etheostoma spectabile. Next base: position 10,589,105 of record NC_045747.1, read on the forward strand.
CCATTGAATGCTGTTCACTTTGTATGAGTTCTTGCTGACCAGTCAAACATTCAAGAAAAACACTCCCACACTCACATATACAAACACACAGCACTCACTGGAGAAAAACAGAAAGAGTGATAGGAATAGGATGGCCCCCCACTACTTAAACTTTCTAGCATATGCAGCTGTCAAATTGATGAGAAAGTTTGACCACTAACAGAGTGGCTTCTCCAAATCCCTATCACTGCCAGAGCTCCTGCCCCTTCTGTGCTGTTGTGTCCCTATTAGGGCCCCTCAGCTGCCAGAGTCTCCCGAGGGACACCTCTACCAGCCAGTTGGAGGCCACATTGACAGACGAGCTCAGAGCTGCATTGTAGACCTGCAAGCTACACGCTCAGCATGGTATACATGTGTCTTGTCTTTTCCTCAATTTTGTGGAATATGGATTTTTAGAGATTTTTGAGGCTGTTTTGTGTCACAGCAAAACTGAGCCAAACTTTAGTGCAATGTTTGGGTTATTTTTATCCCCCTTTGTCATGTTATCAGCAATCTGCTTTCACACTTAGCATTACAAATAATGCCAGAAACTTCTTGCACTGCTATTATTCTCTCTTTTGCTCATAGGTGTGCACACACACACATTTCCTGTATTTTTCCTCCTATATCAGTGAGCAGAGAAGATTTCCCAAAGGCTGACTAGATTGATTGGTAAGTGGTGTGACACAGTTTCTATGGTTCCATGCTTACATATTGGCATTAGGAGCGGTGATGGTAATAACTGACATCATTACAGTAAAGATCAGCTCTCTGTCGTTGGTGACTTCATATGGAACATGTATGCAACACTGCATATTCAACTTTTCTGCC
>NC_045747.1:10594953-10599609 GCF_008692095.1 Etheostoma spectabile
CAGGTGAACTACACCTACACAAATGCCTTGTTCAAAGCCCATTTCCATAACAACAACCCCTACACTGTCATTGTGTCAGCAAAAAATTATTCTTACAACATCTGCCAGTCTTTTTGTTGCGGAAAGGTCATTTGTACTCTACAAAGGTTTTCAGATTAATTTGGGTCCTAGTTGGCAGAAAATGTTGTTCTTCAGATGAACATAGTGCAGTCTTTATCAGATCTGCAGTCAGCGTTGCCCTCAGTGCTCTTTTCCTGAAGGTTTTTTGTTCCAATATTGCTGGGCATTTCACACATTAACATAAAATCTGTGTTGAGCAATCTGAATCTGGCAGCTGCACTAGCTGCAAGGGCCTGCTGGAGGGGAGTAGCAATATGGGGAATGGCCATCCTGTACTCTGAAGAGAGACAACAACCCTCCCCTCCTCTACAAAAGCGAACCAGTTTTTATTCTGTCCCTGTGTTTGTCACCCAAAGGGGCTCTGAAATCATACCTCCGTGAGCTCCCTGAGCCACTGATGACTACTGAACTTTATGATGAATGGATTCAGGCCTCCAAGTGAGTTGCTGTTTTCGAATTTAATGCATTTTTGTGTGCAATTATGTCATTGGCTGGGGTTCTCAACTGACAAAATAGTGAAAGAAAATAGTGACATTAATTAAGAAATTAAGCAACAGTAATCCATCATGATTTGTTATTTCCCCAGCATTCAAGATATGGACAAGAGACTACAAGCATTACTGGCAGCGTGTGAAAAACTCCCCACAGACAATGCAAACAATTTCAGGTCAATTACTTTCCTTCGTTTTCTCCAATCATTTGTGCATGTTCTCCTGTGTCCAAAAAAAAGAGCAGACAATGTCATCCAAGTGCAAAACGATCAGTTTCAGCCATGCAGTTTCAGTCCAATTACTCAGACCTACAGGCAAGAAAAGTAAAGGCAGCAGCAGATCTGAAATGCAGACATTCAGATATCAACACTTGTAGTCAACTAAATTAATTGCTTTTGCAATATTGATACTTCAGCAACCTGCAGGCATAACTTTTGTAGCTGTAGTAATCATTGTCTGCAAATGGCAGATATCAAAATTGCAGCAACTAATATTGTTTGTAGAAGATCAACATGTCTACATCTACAGGTTTAAACTGCTTCTGCTATGACTTTACTTTCCTATACAGTAGTTGACTCAGGTCGGGATATGTACAGCTATAATGACAATGTGTGAAAATAGCAATTAATCATGGCAATCATTACCTAGAGATAGATTTGTGTAGCTTAACAAGATGTCTAACAAAAAGGAATGAGTGAAGTATAAATAGTTTTTAAGATGCACTCCTTTTTTTGAATCCCACAGATATTTAATAAAATTCTTAGCCAAGCTAAGCGACTACCAAGATGAAAACAAGATGACCCCCGGTAATATGGCAATTGTTCTTGGTCCTAACTTGCTTTGGACACACACTGAACCGTATGTATTTCCACAAAACTATTTTACATGTATGAAATTAGTTTAGGATTATACTGTAGTTCAGTTCTTCCTCTTCTTTCCAGAAACATGACAGAGATGATGACCACCCTTTCCCTACAGATTGTTGGCATAATTGAGCCCATTATCCAGCATGCTGACTGGTTCTTCCCTGGAGGTGGGGATCACATACTATGTATGTAATTTGTAGTCAGGCTAGGCACCATATCGATTTTTATTGATCCTGAATAATTCTATTGTATAATGGGATTTAAAAAACATATATGACCCACAATTTCAATGACCCAGTTTTATTATTCAAATTAACATACAGTCAGAACAATTAGTGAAACCTCGATTTATTGTGAATACTTATATTACATACTTACTAATAATATGAATGCACTTATTCTTCTTTTTATATCTTGTGATATATCAACATACTAAGAAGTATTTCCCCTTTGCCCAAGATAAAATCAGGATTTTATCTGTTTTAGGTAGACACTGTAACTACCACTCCTAAAAGTGGTAGACTCCACACAGACCAACACATACACACACAAACAGCACTGTACATGAACTACTACTCATTATACTGTTTGCTGATGGTGTGTCCGCTCCTCCCTCAGAGATTGAATTCAACTTGACAGGCAGCTACGGCAGCCCGATCCACACCAACCACAACTCCAACTACAGCTCCATGCCCTCACCAGACATGGACCAATCTGATCGCAAGCAGCAGCACGACCAGAGCCGACGCCCACTGAGTGTCGCCACTGACAACATGATGCTGGAGTTTTACAAGAAGGATGGGTATGATGCCAAGTGCATCCTATTGCTGCCCACATCTCACTTTCTCACTCTCTTTCCTCTCGTTCCACCCACACCTCCTCTCAGGCATCTGATTAATTTTTATATTTGAGGCAGGCAGGCAGTATACATGCCCATTAAAAATCAGTTTACAAATCCTGTAACCTAAAGTTTTCATTCTAGACCCCCCTATAGACCACAGAGAGGTGGGAATTGAACCGTATCTCTCACCTGTCAATAATTTCAGCACAAACAAGTCCTATTATCAGGATTCATCAAGAGAAGTGAAGTCTGAGAACTAGTCTTATTTAAATACATGGGGCTGAATTGCCTTGAGGGGCATTGTCTCTATGGCAACAGGTCTCTGATGAAGGGCTGCTGGTTACCTCTTTTTTCTCGGGAAATATTTCTCCAGCGCTATCTTCCCATCCTCCCACACCCAGCTCGTCCTTCACAGTCTGGCTAGGACGTCACCTGGCCTGAGTCACTCATCCAGCTGGTGGAAAATCACTGGCAGAATTAGAACCAATGCTTTCCCAAAAATACTCCCGTCAAATTAAGGAAAAAGGCTGTAAAATTATAGGAAACAATCTAAATATAGGGATAGAAAATTTCCATTTTTTAGAGTAATTAACCGCTTAGGATAGAGCATCTGCTCTGTCTGTGTGTGTGTGTGTGTGTGTGTGTGTGTGTGTGTGTGTGTGTGTTTTTTCATTAGAAAATAAAGCCTTAAATCAGCACTTAATAGATAAAGCAGGTTTGTAATGTGGTCTGACATCTTCTCACCTCTGGAATGTAACTTCTGCTCATCCCTGCCACTGTGGATTTCATCTCCCCATCAGTGGTTTAAGTCTGGTGTTGTGAACCATGTCTGCATTACTTCTGACCTCATATCCCTTTTTCCTCTCTTCCCCCTACTAACGCAGCATTAGGAAGATACAAAGGTACCGTATCATGACTTTTTCCCCTCTTCTTTCCTTACCACCCCCCACTCACCTCTTTCTTCATTATCATAAATGACTCTGGAAATGTGTTTGTCTTCAGTATGGGAGTCCGGGTTATGGATACCTCCTGGGTGTCTCGTAAGGGTTCAACTACGCTGGCACGCAAGACCTGCTCCACCCCTCCAGGCATGCAGGGCCCCGGCTCCCCGGCAGACACTCTCATCCCCGAGCAGCCCGGAGAGCTCGCCATCTCCCCATCCGCAACACCGCCACCTGGAGAAAGGGTTTAGTAAGTCACAGTGGAGATGCTGTTCCCCTCTTCCTCAGGCATCCACTCCTGTTCATTTTTATTGTCATCACCATCATCATCATCATCATCCTCAACTTTCCCAGCTATGTGTGAACCAAATTGTTGGCTGTTTTAATCATATTGACATTCATTTGCAACTCCTCCATGTTCTTTTAGTGCATCTCTGTCAACACTTTCATGTCTGATTCTGTTGTTATTTTAATGATTTCTCACTCTCCACATTTCTTCAGTTATCCCTGTGGTTTGTCAGGTTGATGTCATTGTAGGTAAAATTTTCTAAAGGATAATGAAATTTTTACTCTGAAGGGTTTTAGTTCAAATACTGTATGGGAGTTTTGTTTCTGTACATGGCACTAAGCTTCAATCTGCAAGTCCTTTGCGAGCATGCTAATATTTCCAATATCCCATTGTTGTGGCTTGGCTTTCTCAGCTTTGGTCGTGAATTATTTCCTTTTCTGTTGACACTCACCCTGCCTGTGTGGCAGACAAGAGATAATATGGTCCCGCTTTGGCTGGTTTTCCCCTCCTCTCCTGTGGCTCTTTCAGCCGATGAAAGGGTTTTGTGTCTGTTTCACACTGCCCTGGGCTGACTGCAGGACCTACAATGTAAACAAGTCATATACTGTAGGATAAGGCCAGATAGGGTTTCCATATGCAGTAGAGAGGAGATATTCAGTCATCAGATCAGCTTGATAAATTGTAAGCTGCAGACCAGCACTTTGGCTCCAGAGACAGATCCTCACAGCTCCATGCAGTGAGCAGACACAAGCTGATCACAGAGGGAATCCTACACTGTATTATTTTCCTTTGGCAATACAACTTTCTTTTCCTTTGCTGTTTCTTCGTGCTTGTCTTTGTATTTGCACTAAGCTGACTGTGTGCTAAGCTTGGTGCCCACCACCCACCCTAAAATGCAACTTTTTTTTCTTTCTTTTTTCTGTTTTTGACTACGGACCAACTAACACACTAACACCCTAATCATCAAAACAGCTTATCCTATATCGCTCCAATGCGTCTCCTTGTTCAATCACTAGAGCTGTTTCTTTTGTGCTGTCTATTTTCTTGATATCTACAGCTCAGACAACGTGTCGCCCATTCGGCCGGACACCTCTCATGGCCATCCACC
>NC_045747.1:10599619-10600563 GCF_008692095.1 Etheostoma spectabile
AGGGGAGGACCGGCCACCCCCCCCTTACCCCATCTCCTCGTGCCACACTGCCCCCCACCTCTTCTATCCCAAACCCCCACCCTGCGCTCGCCCCGTGGCACCGGGTCCAGAGTCCCAGCCTCCCGCCTCCCCCCCGCCCCCACTGCGCTGGTCTGGCTTCACTCCCCCTGCCCCGCCCCCTTCCTCCTCATCTTCCTCCTCCTCCTCGTCACTTGACATCAATTCGAACCCCAAACCCAGCTGTCTGCATTTTGCCAAGCACAGCCCGCCTGGTGACATGGTGAATGTTCCCCCACCAGACTCTAATGCTTCACCACTCTACATCAAAACCCCCTTGGTACTAACCCGCCATGACCAGTCCATTGGCAACCCCCCTAGCCTCCCTTCGTCTGCGCCCCCGCCGTGGGCTGCCTGTCCATGTGCCCGAGAGAGAGGACCCCCCAGGCTGACTAGGTAAATACAACACACCCATGGCCACGATGGATGCATCACAGAGTGGCATATGTATCTTTCCTCTCCTCTAGCTTGCTGGCTTTTCTTTTCTTTTTTCTTATTTTGTTTTCTTTCCTTTAAATTACATACCTCCAATTTTGTAACATTCACGTTGTCCACGGGTGCCTCTCATGGGGTTGCCTAGCAACAAAGGATGTTACTGGTTTATACAGCGTTCGGTTTCATGGAGGTATTGAGTAGACGATAAATACATGGACAATGCTGCATATGGCTATTCAAAAGCATATGAATGTATTTATTCTACAGTTTGCAGCATTTTCTTTTACTAACCAGCAGAAGGAAAGATCTGTTTTTTAAGAAAGTAAAGATATTAAGGTGTCCTTGTAAGCTACAGTACAGAATATTGTCATACAGTATAAGCATCTTTTTAGCTTGACCCAAAGTGCTGAGTTTGTATAGAGTGACTGTAGCAGTTTCCTGACTCATATGTC
>NC_045747.1:10600573-10606756 GCF_008692095.1 Etheostoma spectabile
CAACCACACAGGACAGAGTGAATCACTACAGCAAATCTTTGTCAGCAATAAGAACGAGCTCGTTGGATAACTCCCATTCTTTTGATTTGGTAGCTCCATGACCTCCCATTAAGATGGATTATTTTTGGGGAAAGAAGGCTCAGAGTTACTGCAGGAGATTGCAGTTAATAAATGTAATCCAAAATTAGACTACCATACTGCAGTATCGATGCTCTCTGTGGGTGTATGTTTATTTGAATTTCTCACATTAATAACATATACCTGCAGTAAGAAGAAAATACATTACGTCTATGATTATTGTTTTTTTTTATTAAAAAGCAGTGAGAGAAAAGGATATCAAATGTTACTCCCATTACTGATGTCTAACTTGGATCAACGAAAATACATTTTCAGGAAAATGTTCTGACATTCAGCGCTTGCCGGAGGTCCCTCACCACTCTCTGTGTGTTGTTGTTCTCAAACTCTCTTCACATCAGGAAATGTAAGGTTTTGAAGAAATTTTGGATCGTGCAACAAGGCAGGCCTGGTTGGTTCTATCGGTGAATGATTGTTAAGATTTACAAAGAATATGTTTACGGCATTTACTATCTAACTGGGATGTTTTGGGACCAATTGGTGGGATTTGCAACCCACAACCCAGAGTATTGTTTTCTCGTATCCCAGAATGTTTGTGTGGTGTAGCCAGATGTTACTCCACAGCGCTGTGGAGATAGGTCTGGCAATGTGAGACCGCTGATGTCTTTTAAAACAATTTCCACTAGTCTAGTAAGATAATAAAGGTGGGTCCTTGATTAACTGCATTGATTGGTCTAGGCTTACAGTAGGTTCAGATTTAGTTGCTCATATCTTGTTACATGCTGCATCTTTACTCTATTTTCTGTGCATTTCATGTGTTTGTCGCTGAATACAAATATGTACACCTTTTGTTCAGCTCAGTGGTATTTGACCATATGAAATCTTGTGAGTCCAGTTAAGATCCCAGCTGGGCTGTAGAGTCTCTCAACATCATTGTTTTAAGAATTATAGGCTTCTGTATCTACTGATTGTTCTGAAAAGCATGCATGGAAGCTTTTTTCTGCCTCTGTTTGCATTCTATTACAAACTAAAATGTGTTAGAAATGTTCCATCTGGATAGTGCTGAAATACTGATTGAGTTTGGCAGACAGGACTTACACAATGCCATTGAACTTCCTTATTTAAGTAAAAATAAATTACATTCAGAACCCCTGATTGGTCAATGACATTTTTATCAACAAAAAAGACAAAAACTTCACAAATGCAAAACAAGATGCTCCGTCATCTTTGTTCTAGTTTTATAGACTTGTGTCCACCATTTGTTGAATAATGGTTTTAAGAAAAATATGTGACACAGTTTGTCTTACTTAGTAATATTGTTAACACTGTAAAAATAGTGAAAGACTCATAAGTGATGATCATGATGATGATGGTGATGATGATGATGATGATGATAATAATGATGATGGTTGTGGTGGTAGTGGCTGTTGTGGCACTGAGGTAATGTACATGAGGTATACTGACTGTTCAAGCATACTGTTTCTGACACTATTCACATACTAATGTCTTCCTGTCTTTTTCAGTTCATTGAAGAGTAAAGAGCTCTCACCTGTAACCGGACACAAAGCCATCCAGGTGGCAGGTCCAACAGTCCCTCCCAGTTGTAGTCCTCAAAGCAGTAGCCAGTCCCCCCACTCCACAGAGCACAGTCCACACAGCCTGCGCCAAGGTCAGCACCTCTCAATCTGAGCTCACATTGGCTTTCTTCAGATTAAGAGGATGTATTTTCACTGTTAACATAAGACTAATGTGACTATGTTGTGTGTTTCAAGGTTCCAAGAAGTTGGCCCCTGTGCCTCCCAAGGTCCCATACAGCCAGTCTTGCGGGATGTCCGACCAGTCCACAGGTCAGCCGTCACCGGTCAGCCTGTCCCCCACACCTCCTAGCACCCCCTCCCCTTATGGACTGGCCTGCCCTCCAGGGCAAGTGCCCCCATCATCCCCTGGGCAGACCCCATTGGGAGCACCTCACTCTCTTTCGTCTCCACCCTCACTGACCGGAACGCTCACCAAGTCTCGGCCCGCCCCTAAGCCCAGGCAGAGACCCAGTCTGCCCCCTCCTCAGCCGCCCACAGCCCCTCCGGGGTTTACTGGCATGGCCATGGCCCCAATTCCCCAGCCCCTGGAGCAGGGCCTCCTGGATGGACTGTCTCCCGGGGAGAGCATGTCTACAGGTAAACATCAGCCCTTGACATCCCCTCCGCCACCACAGGTGGGGCTACAGAGGCCCTCTCTCAGACTTGCTGTGGCTCTGTCCAATGGAGACGGTGGACGAGTGTAGGACTCTGTAGGACCTGTCACTGTAGATAGAAAAGATACCTTTCCCCTTTATTGACTGTTCCCAAACGAATGTCTGAATGAGTAAAAGTTGCCTTTTAGACACAGATGCCTGAGAATGATGTAAATATTAGCATTTTTGTGCTACTGTAGTGAGCAAATCTCCTTGACCTATGTATTCATTGCTTGTGTTATGTGATGATGTTTCTGGGTAATGTGTGGAAACATCAGAGAAGCATAGCTCGTCCTGCTTGTATGGAAGTTGCCATTAGATTCATCATGTGCTCTCTGTTTATCTGTGTTACCCAGACCCTCACTTGGCAGAGGTAGGTCAGAGGCTTACACACCAGTCCAGTCTCTCTTACTGCATAGCAGGCGTGGAAATCTAGCCAGACAAACCCCACACTATATCTACAGTATGATGTTCTGATGAAAAGGTGTTCTGTCATTATATACCAATTATTCTGTCACTTTGCTATATTTATCATTCTCTTGTTCCCCCTGCTACTATTGTGTACCTTGCAGCTGTGTGAGGCCAGGGATTCAGTGTGGGCTAAGTGTGAGGGGGACTTTTAGGGTAAGCCAGACCGTCCCCACCCCATGCGCTCCATCTCACTGCCTGGCCTCGTGCTGTGGCTGCCTCTGGGGTCTCCTGCAGCCTGATCAAACATACCTACCTGTTAGCTATCAATCAGAAAATGTTGCCTATTTCCTCTTAGCAGGATGACATTATTGACTCTTTGCATGGTGTTGTAGTTCAACCGATAATGCATGGCTTAAGGACTTCCCAGAGTGCACCACACTGCGCTCACATTGCAGACGCCGTCGCATACAAAGGTCCATCTCAAAGTCCCCCTCCTTTCGTTCCCCATTCCCAGCCCTATGCCAGCAGACATCCCCCTCTAACGCGCCTGCCACCGGTATTGGGGGGCCACAGGTAACCCCCACTCCTCCTTTGGCAGGTTCACCGCTTTTTATAACCTCTGCTCTCTCTTACTACACTGCCACGCTCCATCTCATTCCTACACAGGAGTAGCTATTATCTCTGCTTGGACGTGCTGCTTTTTAGTAAATGCAGCTTCACATTAGAATATATTTAGACTAAATACTGCATCTGGTCCTCATGGTATTTCCATCGTTACTTTAAACCCACTTGGTGTCTTGGTGCCATTTTTTTCCACAGAGTTCCACACATCCTGTTGCCTCTGTGTTGGTTTACCTGGTCATTGTTGTAAACATGTACAGTAATATGTCATTGTGCAGTCATTATGACCTGTTATTGTATTTTATCTGGCAAGATTTCTGTTGTTGTCTCAAAAGACACAAAAAAATGTGACACACTGCACTTGTCACTTCAAGTGTGACTAGCAACACACTTAAAACATCCCTGTGTAGAATGTGAAGCACATATAATCTACTGATTACTTCAGCCAAGACAGACATCATATGCCACTTACAATGAGTTCAGACTCAAAAAGATTAATATTATTTCTGCTCTCTTCCGTTTTTTACACCTCATAATCATCGCCTTCATCATATGCCCTCTTCTCCTCCTCTTGTTCATCGTCACAATTTTCCATTCTGCTCATCATACTCACCTCTCCCATCATGCCCACCATTAGATATCTTCAATTATGAAATCCCCTCCATCAATGTCAATCTGGACTGCCTCATCGATGAGTTCAGCGGTGCCCCTTGCAGGAGGTCCGTGGCAGTGACAGACTCTCCAGAGGGGGACGCTGTGCCTGAGGAGGAGCCACAGAGCACCACTCTATGACCTATGACCCTAAGGCATCACAGCTTACAAGCACCCCTGTGGCCGTATATACACTTAACTGTCACCACCAAGGCCTGATGGAAACACCATTTGGCCTCACCAATGCCCACCTGAAATCAGAACTTGAACACATCTGCTACAGGCTGCAAAGAAAGTCATCTCTTACAATTGCTCGCTAGTCCATAAATGTGACTACTACACAAAAAAAGACACCAAAATGCCATAGGAGGACAGTTGCCTTTAGGAGGAAAGACTGGAATATAGATGAGTATTACATTCAAAGTTTTTGTAATTGTTTTGTTTTGTAATGCTTTGCTTTGTCCATCTTTGTTTGATGCAGTGGTCTGTATTTCTGTGAGTTTTTCAAATTTTTTTTTCGCTTATTAGGACATGCAATCAAATTGCAATATGATATTCACATTTTCAAATTGCAATATGATATGAAGTTGTACGAATTTTGTATAGGGGAAACTCGGAGCCTGACATGGTTAGGAGCAAAGCCCGTCCTCAGGGTGAAACAGAGAGACAGAGAGTGGTCTTGTTATTTTTGCTCACAGGGTATTCAAGCTTTGTGCACATTAGGAAAATGCTGAGCCGTAGAGACAGGGTTTGCATGCAGGATGAAACATTTAATGCAGTTTAATTCTTATTGCCACACACAGTCTTTACTTCTGTAACTGTAGTTCTTTATCTGACATTAACCTTCATACAGGTAAGCTCACTTTAACTCACTTTATACCAGCACAGAATGAGAAGAATGTTACTGTAAATTATTATTTATTTATTTTTTGCAAATGCACCACAATGTGTTTGCATGCCATGCCAATATGAACAAACTGCTTTGGATCAAGGGCCTCAGAAAGGCAGTGTTTTATTTTGTGTGAGTGTCTGTTGTTGTTGTTGTTGTTGTCAGTGAAGAGTAAATTTAGACCACCCACGTGCTGTTACAGTTTGATGATAATGGATGAATGACTACACTGCCTTTAGGTTCATATGATTCTCTCTCTTAATCTTGTTTCAAGTGCTTCAGGTTCAGTGACCTTTGACCCCCTAAATGTGTGTGTAAATACAAAGACTGTACATAAATTGATGTATATAAATCTGAGAGGAAAAGTATATGTAAAATGCATATCTTGAATATATATATATATATAATAATATATGTGTTGATATTTATCAAGTGTAGAAAACGTAATAATTAAAAGATTTCTGTTATTTTTGTCCCTGCACACAATGAACAGGTTTCCTGTAGATTCACAATGTTTAACCAGATAACAATGATGCTGCAGCAGAAATGCAGAATGTTATTTCTGCAAAAAATCAATTGTGGGTTTTCTTATTCTGTCTCCTGAGCTTTGACTTCTAACACGCTCAAGCACTAATGAGTTGCACACCGACACTCTATGTTTTTTCTTTGTTTCTTTTAATGAGTTATTTAATAGATTCCTGTGTAAAAAAAATAGATTAGATTACTTTTAGCACACTGACATTTAATTAATTCATAATAAGGATAAATGTAGTTCTAAGCCTATATTGTTGGACTGACTACAAATATATGTACTCGTTCAATTAGAAAAGCAGATGTCAAATTTGGCACAAAGTAAACAATGAGTGTGTACAGACAATTAATCAGAGGTTTTTCAAGTTCACCAGAGAGCAGATGCTGCAGAGTCACTTTTTTAATTCCATATAAAAATGTTTTAGGACTATAATTTTGTCAATAAAAGTGCAATTACAGTGTTTACTGATCCACCTCAGCCCAAAAAATGGTCAATGTCACCCTTACCAAACCTACAGAAAAAAGCCATTCATTTTATTGCAAAACAATTAATTTCTTTTCCAGTTTGTTTTATGTGTGAGTTTACTTTTGACTAAATTAATTTTGGATCAACCTTTGTACAAAAGGGATCTATGGTATGCATCCGTGTGTGCTCAATGGACTTTGTTTATGAAGATTTTGGTGATGTTGATAATTATATTGATAGTTGTGGTGATTATATGAAAGCAATTGCAAGTGCCCTCACTTTGGTTGTTATTTTGGAACTATAGGCATA
>NC_045747.1:10606766-10613765 GCF_008692095.1 Etheostoma spectabile
GTAATAGAGGTTTTATTTTCTGTGCTGGATCCATACATTTATACGAGGAGGCAGGGGTATATCTCTCTGTGTGCAGACTGAATGTGACTCAGATTTCCGTAGGCTACCTGATTTTGTAATAACTAACAGGCAAACGAGAGCTTGTATTTGGATGAAGGTTAGTTAGGGCCTGTTAGCATGTATTATTGTCAGTGCAGGGCAGTATTACTGTAATGATTTTGTGCATCATAACTGGAACTTACAGCCACCTAAAAGCATGCATTCATATTCATTCTAGGTGTGATTATTATGCTGCTTAAAAGAAGTTTAAAAAAAAAAACTCTGTACCCTCCCCCAAATCATAATTCCATCAAACATAATTTATTCCAGTAAATTAACTTTACAGCAATTTTCATTAGCGTATTCATTTACCAAATGTTACACTGTTACATAGTTTTATCAAACATTTGAACTGTAGACCTACATTTCCTAACTCACCTCACCATCAAGTATGTTGGTCTAAAGTAAAGCTCAATTTGTTTACATTTTAAATGATAAAAAGGAAAATCTGAAAAAGTGTGATGCATGCGCTTAGATAGTCTTTTGATAATCCACGTTTTGTGTCAATCACTGTCTTTTTAGGGATTTTAAGATGGGTAAGATGTGGACTCTAGAGAATGTGGATCACAATAAATGGTCCTTTGTTGGTTATTGAGCAATACGTTAGAGGAGTGGATGTTGCCTGTGGATGTACTGCCTCCTTCTGCTTTCACTAGTGTACAAATAAAATCTGCCGCTTGTCAAGCCCACCATGCCCAGCCCTTTCTCCTCTGCTTAGCATATCAAGTGGAACACAGTGTGTACTGTGAAGCCTACCTGCAATCCTTATCAGAATGTCAGAAATAAATATATATTAAACTCTACATTTTTAATAATCTCACTTGGTTCATGTGGGTTTTATTTCAGTGCTTTTTCTGCAAAAATATCTGTTTTAAATTGTGCAGTTGTCCATTTGACTCCTGATGACTGAACTATTAAGACTTAGAGCACATTTCTCAGGTGCTTACAAGAGTAATTTTGTTTTCTGACACTACTACTTCACAACTACTGTTGATAGTGCTACTGTACTTTTAGGATTTTCAATCCTGCCATGTGTTCAACCGTGTGAGCATACTGTTGAAGAAACCACGTGGTTCTTTGAGCAATTTTCACCCCGTCATAATAACGACCTGAATAAATTGCTCTTATTATAATTGTTTGCCTATTATCTCTTTGCATTGGAATGTGTGTCCTTTCTGCATTTACAACTTTGCGAGCCAATAACAGAAATAAAAAGTCTAAATCATCAAATGAAACATATCATTATTGTCCTCCCAGTCTCTGAGAAACTTGGCATAGCTGTAAAACAAAGGCCTCTTTGGGTGTGTAACCTGTAAAACTGGCCTAGCAAGATGCTTGAGAGATTATGAGGAAGGAGTGTACACGTTTGTCAAGGTGGTCACGATACTGACACAGCTCATTCGTCTCTCATTTGTTGCAAACTATTCGTCTAAGAGCAATTAACAAGAATCTTCTCTCTAAGCAATCAGCTGCTATGATCTTGTTTTTAACTTCCGTACTATTTTCTTATTTTTGCAAAAATGGACCTGTGTCTCTGTGCTCCATCTCAATGTGAATTCTTAAGAGTGGTAATCTAATGCCACAGTCCAGCAGTGTATCTTCTTACAACAACCAGCAAGGCACAGTTCATCCCTACCTGCTCTCCTTCAGATGGGTGCATCAATTATTTCTTACTAAAAGTTTTAAAGGTGGCTTTGTTTACACCGTCTTTATGTACACTATGAGGGGAGCCTGTCCCAGGATGTTACAAGGTGGTCCAATAAAACCACTAACTCCCTCCATTTCCCACTTGATCAGCATAAATGTTTGAAATAGAAATTGTGTGATTTTTTTAAAATGTCTGACATCTTTCCTTGTGATGTAAGGGTGCGAGAAAGTCTCTCAACATGATACCCTGACTGTTATAACAGGGTGTTTATTATAACACTTTGCATCCTCAATGAGCCAAGCTCTCGCTGTCAAAATGTAACCCCTTATTTTTCTTTTATGCACACAATGCAGACACAGAAAATAATACTTAAAGTGGGATTGATGTTGTAGCTCTGCAGTTTACAGGGTTTTTTTCTGCTGCTTGGAAACAATGTTTCCGACAACACAACAATGAAATTAAGTAGGCTTATGATGAATTGGTTTTTATTGCGTTTTATTTTTTTGCCAAACTCTTTTTTTATTGTTAAAGTTATAACTTCAAATGTTCACTCTTGTTGGATTTACAAACTCTTGGGTTTGCTTTGAAATTGTCTTGTTTGCTTTTCATAAAACACATAGACCATGCCACAGACAGGAATGCAACACAAAAGACTGAACTGTCAAGGCTTTAACCTTCACTTTACTTAAGACTGTTGCTTGGTAATGCACCTAAAGGACATTCACATAGGAAGGAAATTACAATACTTCATTGATTCTTAAAATTATGTTTCAAACTAAAGTAGGCCTTGTTTAACATATTGACTAAATTGTACATTTTCAGTTTATCGATTATTTACTAAAATGCATTAGATTATTTTTTATCAGTGAGACAAATAAATAAATTAACAAAGTGCATAGGCTAACTGGTATAAACTTCATTCCATGGATGGGACGATGTTTTCTATGAATGTCAGTTTATCCTTTCCTGTTGGCACGTCATAATCCACATCCACATCACAGGGCTATGCCAACAAAATCCAGGGTAAAGTTGCAGCCACCAGTGCCAGTATAGTAAATGCTGACAGCAAAACGAGCAGGCATCGTGCAGTTGTGCAAATCCTGCGCCTTTGCCTGCGCTGGGGTTGAACCACTGTCATCACAACACTGAGCGCATCGTTTTCAGCCATGGGTCGCCCCTGAGTGCTTATGATAAAGATCTGAGATGCATTATGGCTGGGGTTAATCAACCTATGTCGACGAATTCCTTCGGACATTCTCCTATAGCAGCGAGCAATCCAGTTAACTTCCCTCGGTAAACGGTCCGTGGAGTTGCGCCGTGCGCTCTGGAGCTGTCTCGGTGTAGGGAGAGGCACCTCCAGGGTCTGCACTTCATCTGGCTCCTTGGCCGCCACGAGGGACACGAGCGCTTCCTTTTGTTTCTTGATGAATGTAAGATGTCGGCAGATAGGGCAAACAATAGTGTCTCTGAGAGTGCTGCTGTTGATGCTGACCAGCGTTTTAACCAGACAGTCGTGGCAGAACACATGTCCGCAGCTTAGAGTCCTCTCCGTGCCCAACAGACACTCGTAGCACACTGGACACTCTCGCGCGTCCTCCTGGCTATCTTCCTTATGAAATGCCATTGAAATAAAATCAGTCACTGCAGCAAGAGAGTTGGAAAATTAAGACTAAAATTCCATTTGTTTGAGAATGTAGTGTGAATCAGTGCATGACTCTTCTTCTTTCTTTGGCTGAGGGTGGAGGCGAGAGCTGCGCCTTGTAGAACAGGGCCTGCCACCTGTGACTGACTGCGGTGGATTGACTGATTGGGTCCTCTGAAGGCATTATTGGCAGTTCAAGTGGCCAAGCTGGTTCAAGTTTCGTGGTGCACTAGGCCTATATGCTTAGCCTGACATTCCTCAAATATTCATAAACCAGCACGTCTGACCTTTTTCAAAGCTGCAGCTTCTTTCTGTAGATTTGCTCAAATAAATTAATGACTCTTTTATTTCTATTTAATTATGTCTATTTATGTCACTCCTTATTAAAAAGTTTAAACATTTTAAAAAGTCATTATTTCCTGTAATGAAACAAAGTTTTATAAAATGTTTTAATAAGTGCAAATGCAACCCACTGAAAGCCATTAAATCAAAGGTTCTTACCACAACCCCGTTACTTACAACGTCATTAAACACAAATTATCTTAAAGTTGACTCAATTTAATCAGGTCTGATGTAAATCAATGCTGACTGATAAAGTTGGTGGAACTCATTTTCTTTGATTTTAAATACAGGCGGTAGCAATATTTAAAGTTGCAGATATACTATATTTTGTACGATTATTGCCTGAGTTTGCCGAAGTCAAAATACCAAGAAGTTCACTAAACTTACAAAAATGTAACACAAACACAGCATATCATGGGGGGGGGGGGTCTGGGTGTCTTCCCCAGGGACGTTTTGAGCAACGACTTTATTACCTGTATTCGGATACACGTTTAAGCACAAATTTACGGTAGAAATACCTTTATTTAGCCTACGTGAAGAAGAAAAACAGATAACGATTCAAAATATATCAAAAATATAATGGATTGTATGTTGTTATGTGTCATTGGGCATTGTTAAGTGGGTATATGGAAATCCTGGAGCTTTCTTAGTGGGTACACCTATCAAGTAGACCACACGGCACAAACAAATACAAAAAACTGCCTCCATTCTTTTTTAGGACTGAGTAGGCCTACAAGATTTTAATGTAACTTTACATTTTTCACATGAATAATATAGGCCTACTATAATTTGACATAGTGGCTAAGGAGCTTTAATCACAACGTTGGCAGTTCAATCCCTGTCTTGTCCTGCATGTCGAAGAATTCTTGGGCAAGACACTGAACCTTAACTTACTCCCAATGGCCAGCACACCATCAGTGAATGTTTCTGTGAACGGGTGAATAACAAGGAAATTGTAAAGCACTTTGCCCGGTAAGATAGAAAGGTGTCATATAAATGCAGTCCACTTACAATAATATTGTTTTTTTTTAGACAAAGATCTTAAATGGGAGCTCTAGCTGCCTTCGTTCATACCGCAAGAGGAAATTCACAATTGTATTATATTAAGGCAGATCAGAGACTGTAATTATACAGGTCACATGTAATAAAACAATCATACTAAAATAATAATAAAAAAGGCTTGTGACTACAAAGGTAGTGTAAAACAGTTAAGAAATGAATTTCACATTCCACAGCTAATATTGACTACAAAAAAGACTTTAACAGAGAAAAAATAAAGAGAAAACCATAATAATAATAATAATAATAATAATAATAATACATTTTGTCTTGTTCTTGCAACTATATGCCACCTTGTGGTCACTGTTGGGAAAACCATGTGGCAACAAATCTACAGTAAAAAAGAAAAGAAAAGGCGTGGCTGATTCTAGTCCATCTATTTCTATAGCATGCCTTGCCTAGTTATGACGTAACATGATTATGTCAGCACGTACGTATGTGTCAGGATTTACGTTGGTTCCGGGAGACGCGTTGGCAATTTCCTAAACACAGCTGAGCTCAGTCACTTTAACGCTAGTATCATCCGAGGCCAAGCAGGGAAGAGGTGTGCGTGTTTGTTGGATGTAACACCGGCTGGAAGGCGACCTCCTGAAACAGAAGATAGCTGGACACCGATTTGACATGAGCAGGTAGCAAATTTAACCATGAAATATTCCGTTTTAATTTGTTTAACGTGTGACCTGTATCGAACTGTCGTGTTCTGCCGCGGCTTCTGTGTGATTAACGTTAACGTTACCGAGATGACAGCTTGAGCTTGGTTTAAACGTTGAGAGGTTGTCGTTTTGATTTCTGCTTTGTACGCCGTTTCTTTTCACTTTTTGTATGTGGTGTATATTTTTTTTTCATCAAACAGCAAAGCATAAAGTTACTGTTTGGCACTACGCTTTGTAACGGTAATGTCTGGTGAAACCACGCATCATATCCACTTGAAGAAGGCAGCGTTTATTAGCCAACATACCTAGCTAGGTAGCTAGCTAGCTAACCTTAAATGACATCCTGCCCCTGTCACCAATAGCTACATTTGGTCTGATAATGTCAGTTTGTTTATTTTAAGGACCGGTTTTATGCAAACGTTATTTGTGAAGAATGTCAATTGTCACTTTTACACTAAAGCCTCCGTTTGTTTATTTTTGATGATCAATTTGATAGAATGTATTATGATTATTTTGGACCTCTAGCATTTGCCTAGCAACATTGACATGTCCTCCAACAGCTAAAACATAACACAAGGGACCACAATATGGGCCCAGGTAAGGGGAACACTACCATCACACCCTGTAAAGCTCTAGAGCTGATTATTATTCACATTAGAATAAACCAATATGATTGCAAAGATGTAGATGATTCACCCCGATTATAAAAATGTGACTACATAGTGTCAGCACTTGAATTCTTAGTAAGCACTTCGTCATCTGCCACAAAAGAGGATGTAGAGACAAGTATGTGGGAAAGGAAACTCTCTCTCTTCACTACCTTCCCAAGTCTGCAATTTACAGATGGCTCTACAGTAAGTGAAGGGCCACAAGCTTTGGTGGCGATGAGCCATGCTGCCTGTCCTGGTGTTGTTACAACAGACAAATAGATCAAGGGGTCAAGCTGACACCACTCCAAAGGATGCTGAAATGAGAGATAACAGGAACTGTCATTTATTCTGGCAGAGTCTTAGCACTTGCCCCTAGGCATGGGCCGGTTACCGATTTCTAGGTATACCGTGGTTTCAAAACCAGTGACATTTTGTGTATACCGTGATATTGTTCCAGCGGTTTGCTAGATTACCTGGTATTTCAGTGTTCTGTATAAGCTAATCCGACAAAAAAATGTGTTTTCTGGAGATATTTAAAAGGCTTACCTTGGTCAATTTCATGTTATGGCTGTAGCAGCTTGGCAACATGTTCTCTCCACCCTCAGGGTATTTTGGTCTCCAGTTTGCTTAGTTTTTCCAAAGTAGTGTACTGACACATGAGGGACCTGTAGCCAGTAAATTGTTGATGACGCCATCTCAGAAGAATGTTCAAAGAGAAGAGCAGGCGGTCTGAGTCTCTATTCCTCTGAGTCTTAGACCATCTTGGCAAGGAAAATAATAATGTCTGATCTTTCTGCAGGATATCCTTATAATCTCTGTTTGGATTGTGAATATTCGTGCAGCTAAAGCAGTGGGATTGTTGGGGTGGGGGTGGGGGTCGGGGTGGCAGTACCCACCCCACCCCAC
>NC_045747.1:10613775-10643340 GCF_008692095.1 Etheostoma spectabile
TCCCCATACAAGACACGCTCCAAATGTGTTTTTAATAATTTCCTGAAACCTACCTTGTTGGTCTACATAGATCAGAGTGAGGCAAAGTTTTATTAGTTTACCATAAAAGAGGAACAACCGCCTAGTGAAGTGTAATTTCTGCATACAGGGCGGAAGATGAAAAACATTAAATACTTACTCAATTCTTCAGAACTAACAGTTCTTAGTGACTTGGTAGTTGAAAATGCTTTACACATGAAAATACAATCGAGGATAAAAACACAAAGTCCAGGACTTACTTCCATTGTGGTCCTCAACACATAACATCAGGACAAGGCAAGACACTTACCGAGTGTGTGAGATAATAAATGACGTAACATAAAAGCATTTTTATTAAATAAATACAACTAAAAATGGTTAGCACGAAGCACACTTCTACTAGGCACTGGACACATCGTTGAGGCTGTTCACAATCATAGTGCAGTAAGTTTATTAAAACCCATCTTCTAAATATTTGCGTGATTTCCCCATCAGAGGCTATTGTCAGTATTTCATGAGTAACTAAGGATGACAGCAGGGTGACGTGGCCAGGCCAATCTGGCTTTGTTTGTGACTTTTGAGTAAAGAGATCTGTTCTTTATCTTCCCCAGTGAGGAATGATTTTTTTTTTTTTAAATCTTGATTTGCCTGGTTGTTCAGCACGGAAAAGAATGCACTGTGCATGATTCTACATGCCAAAGGATGCAAATAGTGAAAGTGTTATACCATGTTTTGAGCCATGTGTGCTAGTTTATTTTTTCACTATTCTATGCTTGTTCTACTTTTAACCTCATGAGCACTAGCCTTGCATCTTTTTCATATGCACTTTAAGATAATGTAAATTGTTGTAAGGCTAATAAATAATCTCTTTAATCCTAAGGGTGCCCTGACATGGACAAAGAGATGATTCCCAAATTCACGTCAAAGGATGAGGAAGTTGATTACTGGAAGTCCCAAGCCCTCAAATATAAGAAAAGGTAGGTAGTATGATTTACTTCCCATATAACATGAGTTAACATTTCTGAGTTTCTATATACATGCAGCCTACATAATTTCTTTATCCATGTTTTTAGATCATTTATATATCATTCAATATATCATCATTCGTACATATGGCTATTGGATCAATTTTGTGTTGTGCTCTTAACTTTTTGGTGCATGGGGAGTATTACTCTTTGCCTACTAAGCTCATTTTTGCAAATTGGGTTATGGAAAAATGTATCATATTTTATCTCTTTCAAAAACATTGAACCAAAAAGCAGATGGCAGCAATCCCCCATATGAGAAACTCTGTTTAAAATAAGTTGTAGTTTCTCAATCTTGCGTAATAGGCAGATGCTGAATATTTAGTTTTGTCTGTAGTCACGTCTCTGTTTAAAGTTTCAGTACAGAAACCCATATTTAGCCATATAAGGCAAATGACCAGACAGGCTTTTTTGAAATAAGTGCCCACAAAAAGCTTGGGCTTTCTCAGGAGGAAATGACTGCATCTTTTACTTCTTAAACAGAAACCTGTTGAACTCTGTCTGTCTTTTTTTTTATTTGTGGAGTTGGGGCCTCATCATACACTCAAAAGAAGTGTAAACCTGCACAGAGAGGGTTAAAGTCCTGGTGGTTTTCTAAGAAATTCCTGCTGTGGGTACATATGGAAAGAACTTCAAGCCATGGAGAAAAAAAAAGCATCTCCCAAATATATAGTGGCTTGTCTCACACTTTTTTGTGAATACATTTTCTCAAGATCACTTTTCACATTGGCAGCATGCAGCGTTTACGAGATACCTATTGAAAAATTATCTCTCTGAAGGGATATTTTTAAACTTTTTCCATTTTGTTGAGAAGAGGCTACTTGGACATCATACAGTTAATAAGTATCACAAAAAGATGTAGTAGTGTAAAAGGCTCTTGTATTTTCTGCATTCACAGTTTTCATGTTATTTAATGCGTTTTTCCATCACACATACGGAGTGCTGTTTGTTGTTTAAAGCGTGAGACAGTGGCAGGGAAGTTATAGGGCCCGGCATGCTGATGAAGCAGCCACTGTGGCGTCTGTATGTGTGGAACGACCCCAGCACAACAACTGATTCATGGATTCCAGTGCTCTGTAGAGCCTGTGAGGACATTATCCCAGCACAAGTCAGCTGATCTCAGAACAGTGTTAACCAGGGTGTCATCATGTGTGTGCACACCCTTGACAGGTCCATTTTAGATAACTTATACTCAACAATTACCTTCCACAAAGAAATGTTTCCTTAAATGAATCTACACACGTTGGAACTACGTTATGAGTTATGTGTGTGTTTTTAGAATTCTCTACATGGGGTCAGCCCTGAACAGCGTGAACACACATCCTGTTTCTTAGCACATGTCCTCATCCTGTTGCTGTGCACTCTCATTTTCTCTTTACCTCTGAACTTTAACCTCTCTCACAGCTGAGGTCTCATGATAGCAGGCCTGTCTTTTTCTGAGCTACTTCTAAACCATCTACTGTCACAGTTCCGCTGTTTCTTTAGAGCTATATATTTAGAATGCTTAACTCGACAATGCTGAGCTGTGCACAGTTTCCAGTTTGGCAGAGGCAGGATTGAAGGTTAAAAATCTACAAATATTGGCCTTTTCATGCCGGTCTATTCCTGGCCATTGGAGATAAAGCTGCTAGAACATGCCTGAGCCTGGCTCATTTCACAGGACAAAAGCCAGGCAGTTTTCTAGAGCTCATGCCCGTGGCCATTCAGACAGCCAACTGTACAGAATTGAATGGTGGACGGTGAACAGGGTAGACGGTAATAGACAATGATTGTTTGTGTTTTCCCCACTGTGTCTGTGTGTGTGCCTTCCAGTTGCTATGATGCCCAGGAGGAACTGCAGGAGTTCCAGGAAGGGAGCCGGGAGCTGGAAGCTGAATTGGAGGCACAGCTTGGCCAGGCCGAACACCGCCTTCGAGACCTCCACATTGAAAACGAGAGACTGAAGAACGAGATGGCCAACCTCAAGGTAACTGGTCACTTGCACCGTAGCTTATTTTTGGATTTGGCTTTGTTTTACGGTCTATGGGTCAGGACACCAATAAAGTAATTTGTGGTTACTTAAGAAGTTATCTAATCTCTGTTGGATCCTGAGGACAAGGTCCTACGTCTTTTTTACGTTAGGTGTTAATAAGGCATGCTCTTATGTAATCATCCAGCGCTCCTTAATTGGATTGGAAAACCACAAGGATAAGACTGGTTCTTAATCACTGCAGGCATGAACGGTAGTCAGATTTATTTAGTGTGCTCTCATCTGGTGATCATGTCCATAGTCTAACAAATAACAGTGCATACGTTCAGGAAATCACGGTGGCCACTACACACAGAACAAAAACATATTGTGCTTTTTCACATGGCCAAACATCAGCATGATGCAGCAGCTAATGCTAAAAACAAACTGTGTGAATGAACCAGAGAGATCATGAATCATGCTTTCATGTATTTGTGCTTCTTTGACCACACTACAGACATGCTAACTGAACTGTTAGGTACCACAGGGGGAATGAGCCACAAGGCCTCCTCGGAGAACAAATAGGCTTTTTGAAATAAAATAATGGGTGAAACATAATCTTTACTAACTGTGTTGTGATTCACCAGGTTCTTTTGCCAACAATAGGGTTACTGTTATTTATTTTAAAAAACTATAAAAATGCTATTTTCACACTGCATGCCTCACCAGAAGGAAATTAATGTGGATTTGTACAGGTCATGTAACAAGAGGTGTGTTCAATTTATTTGTTTCTCTACACACACTTACTCCCAAGCTCCTCTCTCTTCTTTACTCTATCCATCTCAATCAGGAGAAACTGGAGCATCAGTATGCCCAGAGCTACAAACAGGTTTCTATGCTAGAGGATGACCTAGGCCAGACACGCAGCATCAAGGAGCAGCTCCACAAATACGTCCGAGAGCTTGAGCAGGCCAACGATGACCTGGAGAGAGCCAAAAGGTCAGACTGTCAGTTTGTTGTTTGTCACATTTTGGTCAGTTTGTGAATAGTTTTGGCAAGAATATGATGATAGATTTTGATTTTCTAGAGAGTGGATCTACTTATAATTTTCACAAAAGGTTTTAACAATTGTGCCTTTCAACCTCTGTGTGTGCAGGGCAACAATAGTGTCTCTTGAGGACTTTGAGGGCCGTTTAAACCAGGCCATTGAGAGAAATGCCTTCCTGGAAAGTGAGCTGGATGAGAAAGAGTCCCTTCTAGTATCTGTGCAGCGGCTGAAAGATGAAGCACGAGGTAAAGACAAGAATCCATTCTGACATTTTCCATGCAATAAGTCATCTGTGTATGGGTTAGTGGAGGAGTATTTCACGAGTTTGTCTTCTGCAGACCTGAGACAGGAGCTGGCAGTACGGGAGCGGACTACAGACAGGATATCAGCACCGAGCTCACCCACCTCAGACATTGACAAGATGGATTCTGCAGTACAAGCTTCTTTATCCCTCCCAGCCACACCCATAGGAAAGAGCATAGACCACCCCTTCATCAGCTCAAAAGGTCAGGAATCATTAATCTTATTCTTTATTGCACACATGAAATGGGGAATTGAAATATATGCATTGTATTTTAATATGGGCTTGTGTCCTTGTGCAGCATTGACCAATGGCTGTGGCAACTCAACCCTCACTCCTTCTGCTAGAATCTCAGCTCTTAATATTGTTGGTGATCTCCTGAGGAAAGTTGGGGTAGGTATTATTAAATAAGTAAATATTTGCTGATTTAAAACCAGCTCTGTGTCATGGCAGTGTTTGCAGAAAGTTGTGTGGCTCGTCTGCTCTGGGTTCCAGCGCTGGCTCCGTGGAATACAAAATACAGATTGTATCTCTTGTTTTGGGTCTAGGCTTTGGAGTCCAAAATCGCCGCCTGTAGGAAGTTTGCCAAAGACCAGGCAGCAAGGAAAAATTACTCCACAGACAACGGCAAACTCATCAACAGCAATGCCACAAAGTTCTCTCACTCTCTGCATACCACTTACTTTGACAAAACGTGAGTCTTTTAGCAAGTGGTTTTGTTCCTCTCCTTGCTACTTTTATACCTGGTTTTATGCACATTTGTTTTTGCCCTGTATGTATGTATGTATGTATGTATGTATGTATGTATGTGTGTGTCTGTGCTCCTGTTTGCTAATATTGTGCGTGTTCATGTGGCAACTACAGGACTGTAAATGGATTGGACCCCAGCTCCTTGACGACATCCAGAGCCGTGTCTCCACCAGGCATGCTGCCTTTGAGTGTTTGATGCGTCCCCACACCACCCAAACCTCTACTGAAACTCCTATCCACCCAACGCAATGTGGGAACCGAGAGGACACTTGAATATATGTGTGTGTGTGTGTGTGTGTGTGTGTGTGAGAAAGTGATGTGTGTTTGCCTGTTTGGAATTGTGCATTTTTGAACGTGATGTGTGGAAGAGAGGCTTGAGTATACAATGAACTTGCCTCCAGTTTTCAGCTCTAAATGCATCTGTGAGTAGGTGCACAGTCATGTGTGCATTATGTTCCTACCACATACTTGCATGTGCCTAAAGCTGTACTGTGCTCGTACGAATGTTTATGCAAACGTGTTGCTCTCTAGATGTCAGCTTTGAAGTGGCACCATTCTATTCTTAGTTCCACTGTTCATCTGAAAACTATCCCTGACAAAAGGTTCTCAACAGACCACTGCTTCCTCGTAACCTTTTCCTCCTGTATTTTCACTTAAATTGCACAGTTAAACTTATTTAAATTTAGAATGTATTATATTTAAAAAGGGATGGGTTCATATGAATTAATTTATTTCACAGTATGCTTTAAAATGCAATATTTCCTATTTGCTATTTTCCTGCATGTGTGCATATGTAATGTGGGGTTGGAGAGAATGGTTGGACCCCGTATTCATGACTGAAGGGAATGTTGATCGTTCAAAGCCATGTAGCCACAGTGCAGTTGTTCCTCTTGTTACTGGCTACTTGCTGTAATTTGGAAGTAGTCACCATGTTAAAGCTGGCTCTGTTCTCTGAGGTTAAATCTGCACTTAAACAAACTCTCCTCGCAGGTTTAGTTCTTCTCTGGGCATCCATTGAGATTTCAAGGGAACTGTTTTTTGCCTTCTTTTTTTTTTTGTTTAATGTACAGATTTTTTTTTTCTTGGGCCAGGCTCATTTACCTTTCTATGATATGATGGCAATTATCCACGGTGGATTTGTCAAGTCAACTTTATTGACAATTCAGCAATATGGACCAGGAATACAGAGCAATTAAAAATGTTTTTCTCCAACCCAATATGAATTTGGTTTTATAAAACTCACACAAAAGAATACTCAAAGCAAAACAAAACCGACTCAAGGATCCTGTTTGAGACTGTCTGTTACCTTTTCCTGGTGTATGAATTAATGGTCCATTGTGGCCTTTATGTCATGCAGCATATTTGCTGATTATCGGTTATTGTGTGAACTTAATGTTACTTAATATTAATTTGACGTGATTCTTGGATTTTTAGCGGGTTGGATATTGGCAGTACATTAATTTTACAAGGCAGAAATTTGTCTAAATCGATTTTGCCCACAAATTTCTCCCTATCAGATATTTGTGTAACCATCTTGAAGCATAATTTGAAGCCTTTAGCATTTACATTTTTTTTTTGATTATATGAGATGTCATTTTGGGCACTGAGCCTGTTACGGAAGCCTGTTCTACAGTCAGTGTATATAATGATGGTAAATTTGCCTACCACATTTGTACATACTTACATTTGGCATTAAGGTCCTATTTATTTCAGATTCTATATGGCATGTTCAGATAATGAATGGTTAAAGCCATTGTATTATAATATTAAATTGTATGTCAAAATTGTTTCAGTAAATAAAGATTGAGATGACAAATATACGTTGTGTAGTATGAAGCCTAAACTGTAATTAAAGATGATACAGCACACAGTCCACTTATTAGAGTTTTTCCAAAGCTTTCAGGTACATCTTGTGATCGTCATCAGTGGATTAAATCAGCTCAGTGGTCATTTCATGTCATTATTGAACAATGTTTAAAGTGTAAAATGTCCAGTAAATGGACCTTGAGTTAAGAAGTTTTTGTTAAACCATTTCCAAATGTCAAAAATGAAACGTCAAGTTCAAAGATGATATAAGCCCACTGTACTTTTATATTAACATTAAAACAAAGTAATGAGGAGTGAAGGAAGTAAAAGTAGAAACATTTTAAGTACTGACAATCCAGTAGAAGTTATAGTCCTGTCTCAGCTCTCGGTGAAGAAAGCCTTAACTCCACACAGCTCAGTTTCTGGCATTCCCAGCTGATGCACTCAAACAGACCATCAGGGTTTATAAAATGAAAGGCCTAATTTCATCTCCATTTCCTCCTTTAATGTGTTCTTCTTGATCTAAAAAAAAACCAGAAACAGCAGCCATTTTAGTTTTATTATATAATTACACCGTAAATCATCACAGTGATCTTGATAGTTCAGCAATGTTGGTGTGTGCGAGCAGAAGTGTGGTACCTTTCCAGAGGCTGTCAGAGGGTAGCTGTCGACAAAGATCACATAGTGTGGGATCTTGAAGTGAGAAATCTAGGGGGTGGGGGGCACACACAAACTGTACAGCTGTGCTTGGAGTTAAGATTTAAGATTAAGTTGAGCAGTTTTGTTTATCACATCACTTCTTACCTGGCCTTTGCAGAATGCTCTTATGTCGTCTGCACTGGAGGTCTTGCCCTCCCTCAGCCTGATGCAGGCACACACCTGCTCGCCCAGCCTCTCATCCTTCACTCCAACCACCTGGGAAACACGCAGAGAAATAGAATGTAGATTTAAATTTTGCAACAATTGTATTTTTATTTTTTTGTATTACAATTGCCTATTGAAAACTGTTTTGGCACTACAGCTGGAAATTAGCCATAGAGTCTAAACCTGCTTCTTTTTCTGTACAGTTAATTAAAGGGGACTATCCACATCAGTACAAACTGATAGACTAAACTCAATGTCAAAGTCAAAGTCAAAGTACTTTTATTGGTGTCCCTAAGGAGAAATTTGCATTGGACACTGAGCAACTTAGCTGCAAGAGTTACAGACACAACGACAAGCACAGGGTTAAAAAACAATTAAAAAAACAAATATACAATTAACATATGGGCTACTCGAGGGCCTGTGCAAATAGCAGATTTACGATTTCCTACACTAAATAAGATAAAAGCCATATTTCAAAGACAAAAGCAATTTCATTCATTCATCACAGTCACAGATATACCTTAAAAATATTCATAGTCATACTTTTATCTCTGCTCATTAATGAGCTTTACTGCGACAGGGACAAATGAGTGCTTATACCTGTTATATTTACACAAAGGAACCCTGTACCTCTTTCCTGAGTTCAACAGCTCAAACTCGATCCGACATCTGCTGCCCTCCAGTGGTTCTGAGTCTCACCTGTACCTCCTGTACTTTAGGATGTGTATAGAGAAATTGCTCTATCTCAGCAGGGTAGATGTTCTCCCCTCCTCGGATGATCATGTCCTTTATGCGTCCTTCAATGCGGCAGTATCCCAAACTGTTCAGACAGGCCGTGTCACTGTGTTGAAGATGAAACACACAACATGTAATATGTATACAATATTTCCCAAGTAAGCAGCAATCCCTGTTCCAGTTGCATAACATATTCTCTTTTAGACAAAGATTATGTGTACATTATATATATAGCATCTTACCCAGTCCTGTACCAGCGGTCTTGGGAGATAACCTCTCTGGTTTTCTGAGGATCGTCCCAGTATCCATGCATCACACAGCTGCCTCTGATCATCAGCTCTCCTGAGGCCCCCAGAGGGACAATCTCCCCAGTAGTAGGGTCCACCACTTTAGCCTATAGTAAAGACACAGGGGCATTAGGAACAGTGTGGTTATCACAATATAAAAGCTTTTCTGCAAAAGATAAGGCCTACCTCAGTGTGGTTCATGATACATCCAACAGTATTTATTTTCAGGTCTTCGTTGTCTTGTGGGAATCCCAGAAATGTGACGGGGCTGTTCTCAGTGGATCCATAAGCGATCTGTCAAACCAGCATGTACACGTGATTTGCTGGAGGAGCTACAATTTTAAAAGTCAATACAGGATATGTAATTTCTCACCATTAGCTCTTTCATGTTCATGTCTGTTATTAGTTTTCTCACAATCTCAGGAGGGCACGGAGAACCTGCAATGATACCTAAAAACAGCAGCACATAAACAATAATGCCTCACATGCTCTCAAACATTACACCAAGTTCAATACAACATGTTGATCATGTTTTAGTTTTTATATCAGCTTTGGTATATTTGCAATTGTAATACAAGAATGATTGCTCTGCGAATTGAGTTTATAACCACACCCCTGTAACTGTAAATACATTAAAAAAAATCTCTTACCAGCTTCAATTGATGATAAATCATACTTGTGTATTTTCTGTTGGCTAAGCATGTCGGTGAACATTGTGGGAGTGCCATAGATGAAATTGCACCTTGAGTGTACAAACAAGAATCAATTTAGGTGCATAATATTGTATATTTGAAAGCCTTTTGGGTGATGAGCAGCGTGCCATACTTTTCACTCTGAATGGCCTCCAGGTTGGCTCGGCTCTTGTAGCCAGAGGAAGGGAAGACCAGTGTGATACCATGCACTGCCATACACATCCCTCCCAACACAGAGCCAAAGCAGTGGTACATGGGAACAGGCACACACACTTGCACCTGAGCCTGATGGGAATGTGGAAAATGAGATTATTTACATTTAACTGTCATTGTTTCATTTCACTTCAAATAAAGAGACACATTTGTACTTACTCTCTGTGCAAAACCCATTCGGAGACCCATAAAGTAAGCATTGTTAACAATATTGTGGTGGGAAAGACTGGCTCCTTTAGGACTCCCTGTCGTCCCCTGGAACAAACACACAAGCAACATGACTTCATCTGGATCATTGTTAAATCCTTATGTTAGTCCAAGTTATACAATACACATGTGGCAGTGTGAAAGTTACTGATGTGAACTGAATGTTGATGGGCTCATCAAAGGACAATTTGCTCTGCAGATCCATCATCAGCTCTTTGTGGTGCTGACTCTACCCTGCTTGCATCACATCTTCTACGTGGAGCATCCCTGGCTGTCTGCTATCTGTCACTATCACCATACGCAAGTCTGGCAACCTGGCAGACCCAAGACACAATATTTATATCACATCCACATAACCTTAAAATATAGATTGTGAAGCATTTACAGTTTCGTACTCCCATAATGACAATAAAGGAAGAACATATATTCAATCTGACATTGGCTCTGTCAAACCTGGAGCTTTTGATCATGCCTACTGGCGTCTTGTCGAGCTCTGGGCAGAGCTCCCTCAGCATATCACAGAAGTTTTGGGTTTTAAAGCGGGTAGGGCAGACCACAGCTTTACACTGGACCTGCATATGACAAATAATTTCTATTGAATTTATGGTCTTACTTTACAGAGTCCTGTGTAGAGATTGTGTATGCTGCCTGCGGTCTAGCTGAGTGTGTGGAAAGACTATGGCTGCATCCCAAGTCCTTAAATTTTACTTTGACGCTGCATTATTTTTAATAAATGTTGATTTATGTTTCAACTGTGTTTTGGATTTGTGTCTTGGCTTTATTATAAGTAGTTTAAGCAAGGGTGTTGACTGTTTTTAAAATGTGTATCCAAGTTTTAAAAATAAACATTGTTTTTAGATAATTGTCTGTGGTAACCTCATTGTAAACGTCACTGGTTATAACTGCTTTCCTCTTGATGAAAAAAAACCTGAGTTTTGATGTTTTCTCACAAGAGGTCCTAGGCCTCGCGACAAAAAAAACCTAGGGGGTGTTATTGGCCCACATTTTTAAAAAGAATTTTAGAACCCCTCCCCCCGTTTACATTTTGACGTTGTCAGCCCTATTTTCAACAGTAGAATTTTAAGAAAATGGAAATACATTTTTAAAAAGTTCCAAATTGTACTGCTGGTCAGAACAGCAGGGACACCCAATGTTCCCTTGTTATTTCATGCACCAGGTTAAGACACCACTACTGGCCGTGTAAGTAGGCTAATGCCTAACAAAACGTGTTGTACCTTTTTTAGAGTAAACTCCACTTCCGTCACCTGATAGGCTGGGTTCAATGACACCTGCACATATATGACAAGTGTATTTATACAGTACCACTTTTTTTAAACAGCTTTACAACATATGCCATATCTTACACATGATGTATTGTGTATAAGATGAATCCCAAATTAGATAATGGAAATGTTCGGCACAACTACAGAATAGTTCACCAGGGCCCCTGAAAGGGTTCAATGTCCTGCTCACTGACACTTGACAGCAGCGTGTTTTGTAATACAGAGCAGTCTGTTTGTCTAAACACAATGCTACACACTAAATTAACATTTAAAGGTATAACCCATTCCCAAACTGACCAGTATAATTCCAGCTTTGGCTGAAGCAAACTGGAAAAGGATCCACTCGTACATGTTGGGTCCCCAAACTCCCAGCCTGTCGCCTCGCTTCAGGCCCAAAGCAAGCAGACCTGCAGCCGCCTTGTCAACCTGCACCAATTATTGTCACAAAAATTGAATTATTCTTCACCACCAGTAGTATGAATTCTGGATCTTTACAATCTAGCTTTCTAGCTTTTAAGCATTTGCTGTCATCAAACTGCATGTGATGGATGCTTCTTCATGTAGAGACATTTTTTAATCACATGTCAAAAGAAACAACTATTTTGATAACCTGAAAGAGTACAAACAAGTTTCATTTGGCAGTTATTTGACATTAGTTAATTTTACTAATTGTCTCAGTGTTTTCATTGAAATAGGTGACTCATTGGTGACATGAACAATGTTTTAGCATTGATACATTTGGGAAGGCACAAAGTCTGAGACACACATCTTGCTGAAACTGCACAAAGGTTTTCCGGATGCCGTCCTGCAGGAAGACCACAGCTTCACGGTCAGGCCAGCGCTGGACTATGGAGTCCAGAGTCTGACCTACAGTCAGGGGGAGCAGGGACATGGAGGAGGTGCCATGGACATAGCTGCTGGTCAGTGAGGGTTTGCGAGGAGGACTGTCCACATGAAGGGACCTGCCATTTAAAGATTTAGGTAAAAGACAGGAGACAAATATAGTATATATAGACTATAATTTGAGGATCATCATTCACCGCAGATTTTGAAAATAAATGATAATATGCTATTCCTCTACAGTATGAGGCTGTTAAACAGTGAACCTTGGATAAGCCAAATAAATAAGAGATGAAAACATTGAATTGACCTGTGGCCCTTTGCTGCACGTCATCCCCTTTCACGCTCTTCACTTACTGTACCTGTCTAGCTGTAATATACAATACATTAAAAGTAAACATAAACCATACCAAGAAAACCCAAAGATTCCTCTCTGTCCTCAAGGCCAAGAAAACTAATAGCATTAGGTTAGTCCTGGTTATTCCTTAAATGCATGCACTGCCTCTATGGAAAACCAGCTTTCTTTTCAAGGTTGCTCTTTGACCACTGAACATGAAGATCATAAACTTACCGACCCCACTGGAGCAAACTTGTGCTGCATAGTTTCCAAACCTTGCTGTGTTTGAGTCCATCCACATATCTAAAACTTTGACCCCACGATCTTAGCATTGCTGACAATAGTCTTAAGTATGGCACAATCTGGGTTGAACTGGATCTAAGTGTTGTCTCTCTATTAAAGGAAAGAGAGTCTGTCCCTTCCTAAAGTTATGGTCCCTCCAGTGGCCATCAGTTAATCAGTCTGTCTGATTTGATCTGCAAGCACAAAATAACATTATGTCACACAAGAGCCACGGCAAAGAGCGTCTGTGCAGCAGCAGGGGCGGGGTTGTCTGCAGCACATTTACCTGGTGCAAAGCATGTCTTCACCTATGTACGCAGTAGGCCTATACCCATAGACATGGTTTGCATACATCTATCAATTTTAAACAGGACCAAAAAATGGGCCACAATAATTTCAACTTATCTCCAGTGTATTCTCAGAAACACTAAAATAATGGGTCTGCTTTCTCCTCTTGCCAAATACAGCAGGCTTGTCATATAAAGTAGACATCTAAATCAGCTCAGCGGGCTTTTTGATTCTTTGATTTAATGTATAGTGCATGCAGTAGCAGACAGTAATAACCAAATCCATGTCAAATTATAAAAGAAAACATAATGTGCATACACATGGAGAGAAGGCAAGAAGAGTGAGGTGGTAACAAAATTAAGTTTTGCAGTATACACATATGTTTGGCTAAGAACTGATTCTAGTACATAAACTACTTGCCAACAGACAAAATTCAGGGTGAAATAATATTAGGAATATTGTTATATAACAATGATTTGTAGGCAAGTCATATTTTATGCAAGGGTTGCTGTTAGGGGATCTGTCAGTAGTGAGGGAGACGGACTGACAAAAGACAAACTCATGCACAAAATCAATGGGTTTCTGGCCGAACTTGTCGTGAATGCCTTCCTCAAAAAGGTTTATTTATAACCGTTATATATAAATTCTTGCAAACTACACATCTTGCACACATGCACAGGGTGATGGTTGTGTTAAACGGGGCCACCCACCTGCAGACCATAACAGGAGGCGGACCACTGCGCCTCTTCTTGGTTTTTGTCCTCTGGATCATTGTGTCCTGACTCTTGAGACCACTTATTGACAGGAGGAAATACTGATGTCAAGAGTGAGCCCACGCTCTGTAAACAATGCACCACTTAGCGTCAAGGCAGACACAATATACTACATTCACATTTTTAAAACTTTCAAACTAAAACAATGAAGATGAGTGCAATTGTTGACTAGTTGTTTACAGTTGACAAATCCGTGGTTGAGGTTTTCTTTTCAATGAAAAAGTATTTGAGTGTAATTAGCTATATCACGAATTTGAGACTGCCACTAACAGTTTATTTTATATGACATTTACTGTTAAATTAACCTTAACAAGCTTATATTTCCGTTTCCTGTCGGCAGTCAGTTTCGAGGAGTTCGTGCTATTGACGGTATGACATGTTGCTAGCTATTTTTAAATGCTCAACTTCATCATAAAGATGCTTTAAACAAATTGTCGCAATTTAATCCCGGAGGAATGTAGCAGATTCGTTTACAAAATGTTGCAACAGGACACTAACGTAAATCTGTTTGTCCGTCTGTCGGCGGGATTGTTGTTCTGACCTTGCTAACGTTAGCTATGTTTGCTAACTGGGTTTGTTGTTGTTAGCTTTTTAGGACACAGTGCAAACTAATACCGCTCCTTAGCTGACAAATTATCAGTTTGTTTGTTGCTTTCCAAAGAGACTCGGGGCCATATCCAAATACCTGTTAAAAGAAATTGGGGACCACGGTGCTCATTTAGAACAAGGCCAATTAAGAAAAGCTATTTTACGGAACTACGCCATTAACATTGTTCCTTATGAGTAAAGATCAATCTGGAGTTTCCCTGCCCTCTCTAGTTAACACGCACTGAAACATGGCTGGGAGACGAGTTGCACTGAAGACCATAGACTGGGTGGCTTTTGCAGAGAGGGTGCCCCCCAACCAGAGGACCATGTTTAATAACCTGAAGACACGAAGTGATGCTGTTGCTGCAAAGTAGGTATTCCTAGCCATATACCGATACATAAAACAATTTTCAACATATGTCTTGCTCATTCCTCAACAAAAGCATTTATTGAACACTTCACCAATCTGCACTTGTTTACTTAAATTAAAAATGTATAATGTAAAAACATATATTGATTAATGTATAACTTAGTGCACTTAGCGGCAATGATCAAACTTTTGAGAACACAAATCTGCAAACTTTCATAAATAAAATAAATTTTAAGCAATTTTAATAATAGTAGTGCTGCACACAGTAGCAACCAACAGCGTTTCTTTATTTTAGATCTGAAGAAAATTTATAACACTTAACATAAAAGGTCAAAAAGCTTTTATCATTGTAGTGAACTTTGAAAATGCTTACCTTTTTAGAAGGAGAACGGTGATGCTGCAGCACCGTTGCACTTCTATATATAGTATTAAGTGCATAGTCTTCTGCACAATAGCAGGCATTACATACACACTATGTTGGTAAAATGCTATTATCTTGACACGCCATTGCTGAAGGTAAACTATGCTGTTTATAAAAAGCTTACTGTGTTCACAGGCTCACCTCTCTGCCAGAGAAACCCACTGCAATCGACTGGAGCTACTACAGATCTGCTGTGAATAAAGCAGGCATGGTGGAGGAATTTGAGAAGAAGGTAAGAGAAGTTACCAGCAAATCTGACTATGTAATCCTGAAAACTCTTTTAAGTCTTTAAACCGAAGTGAAACTAAAATCCTTATATTAGGCAAAGTGATGGTGGTAAGACCATAATAACGGCATGTTGAGTATTTACTATCAGATATTGTATTAACTTTCTGTTTCCTCTCAGTTCAGCGGCCTGAAGGTTCCTGAGCCTGTAGACACTCAGACAGCTCTTATCAATGCACAGGAGGCAGAAGCGGTGAGTGCAAATATGATGGCATTAGATGGCTATGCATTTGGCAGTGTATTCTAATTTTATTCTGTTTTTTCTTAAACTATAGAAAAGAGATTAAGTGTAGTAACACCAATTTTAAAATGTTCTGTAACATACTTGTTTGTGTATAAATACCAATAATCATAGAGAAGAAACCAGATACCTACCATATTTTTGCTGCTCCGGAGTTGCATCAGTCAAAAAATGCGTCATGAAGAGAAAAAAAACATGTATATAAATTGAAAAGTTAAATTCCAAGACCAAGAATAGACATTTAATCTGGAAAGGCAAGTTATTCAACTACACAACAGCACACAGGACAACAGGCTAGATAGGTGTCCGGTATGTTAACATAACACACTAACAGTTATTTAGCTACACAATATTGTAAAGCCGAATAAGCTAAATTAACATAAGTCAGCCAGTCCAACAAGCAAGTTACCACTAAGCAAGTTCACCAAGCTCCCGATTTCATTTCACATCACTGAATCCATTGAATTCTGCAGCATATTGCTGTCACAAGCCTAGAGCGCCCTCTCGCGGCTGTAAATGGTAACGTTTACTCCTTGGTTCATGTCAGTCAGTATGCATTAACGGTTAAAAACATGTTAATTAGATATATTTTGATATATAAGTCCCACCTAACTATAAGTTGCAAGACCAGCCAAACTATGAAAAAAGGTGTCTTTATAGTCCTTAAAATACGATATAACTTATTTTTGTTTACATGCAAACTTTTGATAGAATTTAATTAATTATTTTTTATTGAAGTAAAATATGAGCTGTGCCTTGATAAAAATGATATAATTTGTTTTAGATGATCTTAAAATGATTTAGTAATTTTCCAATGTGTTTACGCAACATAGTGGCAATGGATTTTGTCTTCCAGAACACAACAGCTGCTGCCTACATTGAAGCATCCAAAGGTCGTATTGCCCAGTATGAGAAAGAGGTGAGAAATTATAAATGATAAATGTAAACTTATATCATAACCCCTGTGTGAAATTGTCTTCAACACAAATCTACAATCCAGATCACACAGATATACAGACTAAAGGTATGGTCACATTACACCTCCGTTCTACAATATCCACTCCGTCTCCCTTTCACTTCTATTGAAGTATGTAAGACAAAGACATCTCTAGCTGTTGCGATTGCCAAATATTTACTTATTACCCGCTTAAGATATCACATCTTTTTTTAAGCGTGCAGGGCAATTTAGTTAAACAGAAATGCAATGTGTCCACACCTGTAAACCTGATTCTACCACAAACTCTTCCTCTTCACTTCAGTCCTCATCCTGTGCTCGTCCTTTTCCAGCTGGACAAATTCCGGAACATGATTCCCTTCGACCAGATGACCATCGAAGACCTGAACGACACTTTCCCAGAAACAAAGCTGGACAAAGAGAAACATCCTTACTGGCCACACAAACCCATTGCTGAACTGTAAACATATCTGCTCTGACCATATTCTATATATAATGTATCTTCTGCTGAGGAAGACCTGTACAGTATGTGTATTAAATTCTTGTTTCATCCATTCAGGAGTCTAGTCAATAATTGAAATGTTGTTTTTCTACTGCAAGAACTGCATTACTGGAGGAAAAATTTAAAATGAAGCATATTAGACATAAGCGATTCCTGAAAATATAGTTCAACTTTCTTGCTTTATGAGATCAGTAAAATGAGTTAAAAACAACTTCACAGACCCTTCACAGGCAAAAGAATTGTTATTTTATTACTAAATTTCTTCCCAGGCGTTATGAACTCAATATGATCTGTTGGACTGTGTTTTCTTTCTAAATTTGGTATGAAATGTCCTCCAACTCTCAATAGAAATCTAACCCTTGTGGATACACTGATGAGTTTTAAAGTACACACTCAGTCAAATCACTCTCAGCAGAAGGCAGAGTAGGGTTTCCTTCCCTCGTGGGGTCCCTGTTGTCTTTGCGAAAGCGACCTATAGTTGTCAGTTTTCTGCATGAGCAGGGCAGCAGCACTCATATTTTCTCCTGTTTGCAGGTAGGCACGACCTTACTGGGTTGGATCCACTTTTACATTACACAGAATCAAGGCATTCATCAGTGTGTGGCTGGCTTGTACAAATGATCATAGCTCCAACCCTTTTAGAATGCAGTGTCAGACTTGTTCAGGCTTTGTTATGACTAGAGCATAAATCTACATTTCACCACGGCTGGAAATATGAGCATTCTCTAAGGGATTGGAGAGCGACTTTAAATATAAAGCCTACTTTCTGTGCTCTTATTACACTGTTATTATGGGTTTGGTTTGTGGTCTTATATTGTACATAACTCGGTGCAGACATGATGGCGATAAGTGAAGGGATGTACTGTGGCCTCAACATTGACTCATCATATAAATGCTGCCCCTTGGGTGCCTCCAGGGGGCAGCATCTGTCTCATTAAGAGAGATGTGTTCACCTATGGCCTTACCTTGTATTCACCTATTGTACTTATTGCCAACATCTTATTTTTTTTATAATCATTTTATGTAGGCTAGGGTTTTTCTAAGCAGTTTGCATTTAGAAAAAAGTGACACATTCTGAAATAAACAGTATTACAACTAAAGGGTGTTTTTAGGGATTCACTTTTTTTTCAAAACAGCAGCACATATTAGTTATTACTCAGATGGATGAACTAAAATAATATTTCTGCTTAAAATGTTCTCTTTTTTCATACTTGCTATGAAAAAGTTAGGAGAGATAAGTTTGTTAGGATAAATGCCAGAATTACAAAAGTAAAAATATCATACCTTTATTTCTTAAATACTGAAGGAATAGAAATGTAATGGAACTCAATAATTGATACTGTGTATGCATGAAATTAATTGACAGTATATGAAAAATGAAAAATCTGTGGTTTCTTATGTTTTACTTTAACTCTTGGATTAAACTATCACAACAGTATTACTGCAATTCCACAAAGTTTGGCAACTTGCTAGAAACAGCTTTAAAAAAGAAAATAGTGATCAAAATAAAAGCAGCAGACGTTGAGATATCTTGGGTCAAGCTCCAAAAAGCACTTGGTCTTACAGGTCCGGTAATGCAACTTTCTACAGCATCTTTTATTAGATACTCTACGCCTCCAAAATGCCCATTGAGTAAAAAATTCTCCAAGCCCAATCTTAGATGACTCTGGTGCCATTATCAGGGTTATTTATTCAGGCATGGCAAATGTCCTCCAGAGGCACATGAGACATGATATAACTGTCTCCACAGTCATAGCAGCAGAAGCGGTGGACACATATAAAAATATTTAGGACTTCTTTTAGCAGCCTCACATTTTCTAGATTGCAGGCCATAACCAAATGTCTCTGTCAGCACACAGTGAGCCTCCGGTGCCCTCAGTGCTACTCTCTTGATCTCTGATTTCTCCACTCAGACATGTTATGCATTCCACAGTAGAGCAGTGATAATCCTCCCAAAATCTACACATTATGTCATACTAGCAAGCTCTTGTCTCTTCAGTCTGCAACTGGGTAAACTTGACATGACTGTGGTGCAACATGACCACACAGCTCCCCAACAGCTTTCTCAAGACACTACCCAAGAGTTAGGAACAGGCTTTGAGTCAAAGGGGAAGAAATAAATGTTCTTTAAGAATGAGAGATTTCTCACATTCTTGGTCTCATTTAATAAAATCATGTCTTCATTGTCTTTCTGTCCTGTTGTTGCCAAGTGTTCATTCAAGCTAAACAGCCAAATTGTAAGTTTACTTCTGTTTTTTTGCGGATCACATCCTCAATGCTAACCAATCTGGTTGACCTTTGGACTTTTGATGTGCAGGCAGCTCCCTTCAACACAACAGGGTCCTGAACTCTGATTAAGGGACACTGACTATCACCTGTGCCCAGCTACTATGTGAAACAGCTACACATGCATGTGCACACAACTGTGTGTGTGCATGACCCCCTACAGCTCTACTTTCCCTGGGCTCAGCCATTCTTTTCCCAGCTGACCATTCAGCTGTTGCCAACACTTGTCCACTTGATAACTGTTGGCGTAACTCAGAACTCAGCACGCTGGTTTACTACCATTAATGATTTTAATAAAAACATGACATGTAGCCCATAGTCTGTAATTGAACAGAATAACTTATTTAAAGGATTATACAGATAGTAATTAAGGTGTGTTCAATCCAATCAAGCATTTGCAAAAGGAACAAATCTGTTTAATCTATGTTTTACATTGGGGTTTTTGGTGCTGAGCTTTGCTGTGTGACAGGCCCTAAATTCCTCTGATGCTATCCTGAATTAGGCATTGCTGTTGTTGGGTTGGGTTTCCATTTCACATGTGCTCACAATGTTGAAAAAGCACGCTCAAACTATGTTTCAGCTTTTATTGATCTTTTTTAGTTGGCAAAGTTCATCTAAAAATAACATAAATATGTTATTTTGTTAAGGTTTCAAGACAGGAATTCACACCAATCTCTCATCATGCTGTTTGTCTTTTTAATGTAGTTTAACCTTAATACATTTAATATGAGATGTTTCAACAATATAACACTACCACATTTCTTCACTGGTGCAAAAGCATGGAGTATGCTGTAGTCTGCACAGTGCTCTACTGTTTTATTATGGCTCCATTTTGCACGTCTAGGGAGATTATAACCCATGTTGCATGCATGCCATGTCTAACTGGCCTAATTGAAAGTAACAGTGCAACATTATGTCATTTATAAATATTTAATTTGGATCATGAGGGTTGCTGGCTCATGGCTTGAAATTGTTTTTAAGTGTGAAACAATCCAATGGACAATAAAAACGGTAATTATCTAAAAACTAAACAGCAGTGCGATGCCATTATTGCCTCATTTGCCGAGTCCTCCTCCCTCAAGAATTGCTCCATCATTCTCTGTCCCAAAACCAAACAGCTCACATCCGCTCCTGTGTGAAAATCTAAGTGTTCACTTCCTACCTATCCATCACACAAGCTATTATGCTCCTCATTTAGACATCCATCAAATGTCACATGTTCCATTGCACAATCCATCATGCTCTGCACTTGTTCCCCTATTGGCTGATGATCTTTGTCACCCTTCAATGCCCAAAGATGTGTGTTTCCTTTAGAGGCTAGAGGGCACGCCCCGCCTCCTTCAGATTCTAATGGCTGAATTTAGGCAGGAACCATTTTTTTTTCTTCTAATCCAAAGGCCACGACCCGGGCCAGGGGTCAGAAGGGGTCAGCCTGGTTGCCAAGGAGGAGTCCACCGACAGGGCAAAGCCACTGGTGCTCACTGGTCTGTGCAAACAGCAGTTCTGCTGAGTCTGACAGGCCTGAGAGCAGAGGAGCCCTGGCAGATTGCATTATCATAATCAGACAAGAAGCAAGGGTTGATGAGTGAAAGGTTGTATAGAGCACGCAACAACACATTCATTCAAAGCCAAGATTAAGTCAAGAGAGCTCTAGTGACAGGACAAGCTTTTGTTATTGTGATCAGTGGAGCTTGCTGTGATGGTCCATCCACAATGTATTGTAACCCTTAGGGCTGGGTCATGCTAGGAAATAACTTTGTACAATGTGTTGTCCAACCACATCGCAAAAGTGTTTATAGCCACACTCCAAGGTGGGCTGAAGAGCTGGCTGTCAGATTACAGATTGTCAGCTTCCGAAAATTACAGAAAATTACCCCCCATATCTTTGCAACAGACCACCAAACACTATGACATGGTGACATCATGAGAAAGTTGTCCCCCCGTTGACTATGTAGTCTGTTGCCATGGGGCTCCTGGAAATGGCACTGCGGATCCCAATAAATGAAGGCTGTTGGGGGCGGGGGCGTGAAGGCAAGTAAATAGAAGTGCCATTTTCAGTGTGTTTGCTTGATGTCTTCAGAGCCAAATTCTGCTCGGTTATTGGGCTGCTGGGCATTGGGGGGGGCTCCTAGTAGCTCTGTGCAGCCGGACCCCCCACTCTGGAGGACATTGGCGTGTTTGCTGAACGAACAGGGCACCCTGACGCGGCCTCTGGGAGCCATGTGAGCTGACAGCAGCCGTGCACTTTCACTCATTAAGAAAAGAGGACGATGAGGGACAAAAGGAAAAAGGAGACAGTCTTGTCGTAACAAACTGCAGCAGCAATTTACCATTCACAAACGTAAATAATTAGTCATAACACAGACATCAGCCATGAAAAAGGAATTAACATGATAAAGCTTTGCAGTGTGGAGCTTTCTGCCACATACATGATTAGTAGTTTTATCAACAGACTGTGGCTGTTGCTACTGTATAATTTTTACTGGATGCAATCCTATGAGTCTCTGCCAAAACTAAGCAACCCTGATCTCCCAACCATCTGATATAGACAGTGCCTGGTCTACTTTATGCACACCACCTATTTACTCAGTCGGAGCACACAATTCCCAGATCCCCTTTGATACCTGATATTTAGACATGCAGGCCCATGCTGTGACCTCGCAATCACTTTTTGCTAGAGACACCCAACACCAGAGTCCTTAATCCTGCCACAGCATTTCAGTGGGAGAGGCGGGGCGAAGGAGGCGGCTCCGAGGCATTTCATGACCGGGAAACTCATGACCCACTGGGGATTAATGAGCATTCTGTGAGGGGCCTTTATTGGCTTGTTGACCCTTGTTTTCTGAAATGTTTATCTCTATCTGGCTCAAATTTAGAATGGCATACATAGACTGAAGGCATTTATTGTTCAATCAAAATATGAAAACGTTAATAAAATAAGTTTGAGTAACTCAAATACAAAAGTGCCTGTTTTAAGAACAGAGCCACTCTAGCAACTTGGCTTTAAGGATGGCAATGTCATCTGTCAGTTAGTCTACTACTACACATATACAAATATAGTATGCAAATATACAGTAGAGGGAACCCTGCAATCCTTAATTGAATTGGGTTGTTGATAAATAAAACAAATTATACCATAAGAAAAAGAGTGATATTCAACATGATTATTGGAATGAAAGATTCAATGTGAGCTGAAATGTGTCAGGGCAGCATTGTGTCAGATCGGAGGTGTTAGGACTGCAGCTGCAGAGTGAGTTGTGGCTCAGTGTGGGTGGCGGCTGCTGGGGCAGTGTGTTTATGTGTGCTGGGTTTAGGGCCACGCACACAGTGCAGCCTAACAAACACACACACACACACACACAGAAAACCACAGAGACTCTATTGATTCCAGCTAATCAAGGCTGTGGC
This sequence comes from Etheostoma spectabile, assembly GCF_008692095.1. Taxonomy (NCBI): domain Eukaryota; kingdom Metazoa; phylum Chordata; class Actinopteri; order Perciformes; family Percidae; genus Etheostoma; species Etheostoma spectabile. The sequence continues at coordinate 10,636,529 of NC_045747.1, forward strand.
GCAGGGGGGAGAAGCACGTGTATGTGTGTGTGAGAGAGAGAGAGTGTGTGAAGTCAACACATTCCCTACATTCCAGCACTTCCCAGAGAGGCATAATATATAAGCCAAGACACTGAGCTTGCAGGCCTTCTTCTCACTGCTGGGGACCTCCTGCTCTTTAACTCAACTTCCCTTCTCGCAGTGAAGTCACTGTGCACTTTGTTGTGGCTGTAGTTTTCAACAGTAGTTTTTTCTCTCTCTCTCTTCTTTAATTCCACCCACGAGATGACCATGCAATGAGTTCTGGCTGAATCACACTGACAGGACAAAGGCACCACATATCTATGTCTGGTTTAAACTGGTCCTTCTCAACTGGTATTTCAATAGAATCAAACCTCACCCATAAAGTTGCTACGGATAGCGTGTGCATTTAAAACAGATTAGTCAGATTATTTGGTTAAGCAACACCAATTCCAAATCCCTTAGAAGCATTTGTAATGAAATGTTATTTGTAAACATTCTCCTAAATTATACTTTATTTTTGAAGTTTTTTCTGACCCCAGAAAGAAAGTGTAGTAGTAGTGACAATAGCTAGAACACATCAGAAAACAGTGAAACATCACAGTTTTCTACAGCTCAAGGACACAAATTGTTACCATTTGCGAAGCTGGAACAAATCGTTACCGTTTTTGCTTGATTTGACTATTAATCAATTATCAAAATAGTCATCTGTCGATGGACTAACTGTTTAATCAACTAATGAGTACTCCATTAAAGATAAATCCTTATGAGATGCAGAAGATAAATGCTGCCCTTGTTGTGTACAAAGATCTTCCATGCACTGGATTAGATGGAGCACAGCACGCACCATCAACACTCTGGACAGTGATGTAGATAAAGATTATGTTGCAGTGGAATCACCTGAAGATTTCTGTTACCAGCTACTGGTGGCCACATGGTACAAGCAGAACCAGGCTGCCTGGATATAGAGGAAAGGTCTGAACCAGGACTGCTGGACCTGCACAGAACCCACCAGCCAAGTAATGCCCACTGACCCTCCTCTTCATCCAAGACTCAAAAGCCAGAGTGAGAAGGTTCACAGTAAGGCATCGTTACCATAGAAACTTTGTTTGCATTTCCCAGTGAGCAATTCAGGGACCTCTGGCTTTCAGCTGGAATTCAGACATTCATTTCAATGCACAGTGCTGTCTGGAAAAGCAATTGTCTATGTGGGGCAACTTATTGAAAGACATTCTAGGTGTGTTTCCGTTTAAGTGAAAAGGCAGACAAAAAGATCCTTGGCCATGAATTAGATGTCATCTTAATAGGCCTGTCTCACAGTTTGCATCTTCTGGTGAAGCAGCATGCACGGCTAAGAGCTCCAATAACTGGATTTATTCTCTACGTATAATTTGAGGTGATCAAAATAAAAAGCTTTCCATTAAAGCAGGGAGCCTGAGCAGGACTGTACGTGCCAATCAAAATTTGGAGTGTGGTTGGAGAGTGCTGTTCTCTGATGCATGCCCAGTGACAGGGTTGTATTCAGGTCTGTCTTCAGTCGTCTCTCTCTTAGCAGGCTGCTGCGCTGGAACAAAGAGGCCTTTCACATTGACCTTGACACGCAGCCACCCCCATCACCACAGGAACCAACGCAGAGGAATCCACTCCCAACTCTCTGATATCAATCTCTCTGTTCCCCTGGCAGACGGTCCCAGCTCAAGGCTAAGGTGAACCTTAGCCTTTTGATATGATTGATATCATATGAGTGTTTTTATTCTAACAGTTAATATGTGGGGGAAATAAATAAATGTTAGCACCAGTGATAATTTCTATCTGATCTGAAATTACACACCATGTCCATCTGTAGCCAAATGTAAGCAGTAGTGTGATTAATCAGCACTGATTAATCTGCCGGAGTTTGTGGTTTTTTTCTTCTTTTTTTTTAAATCTATCGATTGTTTGGACTTAAATTTCAACAATTAGAAAGAAGCAACCATTAGTTTCCCATAGCCTAAAGAGATCAATCAAATGTTGATGTGTCTGACCAAAACATAATTGATTTTTTTACATTAGCACCACAGAACAATCATCCAGGGAATAAAAGCTTTTATTCTCAATGGCAAAAAAAAAGAAAAGTTTTTGCTTTTTTTGGTTGTATTTTTAAAACAATTGTACAGCCGGAAAAAACATGAATTCAGGCATTAAATTGTAAAATCATTTTTTAAACAAAATAAAAATAACAGGCTTTCACTTTATACATTTCTGTCATAAGAAATTACTTCAAAACTGTACAAACATTTTTACAAAGCACGCAGAGCTTCAAAATATACAATGTTCATTCACATTATTTACAAATAAAAAACAAATGGCGGTTTGCTACATTTAAAACTTGGGAGGTCATTGTCCAACATTCCACGTTGCATCACGTTCGACGAGCGGAGTCCATCCAGCTTGCTGCTTAGCAACATTCAGGAGCTTCAGCCTTTGTCTCCAAAGGGTCATGAGACAGCAGGAGAGGAGAGAGGCTCTGCCACTGGGCCAGTCTGTAAGTCTCGTTCTCTCCTAAACATGAACTCTTGGTTCAGCTCTCCTCCCCACCCAGTAAGGACATGTCTTATTTCCAAGCGTGGGCAGGTAACACATTTAGTACGTGTCCACGTGACAGGGGTTGGTCCCCCGATCCTGTGCCTCGTGATACAACTGCAGGAAGTCTTTGTAGCGTGGGGCGCATCCCATCCAGGCCTCCCCAAACCTCACTGTCCCAGTGAAGAGGAACTCGCCCTCCCCAAACCTCACCCCACACTGAAGAGGCATTTTAATGTGGCCAGTCCACCTCCGTACCCTCACACCCCCAGATACAAAAACCTGGGTCTTCTGTCTGTAGAGGCGGCTGATCTCCACAGTGACAATCGAGTGCTCCTCCTCCTCCTGCTCCACCTTCGTAATGCTGCCCCGTGCCACTGAAAACACCAAGCAGGATGTCAAGATTTAGAAACTGGAACTGGCTATATTTCATGCTACACAGAATGGTGTTTTCATTGGACATTTCTGCACACCATACAGCAGCCAGACGCCTATAACTCTCCCAAACAAGGCTTTAACTTACCAAAGTCATTGGTGCAGACCGCTAGAAGCATTTCAGTGTTGCTGCAGGGCTGACAAGGTGCTGGATGAAAATAAAGAGAGAGGGCAGATGAGTTTGATGGCGCACTACAAACAGAAACAGGAAAAATCCACGATTTCTTTGGCACTCCGGGTCTTGCAACATGATAAAAATCTTTTACAGGTCAACAACATTCCAGTTAAGTACCACTTACAAAAACACACAACTGTGGCTGGGACAGCCATATTGGAGTATGTGTTTCACACCACAATGTAATTTCCATCCTCATTGATGATTATTTATTTACAAAGACGGCAGATTCAGGGGATTCAGCTGTCATGAGCATCTTGTTTTAAAACACAAAAAAAAGCTGGGCATGCTGCTGGCGATAAAAAAAGTTTAACAAAAATTATTTTTTAATGCTCATGGGGGGCTGTTCGGTGAGCGTCCCCGCCACAAGAGGAACCTGAGCCCTGTAAGCACTTCAGCAAGCCTGCTGGGATTGAAACAGGGAGCACTCTCTCAACTATAACATCAAGTAGAGTTTTTAACAGCCTTAAAAGTGAAAATCACTTCAGAGGAGAGTCATATAAGGGCAAAACCTCCCACCTACCATATCTTGTCTTGAACAATAAAAAGGACAAGCCATGAGAAGGTATGCTCGCATAACTTCAGGGCAAATAATACTTCAAATACTTTAAAGCCTGCCCCAGGCTACATTTTACCTTTGACTGGTGGCTTTAGGGCAGCAACTCGGACTGTCCACCTCCAGAGGGTTTTATAGCAGGAGAAAGGGCCCTAAATGAGAGCAGTCAAGTCAATGATTAGTTGACTCAGGTGGTCCTGCGGCTTGCCTGACCACAAAACCTTATTAGCCCTGGATCTGTTGTGGTTTTCCTTTGCGGCAGAGTGGTACACAGGGGCAGGTGGAGCAAGGAGTGGGGAGGGGTGTCGAGTCAGCAATAGGCTAAGGGTGGGGCAGCAGTGAGCGTACACCCAATAAATGAAAAATAATTAATATAGTTAACTCAGGTAAATTGAGTGCACTGGAAATCCACCTAGTTTATATAGTCTGGTCTGTAATCTGACAAATGTACCTTGTTTAGAAATCATGCGTTCTGGAGAAAGATATGCAGACCATCACCCTGAATTAAGTCCAAAACCAGAGATATGTGCCCTACTGCCCTCGGTCATCTTTTGGAGCTTATTTTTAGCTGGCTTGTCTGAAGTTGAGAGTATAGGGGTGAGGGGGGAGCATGTTTTAGGTCAGCTTGTGTAGCAATCAGCAATCAGATCTCTCTGAGAGATCAAAGGTCAAGCAGCCACAAGCTCGGACGGCTTAGGAACAGCTGGAGAGCCGGGGAACTTCAGAGCGTTCGACCTCGCCCAGAGCAGAGTGCAAAGGCCCTTTGAAGTGAGCCTGTGTGCTGCCATAGCATTAGACAGAACAGCCAAGAGCCGAGGCCTAAACCCAGGCGTGTTTTTTCTTTCCTCCAAAGTGGAGCCGAGCAGGGCTTACATGTCAGACATGAAACAGAACCACAGGAATGGGCTGAGAGCAGAGTCAGCATCCCTCTCTGGCCCATGCACATGCAGCACCACTCTGATCAGAACCACTTCACAGGAGCAGAGTGGGATGAGGAATGGGACAAGTGGTATAGGAGGAGTGGAGGGGCACGATATAGTGTCCTTGAAACATCTGGACCCTGATGCATTCCACTGTAATGGAGCACAACTTGCTAATACCACTCAGCAGAGACGAGAACCACTTCAAACAACCAGGAAGAGAGACCGAAGATAAATGAAGTGGAGAGGAATGAAAAAGGAAAATACTAGAATGATAAATAGACAAGAAAGAAATGAAGGAGGTAGGAAATAGTGAGACAGAGAGGAAGAAAGGGAATAATTTAAAGTGAGCTAAAAAGGTAGGCCAAGGGAGTAACAGCAAGAAAAGAACAAGTGGGGGGGGGCGCTCCTAGAAGGTCATCCCAACATCTGGTTGGAGATACATTCCAGCTTGACGGTGAGCAACTTAATCCCAGCACAGGGTCAGAGAGAAGTGGAAAGAAGGAAGAGACGGGGAAAAAAAAAAGATGAGAAGAAGCAATGCAGCAATCAATTTACCAGTCCAGGATTCAGAAGACACGAGACCACGGTCTTTGTGAATCATCCCAGTGCTATCTCAGGCCACATCACACAACCAGATTATACTGCAGAGCTCACTAATGTGGCCAAAACAACTCCACGCTCCTGCTCTCTACATTTAACCCGCTCTCTCTTTCTCTCTCTGCTGTGCCAGATTATGACGCAGGATGTGGATATGTGAACCCAGAGAGCCGTAAAAACAGATGTGGGCCTGATACTGCTCATATTTTGCTTTAGGTGAAAAAAAAAAAAAAAAAAAAACAGTTGCGCAGCTTGAAACTGTAGGTTTGGCAGGTACGCAGCGGGAAAATAGATGGCTGTTTTTCAACGGAGGCCCCCTGTTTGGCTGTGTGTGCCTCTCCACATACACACAAAAAACAATTGTATCTAAGAGCCAGGACAAATCAGGCATGGATGGTTGTGAAACAAGCTGAAATATGAACATTTTTTCCCAAAAAGTTCCACAAAGACTCTAAGGCTTCATATTTTGATGTCTTGATTCTCACAGGGAGAGATTGATTTTGACAAAAAAACTAATTACCCCAAAACAAAAATGTACAGACAACACTACTAGAGAGACTTTGGCTTTAGCATTAGCAGTGTGCTGGAGCAAAATGTTAAATTTCCTACTATTAGAGTTCAACTTAATAAATGATTCCACCAGTAGATGGCTGCATTTAGTGCACAGCACACACCACAGGGATAAGCAAAAAGGAAGCCAGGTCTAGAGGAAATCAATCAAAAGCAAGTCTAAAGGCTGCTTAGATGAAAAGTAATTATCTACAGGTTTAGCACTAATATTGGGCTGTTCAATCAACATAATGGAGTTGTATCTTACCATCCTGTGAGTGTGCCAATGGCCCCAGCCTGTCGTTGACAAGTTCATACTGGAACGCCGTGATGCGGCGGCTGATGTCCATGTGCGGGACGGCCTCGATGAAGACAGCCCCCTCCTGGATACTGAAGCACTGCACCTTGCCCTGAGCTTGGTCCTGATCACGTAGCAGTAACCGCAGCTTGCCATTACGGTCCAGGTAGATGTTGGTGCCGCTGGAGTGTGCAGAGGGTTTGATGCAGACAGAGAGGCGGGCGGCGGCAGGGGAGACCGTGTTGGGTCGGAGGTTAACAATGATGGCCCCTGTGGGATAGAGCCACTCCAGAGAGCCTTGGGAGCAACGCAAGTACACCTGCTCTACATCCCTGGCGTGGCCTTCATGAGTCAAACCACTGGAAGAAAATAAAGGGGAAAGACATCAGCAGACATCAACCACTCAAGACTCAGAGTGGAAGGCATTGTTCAAAATTTCTGAAGGAAAAGAAAAAAAAAAAAATTACAGAAACCCAACAATGTAAAAGCTTTCTTTGTTCTTTAACTCAGCACAAAGGAATTATTCAGTAATCTGAAAATGATTTTCTGGTCACTTATAGCGAGAGTTATCTGACCAAGGTGAAGACCTCTGGCAGACTGTAAGGACATTACACCACATTCCTCCTGAAGCATTCAGGGCCGTCTGTGCGCAAGACTGGCTGCATGACCAGTCACGAGCCCAAGCAACCAAAACGACCTCAGCTCCAACTTACACCC
>NC_045747.1:10643350-10653350 GCF_008692095.1 Etheostoma spectabile
CACATTGTTCCTCCCAGAGCTTTGGCAAAATGCACCACTGGCAGGCTGCCTTTGGTAAGAGTTTGAAGAAGAAATGGATGAATGGAGGGACACAGGGGCTTCTGGGCAGACAACGGCAGCAACAGTAGCTGGGCCTGCTGCATGCAAGTGCAAATGCAGGTCACGCACCGAACCTCCCATTGCTTTCAAGCCACCAAAAAGACTGGAAGAGACTTGTCCGGGCAGCACTTCGGACTCTGGCGCCAGCATGACCAAATGACTCCCTCCAGAACTTAATGCCTGGTCAGGGTTTGAAAACTCCAGTCTGTCAGTCATTCTGTGGCAACGCCAGAGGCAGGAAGCCATCAGCAGTCCACCAGCATAGGCATGCCAAGCTAGTGGTTAGACTCTGGAGGAGAAACACCCAGTTCCCTGAAGATGAGATGCTGAAATTCAAATGTGCCATAGATATGAAGTAACTGATGGCACATGCTGAGCATATGTAGCTGAAGCCCCATAACCAAGCTCTCCTCAGCACGCCTCTAATTAAGTCCTTTCTAACTTCATCACTTCTGCATGCAATTAAAGGAGATTAGTCAAGAGTCTCACTAATGAACAACACATTATTGGAAGAGGGCTCAAAGTGTTGAATATCACCAACCCCTCCTGACTGGAGGATGAAAAACAAAACCACACTATTTGAGGCACAGCCTCTCAAGTTCAAAACAGATTTCAGCAGATGTTTGATGAGAGGTGAAATGTTCCAGTATATGCTGCCTAAGGTTTAAGAATCTGTTAAAATCCAAATCATTTAAACTCTTAGGGGATACATGCATGTAATCCTTTATGGTGGAATATTTATTCAAGTGTCTACTAGTAGCCTACTCTTTAAAAAAAAAAAATCAGAATAATTGAATGTATAATTGTGCACCATTGTATACTCCCGAGTTCATAGCTAACCCTTTTTTCAAATGTATTGCTGAGTCATGTTATTGTGATCAAATAACTTTGTCAATTAGTCATTCATAAATTCCCCACCACCTAGACCAAAACTCTAATGTGTCTGTGTAACTAAAGTAGCCTACTTTTCATTCACATCCCACAATTGCATGACCACTGCTTCTATTTTTTGTATTTTGTCCTAAGTTGTAGCTCCTTTTATTTCATATCACCGCGGTCTATGAGTTTCGGTCACAGTCATTTCAGGTCGCTGCTGCTCACTTACTTTCAGACTGTAGCCTGTTGTTTAAATCAACATTTTACATTTAGTAAACAGGGCTGTAAACCTCACCTTCCCTTCCAGCTGCACTGGTCGCTTGAATATTGGCAGAAAGAAATCCGACAGAGAAGGAGAAGAGGCAGCAGCAGGGAGGCCAGCATCGGGGTGAGCATGTTTATTTGGCAGCTCACTTCGCCTCTTCTCGAGCGAAACTATGAAGTCCACCGCCGTATGTCCAGCTACATGTCGTTTCCATGTGTCCCCTGTCCGCTCGATGCTGTTCCCCCGGGGCTTTCTTCTTTGATTCTCGGGGAGTGCAGACGAGTAACGGCGCTTATTCAAACTCGGTCCGTAGCGCCCAGTGTTGCTGACAGCGCTCCGTAAAAATGTAGAGTGAGTTCTGAGTTCAGCTCAGACTGCAGCACTGATTGCTCCCACGTCACACCCCATTCACAGCAGAGTCTATCGCGTATGCTGCCTTCAGGGGCTCGCCCGAGGCTCCGATCTCCGAGCTTCACAGTATAAAACGACACTGTGTAGGCCTAGTGGTTGAGTGCTTGATTATTTGTTAAAGGTCATTGTTTTTTTAACCAACAACACTCTGTTATGCGTTGGTAGAAAGAATATTATTTTGTTGTTGTATTATTTTTAATCATTTTATTCATAAACCTTAGAATATGCGACAGCCTTTCAGTTGAATGACATTACACAGAAATTATGCCTAACAAATGATTAATTATCAAGAGAGTATATGGGTAAAGGTTTGTGGTCGTCGTTGCTTGTTTGATTGTTTATTTTTTACCATTCTTCCTATTATTTCTTTATAGAGATGTATTAAGATGAATTACCTGACAATAAGCGGGGAAAATCCACACAGCATGTGAAGTGAACATTAAAGTCAAGAATACATTGTCAGCTTTTTATTTTAAGTAATCAGCATTATTCCAAATTAATACTGGCAACATAAAGGTTGACGTTGTATTTTAGAAAATTCTGGGATTAGGCAGAATAGTGCTCCAAGAGCCTTTATACCAATCCTGAAGTTAGTGAAGTCAGGCTAAATTGGAGGAAATGAAAAGGACAAATGCCTTTGTTAACAAATTCCTTTAGAAGAAAGGTGAATGAATAACTTGTTTATTATTGGTATATGGATTGGATATAGCTACTATCATTGTGACATCTGGCTACCTGTTAAATTAAAACTGTCATAAACTACCACCAGAATGAAGTCATATTAAGTTTGTTTTTGTTAGTTTATTTTTTCGGGGCTTTTCTGTCTTTACTTGATAGGACAGCTAGGTGAGAAAGGGGGGGAGACGTGCAGAAAATCAACACAAATCCGATTTGAACCCTGGACCTCTGCATCAAGGAATAAATCTCAAAGTATGTGTGTGCCTGCTCTACTCACTGAACCAACCCAGCCACATGTAAGTCACATTAAGTAACTGTAGTATTGCTCACCTTAATGAGTAGTATACTCACCCTAATAACTTGTTGATTCATTCAAAATGATGCATGAGATACATGGATCAAGAGGGGCCACAGACAATGTATACTGTGGAAAGTTTATTAGCTAACGTTGAGCATAGTAGCAGATTCATTTTTGTTCAGATGAATTTTCGGTTGGAGAGAAGATCCAATTGACATTGAAAATTGTGGTGTGGTGCTGTGATGGTCCCACAAACATCTGCAAATGTTTGCAACATGAAGTAATAAAATATATGAAAGTCATAAGTATTGGTCAAGCAAACACAACTTCACATGTTGTTTTCTGTGAAATAAGGGTGGTTCTGTGTCTAATTTAAGTCACTGTGGCTCCGTGATTCAAATTTAGTCTGCAGTAGTTCATCAATAGGATCAGTGGAAATATGGACAACCACATCATGTATTCCAGAATTTCAGAACATTCGATAAAAGCATGAATACATAATCTACATAATCAAGTTACTTTGACAATTTGATTGATCTTTGACTTCATGTCCCAGCCAAAGTCAAGACGATACCACTCACTCATGAGCTTTATTGTTCAGCTCTGTTTCCAAACACAACAAGAGCTGCAGGGACTTGTAGAAGGCTAAGTTCCGTTAACCAGTGGGTGCATCTGTAAACATGAACTACTCATCACTTGAGCGGATCCTGGGCTAGGTTTTCTGAAACAAGATGTTTTGTGTGTGTGTGTGTGTGTGTGTGTGTGTGTGTGTATGGTGTTTGGCATGGGAAAGAAACCTGTCTGACAAGGAAAACTAGAGCCGGTTGTAACTGCTACTTTTCCTCTTTGATTTCTTAGGACTTGAAATCAGTTGAGGCCTTGTTGGTGATGGACATGTCTATATTACTGATCCAACATGCAGGGTTCATGTTCCAGCCTGGGCCGCATGCCACCAAAGCGCCCCACACATGAATGTGTAGAAATTATATTCAGTTACAAAACTGAATATAATTTGTCTATCTTTAATAAAATTGCTCAGAATCTTAGTCATCATCCAGACTTCACATTGAGTAACTTTTTAGTACCGTTTGTCAAATTTAGTCAGTGGTTTAGAAGTCTGTCTGGTTTCTTTAGTCCTTGTTGTGTTGCAGGCTGTCTGGCAGTTATAGCTCTTGATGAGGTTACAGAACCACACGACGAGTCCGAACATGATGTCTGAGGGGCCATCACACAATGACACCTGCACTGTTACACCAAAGCTACACCTGTAAGAGTGTCTCAAAGACGTCTGTGAATTACACAGTTTAGTATGTATTAATTATTTATTGACTTATATTCAATGATTAAAAGGGAACTCCACAGATTTCACACACCAATGTCTGTTTACAGGTCTTTAGGAATACCCCTGCACTGCATATGTGAAAAAAAAAGAAAGAAACAACAAAAAATATGTGTTGTGTAAAACCTTTTGTGGCTCCGGAGAGAGCTGTTAAAAAACTGATGAATTTCCTCAAGTAATCTCATTTGAGTCAGCATTAGTCAAAGCCTAAAAGGTTGAAATCAAAAAAGAATAACTTGGGGTATGGAGTTAGAAGGGAGTAAGCTTAGCAGATCTCTGCAGCCCACTCCTTTCGCTGCTTGAGACTAGCAGCTCAAGCCTACATTAGCTGCTATGGTATAACACACCCAAATTTCTAATCGAATTGTTGGATGTCAAGTTTCATTGTACACCAAAATTTGCTGTTTACTTGTTTCAGAACATTGTAAAAGGAATATTTTGGCTTTTGAAATGTTGGCTAGACAAAACAAGACCTTTAAAAACGTTAACTTAGGTTCTGGGGAATTGTGATGGGCATTTTATAGACTAAACAATTAACCCACACATATGATAAACAGATTTGTTATCATTAAAACAATATGCAGTTGCAGCCCTAAAGCAAGGTTGAATGACTATTCAGTATACTAAGTTACTAAGATCTCTACTAGAACTAGTAATTAATCTCTTAGAAGCGGGTGCTTTTCCCCACTTCCTGTTATTCCAGTTGCTTGATCTCTTACTTTCAGTGTTTGTTATTTTCTCTCACATTGCAGCAAGAAAACAGGTGTAGCTATCACCCTCCACCTGTCAGGAGTTTTAATGGTGGTGAGAGTGAAGACTGGAAAAAATAATCCATGACAGATAGGGGACAGAGAAACAGACAGTTATTCACATAGTGTGCTCCAGTTTTGAGTGAAACTTGGCAGAGGAACCATGGCGTTCAACAGAGAAGCAGCGATGTGCAGGATTAGGTGGTAAACATGTGTTATGTAGCCTGGGATAGTGGAGTTTAGGTAGTCAGGGAGAGGGAGGCGGCTGACGCTTGAGGGGGAAGGGTCTCATTGTTTTTTTTGTCAGGTCTGTTGTCCCAAACTCTTGCTGAGTGTGACTCACTTTTATGCCCGGAGCTAGCCTCCAGGTGAAAAAGCATCATAAAGTAGATTAGGCTGCTGACAGGACGTGATTTTGATGTGTGTGTGTGTGTGTGTGTGTGTGTGTGTGTGTGTGTGTGTGTGTGTGTGTGTGTGTGTGTGTGTGTGTGTGTGTGTGTGTGTGTGTGTGTGTGTGTGTGTGTTTGTCCTCAAAGTCTCTTCTTTCTTTCTTTAACTCTTCTGTTTTTTTTCCTTTAATTGTATCCCTGTAGGAAAACAAGAAACCAGGCTTGTCAACAGTTAACAAACCCATTGTTTGAACATTCTTCTCTAGGTTTTAAAAGATACATTTTATTGATCCATTTCCCTGAGATCTTTAGTGTTGGTGAGAAAAAGCCTTTCTGAAGTTAATTTTCAACAAACTTGTCTTCCAATGTTAGACCTCCTGCTCTGAAAACCAGTTTGATAAACACCTAAACTGCTGTTCTTTTCCAGAGCTAGTCTCAACCTGTATCTTTAAGTCTACTATCTTGAGCAGATAAACCGTAAACTGCAGTCACACAAGCATGCCTGATATCTTGTGGTATGCAAAGGCAGGAGCTGATATCATCGAGAGGCCGTCTGCCTGTCATCATCCCTCTCTGGCTACTTTCCAGACTGTCAGAAAAGCAGCTGAGCTCAAACCTTCATGAGCATTTCTTAGTAAAGAAGAAACCTGTCATTTAAGTGCCAGCTGTCTAAAGACAGACATGGTGATTGTAGCTCTTCTAAAACTTTGCATGACTTTGTCAGTCTTGCTTAAACAACATGGTAATGAACATAGTGTACATTCCAGCTCTGCAGCCCCCAGTGTCTCAATCATCAGCCCTGGTCAGTGGTTGTAGTGCTGGAAGTAGTCTTGCATTGCCAGACCTCTCTCCATAGCACTGTGTCAGCGCTGGAGTATGCTGGTAGTGAAGTCAATACATCAAGTGAGTGTGAAAATATGTGACATTAAAGTGGCATATTTGAAGAATCCAGCAACTGGCGCATCTCACTAAAAATTCCCTGAAGTTTTTGCAAGCCAGGGAAGACAAAGTGTGTCTTTTGTTTTTCAGCCCTCGTGTTGATGTATAGCTTATGTGTATGTGCGCAGAAAAGAGACGCCAAAGTGGAGAAAGCCAGAAAATGTCACGCTTGTGTTCCTTGTAGTGTATCTACTGGAGGCCATGTGAGGGGTGGCAGAGGAGATTAGATGTTACCAAGGCCACAGCACAGTGACATGCTCAAGACCATGTTGAATTAGCCCTTGATGCCTTCAAGTTGTTTCCAACACCATGCTATCAGCTCCTTCATATCCCTCTCTCAGCAGCACACAGAAACCTGAGCAATACAGTGCTGAGAGCTCATAAGAGGAATTTAGGTCAGACCTCATTTTGACTGGGCAGGTGGGCAACTCTTATAAAAGCAACATAATAAAAGTGAACTCAGCTCCTCTCTGCCTTCGAATTTCACAGAGATCAAATATAGTTGAGGCCTGCAGGTCCCGGTGGTTTTGAGGCTTGAGGATTAGCCAATCCCCGACCAAACATGCAAGGAAGACAGGGACCTGTTCTTAAGATAAAAGCAGTTGTGTATCTTTACAGTGTCCTTTCTCCAGGACAACTTCCGCTCTCCAGATTAGCCTCGTCAATCTAAATCTCATGGCTTTCTGCAGAGAAGGAGCTCTGGCCCACGTCCCTCTTTTTTCTTCATGGCCCTGTGACATGAGCACTTCCTTGATGGGTGCACTCATTCTTTGATTCACTTGATCAGTCCAGGATGCTGTACACAAAAAACTTCAGCCATTAGGCTCCCTGATGCTTGGTGACAGCCATGATAGACTCAGAGACTGTCGGGGTGGGAGGGAAGAAGCTGGAGCACCTTCTTTTGTTAATGCCCAAGTTCTCTGGCTCACACAGGGAGCAAAGACTCTGGCATCCTTCCTGCGCAACACTTTGGCTCTATAACTCTCTTGAACACTGCAGGAGAACATTTAAACATTGGACTTTCCAAATAATATTTATTTCATAAAGCTGATCTCTGTGAAACAAAGCAAAAGAAAAATTTCATGGAGTTTTAAAATTGCAGTAGATGCCATCTGTCTTCAATCAGAGATGTAAAAATCTGCCAATGCAGATGAGACTTAGTCAGACTTCCTTGGCACTTTTGACTGATGATTGACGTTATGTTTTTGGTCTTTGAAGAGGAGATCTTTTGAGGAGATATCTCCAAGCCCCCATGGGGTTTTATGGGTTCAAAAGTAAACAAAGAAATCTAACTTATAAACAGACATGTTGGTCTGCCTTGAAGCCATTATATTAACAGAAGAAAGACAGCCACTTTCTCTCTGGACACACAGCTGCAGTGGTGGTAACATTGACTCAAGTCAATGTACTTTTCCTTTTCTGTTACTTTCTACTTATACTTCACAACATTTCAAAGAGAAATTTAGCACTTTTTACCACACTACATTTATCTGACAGGTGTAGTTACTTTGTCGAGTAGCATTTTCCATTCTGCAAACATTGCCATATACAAAATGTCTACAATTGAGTTCTAAAAGTATTGTTTTTTTGGTAAAACAAGCGTAAAGATCTGCCAGTGTGGTAAGGTGATTTCAACCTGCTTTGACTGAAGTCAACTGGTTTGGGGAATTCTTTAGAATATGGTGAAGTATTCCTTTTAATCTGCTCTCAGGATTCATACTCTAAATATTTAGTTGCATATAGTAATGAAAACAAGTTGATTTCTATCAGAAACAAGTTGAAATAATCTGACAAATTGACAATTTTAGGACTCAATCATTAACATATAGAAGTACTACTTTAAAGGACCTGAATATTTCTTCCCCTGCTGTACAGCTGACACATTCAGCCAATAAGCACATCATTTCTCATTACAAGCTCATGTGTTTACGCAAGGAGAGTACGAGAAAAGGAAATGCAGGAGAGAACAGTTGGCCTGTTGTTTCCATCCACATGCAAAGTTGTCCATGTATATTAGCACATGGTTCGCCTGAAGAACAAACCAACAAACAACTATGGAACATAACAATCAGTCAAACGTTAAGCTAAGCACGGTGGCTCTTAATGGAAATTCTGACCGAGTGGTTTGGTTCTTGCATCACTGAAACAGAGGGGTCTTTAAGAGTCTCTGGCACCCTTCTGAAAGGATCTCATTCTGCCTGTAATGAGAGCTGGATTTTGGAAACCCAGAGTTTGGTCGGTGGTGTGGTCTGCTCTGTAGGCAATACTCGCCTCATCTGCTGATTCACAAGCTGGTGACAGCCATGGTCACAGGTGATGGGAGGTGGCAGTTTCACGGGAAAGGTAGGGTTCAGGGAAAACCATAAAAGGATCAATGAGGAAGACAAGGAGTTCATGTTTGGGGTTACTCATGGACACAAACATTCACGCCTAAGGTTTTTTAAACTCTGAAATCAGGAGTTCTTACGTTTTCTTGAGCTGGATGTCGCTGCACACATCCTCCTGGAACCTTGCATCTCATTTTTTAACATGTTCTGCTCCACTGCAGTGTGGTTAGTATCAAGATACTACAATTGGCAATCTAAATGTTTAATAACTAAAAGTAAAGCCTGGATGAAAAGGATATATATATACATATGAATTAAATATATCATGGCTTATTTTGCTATTTGTGTTCCAATTTTGTGCAGCTGTTGCACATATATAGTTTCATAATGATTCCTAATCTACTTCCTCTCAAATGTGCTTGGTCAAATTTCAGTTTGACAAACTCCAAAAATATAACAGGATGACATTGATGTTTCTTCTTCCCATAGAGTCATACAGTATGAAGTATGTTCTCTGTTTCCTAAAATCTTCATCTATCAGCTGTGAGCAGACTTAATGTGCAGAATATGAAATTCGGTATCATTGTCTTTCTTCCTCCTAATTACTGGTGCAGATGTTTTATAAATGCATCAGCGCTGCAAAGCTGAAACGTTCACGCATGTTTTAAAGGAAGTGCCACTTACCAAACTAAACAGAGTGAAAAGGTAATACACACTCAGCAGACATTTTTCGCTTTTCTAGCAGACAGATCTTTCTGATGAGGAACATTTAGGGGGGAAAAGTACTGCAGAGCTCAGTGCCAAGCTATTGCTTAATACTCTGTTTTGTTTTCTTGGATAAGAAAAACAATGCGGACATGCTAAGACACGAAGCGCGGCATTGGATCATAGGGCAAAACACAAATAACCTGTTAGGTCTGTATCTTCTGTCATTCATCAGAGGTCATGCCAGGCAGTTTGCCAGAGCCTGTGTTGATAAAGGAGCCATTTTAAGTTGAGCAGGTATCCAGAGAGCGCTGATGGAAATGGATTCCTGGTGGATAACTGGCCTCTGAAGTTTACAAAAAAGACATCTCGTCACTTTTAAGATTAATACTTGTAGTGAGCCAGCCTTTATATGAGTCTCTGGAGCTGGATAGATACACCTTGGAGGAAACCACCTGCATTATTACTCTCGCCCTGAGTGACTATGCTGAAAGGCCATAGCACATCAGGAGATTATGTTGGAGGTTAAGCAGGTGGCGCTGAATGCCAAGTATATTACATTATGTAATATTATAGTAAATAACCTGGAGGAGGTTGAAATTGGCTGATGTGCTGACTGAGTGGAACATGGAGGGGAGATCAGCTGTGGAATCAGCTGAGGGATCATGGGAGCTGGGCATGGAGGCTGTGCTCTGTGATCTTATTATTGTGCTTTGTCTTGCTCGACACTCTTCTCCACTCTTTGCCCGCCGGACTTAGCCCGACTAAGTAGCTCAGCGTCTGTCTAACACACACACTACCACACCTTTAGCACTGCGTGGTTGAATTGGCAAGTTGTCTGGCCGGTTTGTGTGTATGACACACACACACACACACACACACACACATACAAACACTCAAATCTGGAACAATGATCCTCCCATAT
>NC_045747.1:10655850-10670717 GCF_008692095.1 Etheostoma spectabile
TTTGAGCACATTCAATTTGTTTTTAAAAGTTCATATTCTCTTAAATTAACACAAGAACATGTAATCTTTTCTTTTGAAGAGCATGAAAATCACCAAGTGGTTTGAGTTTAACAGTTAAGTGGCTTTCACACCACCACAGCAATGTGTGAAAATATCATGCAAACATCTCTTCCTCCTTTCTCCCTTCTTTTTTATGTATACAGTAAGTAAACACCCTCAAAGATAACGGACAAACATTTTTACAGCTGAATTTTACATGCAGACTAGGTGTGTAGGAAAAAGAGTTGCTGTGTTAGGACCGGGGAGAGGATGCTCAGGTCTTGCTGCAGCGACACCAGGGGATGTGATTTTTGGGTGTATTGCAGAGGAAGTTTTGCCTCCTGTGTGGTGACTCCTGACCCACACCATCCTCTTCCAACCTGCTTTACATCAGTCCTATTGTAGCTCTTATCAAAAAGCTGAATGTTGTGCATACTGTGCATTCAGTCCACTGACCCGTACAGGAGATAACTCTGAGAGCAGCCTGTCTCTGTTAATCTCCATATGCAGTATCTATCCCATAAGTCTATATAGACAGCTTCCTCTTCCTCCTGTCTATCCTTTTCTCCATCCAAATCACCACCTGTCTGTCCATCTGCTCTCTTGTCGCGTACACCTTTGCTGGCCGGCTCTCTGCCTCATCTCAGCTCCTGTGCATTAGTGTTTTGTCAGTCCTGCGTGACTCTCTCGCCTGCTAAGACAACATGGTGTCATCCTGAGGGTGCACCATGGCCCCTCCGATCACACTCTGCTGACTTGCACTCGTACCGCTTCTCATCGTCACTAACATGCACTGACATGGCCCTTTGAAGTCATGGGGAGCAGCGTGGACCTGGAATTGGCCCAACAAAAGCAATCTGATCCTCGGCTGATGTGTTCAAGCATGCCTGCCCCCCCTCCCAACAATGGACTAGGACAGCAGGGGCCCCTTTGCAACTTCTGTGTGTACCTTGGAGTGGACCTGCATGCTTATCATGGTGAACTGGACATCTGATGAGAGACTCTGCTGCAGCAGGTGGATCTTTATAGATATTAGTAAGGATATCTCCACCAATAGTTGTTCCCTCCTTCACTTTAGTTTGTATCATAACACAAAGTCAAAAAAGTGTGTCACATTGTGTATATGACTTGTATTATAATTTATGTTTAGCCTTTTATTTATATCATTTTGTTATGTTTCCATGCATTTGAAAATAAATTATTTATTCTTTATAATGTGCACATTGGCAGCTATTGGGAAAATGACTACAAGATAGATTTAAGATTTGATTTCTTTAAATGTGTTTTTGATCAGAAGATCAATAGGATGCCAAAATCTCTACGAATACATTTGCAAAGATTGAAGCTCACCTCAAACAGTGTTTTTATACAGAGATGGAGGAAGCTTGAGTCGCAAGCCAGACATGCTTTTTGTTATCTTGACATTCCAGCCAGTGTTGTGAGAGTGTGTGCTGTGTGTTTACATTTGCTGATATGTATGCATTAGACAAGTTAGAACAGCTCAAGCTCAGCTGTATGTCTTGTTCTGGACTCAAGGTCTGTGTATCTGTGTCTGGGACTATTGATTGATATTTGAAGGACATACAAGACCTTGTCTATCCAACCAGTGGGGAAACGTCTGGCCTTCAAAGCTACTAGTACAAGGGTTTCATCAAGAAAAGCTCCACGCCATTCAGTTGGTATGTGACATGAATCCATATTCCAATATTGTAAAAGACTAGTGGAAAAGGGAAACAAAATAGAAGAAGGAAATTGTTGAGAAAGAATTTCTAAACCATTATCAACCAAGTCCAGAGGATATCATAGTCTCACTCTGCAATCCATCGTTGTTGCGCAACAAACACGAGTGACACTGCAGTCTTAGACATCTCAAACATGTAATTTATAAACATGTTGTATATATTCCCTTTACATTGAGTAACCTAGTATTGCCTGTGATTGGCGGGTTTAAAACATGATACTGAAGACAAACTCTGGCTGGATGGACTCTATTCACTTTAAATAATTCCTCAGGACATGGAGCACAAACCGGCCTCAAATGTCCCTGTGACTCTGCCAACAAGACTGTTTAGAGGAACCATAGCTGTGTTGTAACTGTGCTCAATTTCACATCATCTTCCATCACTTTTCTGTTTTGGGATCACTCAACACGCTGACAGGACTTCTTTCACACCTCCCCTAAAGCACTTCCTTGTTTTTCTTTTTTACACCAAGTTTACACCAACGCAAGCTTGCAAATAATGTTGCATCGCCAAAACTGAGATCAAGAGTTACCTCAGCGCAGAGCAATGCAGCATGTCCCATCCATTACATCTGGTTCGCTTTAGCTTCAGCATCAACAAGTGCTTCCATCTCAACAGTGCATGATTTTTTTTTTCTCTTACATAAACACAGAGTACATATGGATCATGGAGGATGATCTGCTTCAAAGCTTGAGAACATAGCACCCAATGTATATTTCATGAGGCATTAGACGTCGTCTTATTCGTGCTGGTCTGTTTTGTTTGGGAGACAGAGAGCTGAACAATGGATTCATGTCATAGTGATGGAGGATTAGAATACCTAGAGTCTACAAAAGCCCACAAGCACTCTTTATTCCCTTGAGGGGCCCATTCCTAATTGTATTAGTAATGGGTGATTTTATAAGTAATAATAAGTGATTTTCTGTGGAAGAACTCTTGTTAATTATTTCACAAGAATTTCTATACATAAATAAATGAGTCATGTTTTGGAGGCGGGATGAGAGAAGCAACAGGTACTCTGTCCACATACTAAGATACTGTGGCACGATAAAATGTTTTATGGAGGGGAACCATGATACTCCAACTTCCATCAGAGGCCATGTTGTTTTGGATAATCATCTTTCAACATCAAAAGCAGGTCTGGAACTCACTACCGACCAACTCTACCAAGGCGTTGTGTGTGTTCAGAAGAAAAGAACACATTCACTGAGCCACCTTAACATGGACCTTACCCCATCTATAAAACGGTCTCCGTGTCCTGAACAACGCTCCCTTTGTTCCGCGTGCAAGGAGTGGAAAATGAAGGAGGCCGTGGTCCTATGCTGTAAATCATTTGAAACAGACGGGGTCACAGGTTTTTGTTGTAGTTTATAACAGCTAAGCTTACTCAGTATCAGCCCCATGAGCACTCTCTTCTTGGCCAGCTGATGCTTTCTGTGGAGCTGACGGCAGGTAGCTCGGCAGGAAGCAGGCGCTCGCTCTTGTGACATGTCAAAGGTATTTATTTGCACACACAAAATAGTTCTCTATGGAGGACTCAGAGCTGCCATACATCTCCTGATGCATTCCAGTGAATGACAAATTGTGCTTGGGGCAGATTTTTGAGGGAAGTGTTTACATCTTCAAAAATAGTTTCTTTGTTGTGTTCAATTGCGCATTTTATCAATCTTAGAAGCTATAGTCAATAATGTATACAACAAGTTCAATATCAACTTAAAGGTCAATACTATACCAGTGTTGTGTTCACAGCTTGTTGTCATTAAAAAGCCGCTCTTTCACTTTCCCCACCCAGATTTGATCCTGTTGGTCTGGGGATTGAACCAACAACACAGACTCTCTTCTCTAAGCTTTAGGCCACCACTGCCTAAAAAAGTGTCACACATAATAGATCTGGAGGATTCCCAACAAACCATGTTCCTATACATCTCTTGATACATTCCAGTAGATGAGTGACTGATGAGAAACAGTGAACAGAGAAACAGATTTTTTCCACAGTGTGTACAGCTTTATTTATTATTCCTTTCAAATTCAATATTAAAAGTGTCTTATAGATAGAGTACTTTATTGGCAGGTGTTTGAAACCCATCTTTATCATTTGTACAGGTAGAAACCTGAGAAGTTAACTTGTACTTGTAGGGCAGAGTGGAAATAGCAAGAGACAGAGACAGAGAGAGAAATAATTTAAAAAAGGAGCGGGGGAAACAAAGTGAGCAAATCCATTTTAGCCATATGTGATCCCATCTCCAAAGCAACTCTTTGTGTTTGCAGCAAGCAGTTTGTGAGCTTTGGCAGCGACCGACTCTTCTCACCATGCAAGCCCCTTTCTATCTACCATCCCCAAAAAGACAAGGAGGCAGATAGAAAAAGGGACATGATGAGGGAAAGAGATACAATTGTGAAGTGATGAGGGGAGAGGTAAAGAGAAATTGAGGGAGAAGAGGAAAAATAAAAAGTGATTGGGGCATAGGGAGGTGATGAAGTGAGTGGAGACTTGAGAGGGGAGTTGCAGGACATTCCTGAGCCAGCTGTGGGTTGGAGGGGGAATTCTCACTGAATGCCTGACAAATAAAACAAGACAGAGGCTATTTCAGTATTCCAGGCAAAAACCCACTGGCACATCACAGTGGAATGAGGGGGAAAGAGAGATTTTGGAAGGAAAAAGAGGGCTGGCTAATGAGAGAACCAGCAGGCTGCATGGTCCTGTAAGGCAGACCTAAAACCGCAGCAGTCCAGCGGTTAACCTTTCGCTGCCTCTCCCTCTCCTGTCTCCTCCAAAATGGTGGCAGAAACTGGCAGCAGCAAAAGCAGTTCTTGGGTCCTGCCAGCAAACAAATTCCTCTGCACAGACAGGTGGTGGGGCTGTTTAATAAATACAGGATTTGATGGAGGGAGCCAGTAAAGGAGGGGGGAGTCAAAGGCCATCATAGACTGTAAACAGCAGAGTTGAGCAGCCATAATATGGCTACTGCTCTTCAGGGGATGCAAAATCCTGGGCTCTTCTCATAACTCCTTGTTAATGACTAACCCATTCAACTGAAATGCTGTGGACTATCTAAACACTATTGCTGCTGTGGAATTACTGACCACAGATGGTTCACTACGTTGTGCTGAAGAATAAGCAGATTAAATAGTGAAGTTTAATGATTCTGGTGGAGTGGCTCAAAAGCTGAAAATTGTATTTGATTTCCTCTAAACTTAGACAACACAATATACCAGTGGTTTCATCCCAAGGTTTTATGTTTGACATACCCCCCACACTATCATAACTGTGGATAGAGTTACAAGACGTTTTTCATACAATTTATTGTGTTGTATTATTGGCTACTTGCAGACAGTGGAATAAGATAGACATTTAAGCCACTTAGCCAACAGCCTACTTTTAGCTAACAATTTTACTTACTATGATTGTCCATTACTTATTGGTAACCATTTGAACTATCTGTGCATTATTTTTACTGTAGTTGTTAACCATTTATACTTTAAGCTGAGAAATAAATATTTTTACTGTGTACTTTAAGCTAACAATTGTTTATCCATTACTTTTAGCTAATGCAAAAGATTTTTGATATTACTTTTATCACAACTTTTCTGCTTACTTGTTAACTAGGTTCACACACTTTTCGATGGCAACATGTGGTGTTCAGGTGTTATTCAGATGTGTGGGAGCATATGGTGCAGTCAGCTTATTGTTTATGGGTTAGACCATTTCTAAGTCACACTGAGCAGTAATATAATTGAAAATATATTCTACTCTCCCAAAACCTACCATTAAAAACCACAAAATATAACACAAAGGCTGCTATAAACTTTTCATGATGTTCAATGTTAAGTTTTCAACAATAATTGTGCTTTTATTAGGTTTATTAAATAAACCTGTTCAATATAATTAATTATAAATAATTCAACAGCCCTGCAAAAAATAAATCTTATCTTATAAAGTTTAGGGGGGCAGCACCTCAGCCCATAGGGAGTATGGGTTGGGAACTGGGGAGTCGCAGGTTCAAGTCTCCGTATTGGATTGTAAGCTGGAAAGATGCCAGTTCACCTCCTTGGCACTGCCAGGTGCTCTTGAGCAAGGCACCCCCCCCCCAACCGCTTAGGGTGCTGGTCCAGCACTGGCAGTCAACTTACTCTTACATCTTCCTATTTGTGCATGAATAGGTCCTGAGCATGTGTGTGTGTATTTCAGGCCTGTGTGTAGTGATTCTAACAAAACAGAGAGTAAATTGTAATTTCACCATTGGGGATCAATGAACAGTATACATTATAATTATTAATTATTAGTTTCACATAACAGATAGAGGCCAGAATAGCAAAACAGCTTTTTTTCCCCTACCCTTGCTCACTTTAAGAATCAGTTGGCGTTGTTTCCTATCTATTGACACATCAGTTGCAAACTCACACTTTGTGATCCAAATGTCATTTTGTGCACCCACATTCATGAGCCAAGTGAACCCATGGTGAACTTAAACTAGATGAGTTGGCGTACCTGAATGTCAGAGTTTCTTCAAGATACTGTCATAAATCATAGGAAAAAAACTGAAAGGACCACACAAAACAAAAGACTTCAACAAGTCATAAAGGACACATGCTTATAGTGCCGTTGCATTGTGTTTATCTTTATGGATTTTCTTGCCACCATGACAAACACTTGCTATTGTTTCATCCACATACAGAGACTTGCCTTTTCACCACAATTAACACAGTGTGTTAGTGTGTGTGTTAATAGAAAGGGCTACACTGACAGCAATTAATGATACATGACAAACTAAGTCACTTGGATGAATTCCACAACAACATGCAGTGGGCAGACTGCACCATGACAGTAATAACAAATTTGACTCCTATTAACAATGTAGATTAATTTGTGGTCATGGGACAACTTGTTACACACATGATTTATGTCATGTGTTTGGACCAATCAGTGTAAACTGGACAGTATTGCGTCACCAGTTGTCTCGGTCAAGACTCAGGGGCCATTCAGGGCAGCGGTAGCTGAGGTGGAGAGGCAACACATCCGCCGCTGCCTTCCAAGTTCTTTTTGTGTCATGCAGCAGAAGGCTGGGGATTTCCGATGAGCAGCACTCCACTGTTGCCACCCAGGGACAGAATTGATGACCATGTATGTCAGCGGGCCACCACATCACAGCCTCCCTCCCGCCAAAGTCTTTGTGATCTTCCCAAGCTTGCATGTGCTCCTGCACGCGCTTATTCCCCCACCCCCTTTAACCACATAGATGAGAGGAGAGGATAGGAGAAAAGGGAAGAGGGGTGATCATGTCATAGGGGGAATCCCACATCCTGTAATTATATCTTCTTGCTTATCTGAGGAACCTCAGAAAAATATGATATGACTTAAGGGGGACATCAGTGACGATACTGCTACTTTGACACTGGGCACATTCATTTTTATGTGGAGAAAGAACTGATAAACAGTTCAGTCTAGAGCAATGTGCACACTTCCTTTACTCTAGACTGTATGTCAAAAGCCACTTCCTAGACTTGAGTTATTCATTTAGGATGACAGCTCTGGTAGACCACTGCAACCGCATCCAATCTGCATCCAATGTCCTTTCTACTCCATCTACTCATCCCAAATCTCTCCTCTCTCTCCTCTCTCTCTCTCTCTCTCTCCTTCCTTAGCACTTGAATTGGTCTGTACACACTACAAATCATTGACAGTTTTAAAGGATGGTAGTTGTGCGGTGATCTCCGATAAACCATCTGAGGACATTAATGTGGACAGCGAATGTGCCTCATGGAAAAAGCCCTGTGGAGGCAGAAGGGTTTAGTCCCCGCTCTATACACCACATCACTGATGGAACTGATTAAGTATGTTGGAGTGTAATTCCACCCCCCTCGGTCTGGCTCTTAAAATAGAGAAATAGAGAGAGGAGGGCGTCTGGACCAGAGCAGAAACTTGTTATTAGGCTGATGTCGACCCATGACCGCACCAGCAGGAACTGCCATGTGGGGGAGAGGGGCATGGCATCACTCACTCAGAAGCCCCCCTTCCCCTGCTAAAACTCTCATTTTCCTCTTGTACCTCCAACCTTTGGTTTTTGTGTGTATTCTTGATTTCAATGACATTCCTTACATTTTGACGTAAACACAAACATGCACACATGTACCCAGAACAACAGAAGACGGGTTTTGAGTCATGTTTTGGTTTGTTCAGTATCTTTAAACATCTAATTCACAGTGCTGATTTATATGAAACATGTGTTTTGAGTGCTCTAACTGTGAGTGAATGGCAGCTCTGTAACTAGTGTGATATTTATCATGTTAATAACCCAAATGGGCCTGACACAGTGTAACCGCTCTGGTCATTGTGTTCAGTAGAGGCTGGTGGGAAATGAGGCATGGACAGCTGAAAGATTTCAAAGGAAGCAGAGGTTACGCTTCTCTAACCACCTGAAAGTTACAGCTTTCAGTCCTGTAATTTAGGCTGTTGCTAAAATACAAGGAGATTGCTACAATAACAGCAGAAATTGTCATAAAAACTGGCACTCCGGTGTTTTTAGAATCGGGCTAACAGAAAGACAGGAAGCTTTTGAACTCAAGGCACTGATTTGTCCCGCTGAAGTTAAGCAGACAAGACTAAAACACTGGCCTCAACCACATTTGAGATGTTATAACTCTTGCTACACAGAAAAACAAACAGGATTATTGAAATGTGAAAGGGTGTTGAAAACATACCTACTTGACAGAAGTAACCTATGGGTCAAAATTGAGTTTGGTAGCTACCTGAAACCTCACAAAAAGTGGTTTGGATCTGTCTTTGAGGTCCACAAAGAACAGTAAATGTGGAATGTGGATATTTTGCAGTGTTATTTTATTCCTCAATGACAGTAAACTTAATTTTTTTGAGAACAGCTCCACCAAAACATGGTGGCAGCCTTGTGCATTACAGTACAGGAGAAGATAACTGCGAAGACGCTGTCAACATAAGACAAAGAGACTTAAACAGCCACTGTATCATCTGATTTGAGAGTCCTGTGATAATCTCTAGGCCTTGCAGTTAAAAAGTGTCCTGCCTGTTTATTATTGTGCGTCACAAGTTAAAGACCAGCCACGGTTAATTGCTGCAGCCTTATCACATGCTCCAACCACAAACTAGGGACTGCCTATGACCTAGTTCAAACTGCTAATTGGTAGTCTTTCAATTTGACAGGAAAAAAATAACTTTGTGTTGCTCCATGCAAGCAGTCATTGAAAGCGGTCATCTGACTGCATGGCTGAGGCCAGTAGATGCGCACACAGATACGGAGGATGTGTGAGTGGAAAATGAATCATATCAACTGAAACTTGAACTGATACTATCTGTTGTGACTCATCTGTTTTTCTAATGACTAATGAAAAACCATTATTGCTATTTTAGTATTGCTTAATACACGTCTCTTGTGTTGGGTCAGACAAATTTCTCTCCAGCAAAATTTTTCCACTTAAACTTCAATTGACAATATTTATGAATTCATTTCACAGAATAAATGTATTTGGGCTGAGGTTTTATGTTACTTCTGGCTGCCATCAGAGCTGATGATTTTTTTTCTCATAACGTGGACATTGGAATAATGGGTACAATTTTCAACAACTGGGAAAAGAGAAATGGAATGCAAATACCTGTTTAAGCCAAGACCTTAAAATAAAAAAGTAAACGCTGTCAAACACAATTTTTGTGAAGTGGAATGAACTCAATCTGACCATGTGCACCTCTGATGGGATGGGTTGATATTGTAGCAATAAGCTGCAATCACAGTGTTTCTGACCTCCACGGCAAGCAGCCAAGTCCCTTGCCAAACACTGCAAGCAGATCCAACTGGGTCCAGAGTTGACCCACAGGCCCACAATAGGACCTACACTATGTGACATATGTTTTTGATAGCTAGCTTTTGGTTGTTGTTGCAAACCACAGTTTTGGCTACTCAAAGTTTTACCCTGGAAGAACTGCTCTCCTGCAGCCTCTAAAAGACCCTCACTGAATCCTAAATCCCAGCAATTTAAGACAACTTGTCTAACTTGTGGACTTGGCTCCCCACCTTATACCTATCCCCCACCCCAAGGCCCTTTTCTCCCGGCACTGGAGTCTCCAGAGCAACCACCTCCCTGCTGTGTCAGCCCTCCCAAAGGCTGATCCCAAGGAACAGCCGTTAATCTGAGGGGGAACGTTGGAGAACGTCTCCTTTTAATTATCAGCAAACTCAGAGCCGAGTTGGATAATGGATTCCAAATGGTGAGCTTGGGCAAGAGCGGGTTGCAGGGTTGGAGGAGGTGGCCGCAGAGAGAACACAAGATCAAGAAGAGGAACAAAGATATGATTCCTTCTCATGTACTGACCTTTGGCTGCCCCCACGCTTGTGTGCTTTGCCACAGATTGAGACCAGATTGACTGCGTTAGCCCGGGAGATGACTAAGTGACAGAATAATCTCACTTACAGAATCACACACAGCCCAGTGGGGCTACAGTACAGCTTTCCTCAGGGACATCTATCCTGGCTGTAGATATCTTATATGCTCCAGAGATCTTTTACTCAAGCTGATATTGCTGATAGAACGGCACCTCTCTACTCAGAAACTTCATTTACGGTTTCTGAAAATGGGGAGCTGGAGCTAGCAACTCTCTCCATCTTTTAACTAACACAACTTTCCCTCAGGACCAGAAGCCCATCAGCATTTATCTTCACAGAAAAGTTGAATGAGTTAGAACCATAATCTTTTATGTGCTGTCCTCCTCTCTATTCCCAGGACACACTGGGGGCTCTGCAAGGACAGGGAGATCTTACAGCTCGAAGGCTTAACAGCAAAGCAAAAATAAAACAATCACACAAAAACAAAACACAAGCTAATCATTATGGCTCCAAATACATCACATATAGATTCACACACAGAGACTACAGGACCACCCCTGAGAGCTGACCTGGCCATGCCCCCTGCCGCTCAGTGCTGGCGTGTGTCCAGAACAAACTGGGCCTCTCCGTAGGGAACCGTGGAGGCCTGAGGCCGTGCTGCTTAGCAGGCGCCGAGGGGGCGGCAGGATGCCATTGGCGACTGCTGCCTGAGCTTCTGGGAATGGTGTCACTCTCACCGGAACCCCCATCCTCACACCAGCCAGCTCCTAGGTTCAGGGCCGTGCAGAGGTCGAGAAAGAACAGCACTCCTACGAACAAGCAGCTGGATTCGCTGTCATGGATGAGCTCACTTTGGCCACCATCCAAACAAGAGGCGAGCTAGGCCCATGAGCCAGGCCCCTGACGTTTGGGCTGTCTCTATGAAGTCACACTCTGAGTATAGATCAACACAGAGCAGCGCACTGCACACAAGGCCACAAACAAAGTCTTGAGACTGTCTAAGGTTCAACCAAGGCCAGAGTGATGACAGGAAGACAAGTTACTTCTTACAGACGGATGGATTGGTAACAGAAAAAAAGGAAGGAAACACATTTGATTAGAAACTACAATGAGGGCAAGGAGGTATGCAAGAAAAAACAGCATGTTTGGAAGGCTAAATTCTGTCTTATCATACCCATAAGCAGGCTACTGTGAACAAATAGAAACAAATTCTATCTAACAGAAAGACCATAACAACTGAAAGTGATGCTAAGTAAGCAGATGCAGCACAAATGAAGATATTTCCCGGAAAGCAGAAAGGAAGTCTCAGCAGGCCTCTTGATGTCAGTTTAACCCCACAGACCAGCTGGACGGCAACCTCTTTACCTGCTCCCTTATGCAATCATCACACACTGTTAACTGGCCAGACAGACATTGTATACACACATATTACAATTATTGTAAATGTGAAATGAATGATGCATGTGAACCTGGGAGGTGTTGGAGGTGATAATGGCTGACAGACTTCTGCAAGACAACAGCAACAAGGAAGGAAGGCTAATTGGAGGTATTACGCTCCAACAAGGCCAGTCCTCAGAAAACACAAGCAAAAAAAAAACTGTGTATCAGGTCTGAACATCGTCTACATTTTCAGGCTTGCTCAATCTAGTTTAGTACACTTCTTACAGACAAGTGTCCCTCTAAACCAATAGGGAACGAGGAGAAATAGCAAAGGTCAACAGCTGAATATTTCTATTCAATTAGCCAAATTATTTATAAAAATCTGTGTATGCTGCATATATAAGAACACACTGCCCATTACCTGTGGTCTGTAAAAGGACTTAGGCTTAGCAATTAACCCACATTCTAAAACTTACCCAGCTGGCTCCATTTCCAAATGACTATAATTCCAAAAAACATGGCAATTTGCTAGGCAGAGAGCGCATGCCTGGTGTGCTGCTGATTATGGCTTTTTGGAAACTTATAAAGACTGTGGTTTCCTGGAGGGAGACCGCATCAGCTGTCATATTCATAATTATAGCATTTCTGCTATTTCTATCAATCATGTAATTATCGTATCTCTGCTATTTCTATCAGTCATATAATTATCATATTCAGTCATTTCTACTAGAAACTGTTTCTGAAATATCCTAAAGTGTTCTATAAAGTCCAAATTCCAAGACAAGCATATATGTATGTTGATTTTCTTTTCCACCTCATTTTCAGCACAAGCTTTGCTTTGAGTGCTTGAGTTGTGAAAGGCACTACAGACTTATGATCATTTGTTTGTGGAGAAAAACAAGTCTGAGCACAAGAGGTGTCCGCTGCTGTCTTTATATTAACATTTCATACAGGTATGACGCAGCCTCCACTTAACACACACAGCGACTTTTCTGTCTAGAGCTCCCTTGTCCAATTGCAAACTTGATATAGAAAAATAAAACCTATCACTTAAAAACATAAGTCTACCTTAAAAGCACTTCATAATGATTTGTTTAAACTTAGTTTAGAGGGCTGTAAGAAGTCCTGAGCTCAAAGCCAATCTCGTTGTAACAGCTGTTCCACAGTACCCCCACTTCGTACATTAAGGGCAATTAAGGCCTAAGCTCCACTAATGAACCGGGCTAACAAGCTGGAGGAGGGTTGTAGCTCCCACACCAGGTGTTGAGGCCATACACAGGAAGTCCCAGCAGGAGTAACACATGGGAATAATAAACTTTCTCAGCAGACAACAGCTCCATCTCAGGGCTACACAACTCCGAAAATACGATAAAAGCTTCAGTGTATAGAACTGAAGCTTAATACAAGTTAAGTTTAACCATAAATAGGTGTAATTCAGAAGTACCTCTTAACTGTTATCAGGAACAAGTTAAAAATTATTGTTTAAAGTCAGTTTCCAGCAGCAAGAATCCCAAATTTCTGCCAACGACCCCCAGATTAAAAAGTTGCTGCAAAAGACATTATGTACAGTGAATCATCACATTTGCAATCAAGTTATAAAACTGCATGTGCCATGATAGTAGATTTTACTGTATGCGTATCATCTAAATACAGCAGTGCTGCCATCTCATAGAAGTAAGTTTGTTTTAAAAACAGTGATTATTTCAGATTTTCTTTCTGTTTTTGCCCAGTGTGTAGCATGCACTCGCTTCCTTTAACCCAGAAAACTATTTGATTGAGACAAAACGATTGGATAAACAAAAGGTTATCTAGAGGGCAACTAGTGTAATTTTTGTCTCTGTGTCCACAACAGTTGATACATTGATTGTGAAAGGGGTAGTAATTATAATTGTATTTGCTTCTGTGACATTGATAACAATCAGCAGATCATGAGGGAAATTAGAAACACAGTTTTTCTCTGGGCAATAACAGTAACAAGTCTTCTAACAGAGCCTAACTTTTATACCTGGCAACTGCACAATCACTCACATTGACCTCTGCCGAACGAAACAATTATGAACCATTATCTAAATTATGAGCTCTGAAAGGTCTATAACCTGCTGTTTATTTATTTTGCAATGATCTGAGAGTGATGATGTACCCAGCTAACAATATGAATAACAACTAGGGATGCACTAACACCACTTTTTGTCATCCCAAGTACTTGAAGCGCCTATATTATGCTCATTTTCAGGTTCATAATTGTATTTTGAGGTAGTATCAGAATAAGTTTACATGGTTTCATTTTCAAAAAACACCATATTTTTGTTGCACTGCACATTGCTGCAGATCCTGTTTTCACCCTGTGTGTTTAGGTCTCTGTTTTAGCTACAGAGTGAGATATCTCACTTGTTTTAGCTACAGAGTGAGACAACTCACTTCTATACAACCTTTGTTTGGAGTCACACATGTGCAGTAGCTAGGTAAGATTACATCAGCTAGATAACTCTTTCTCCAACTTTGGTCAGTACAAGGCAGGATTAGCTGGGAGACTTCTTCTAAAGAGACATGGAAGTAGTTCTTTTGTAGATTATGGTGAACTAGTGTGTGTTTTGCAACTGAGAACGAGCTAGCATTCTAGCGCTAGCATGTGCTACGGTTAGTCACAGCGTCTCGGCTAGTGACGTGGAAAGCCCTGCAGATTTTGAACAGCTCACCCAGAAACTGAAGGCAGAGGACATCCAGAAACCCGTATCTCACTCATAACAGCATGGATAGGTTTTTTTCAAACTTGTATGCTTGTGGAAGCACCAGAGACACAAAATAACACCCAAAATCCCAGAAAGGTTTTTTTTTCATAATATGGGCACTTTAATATAACAATAACCAGAACAGTGGAAAGTGCAAAGAAGTCTTTCCTTATATCACACCAACTTAAGTCAATGAGGGAGCTGCCCCCTCCCTTCCCCTCTACTCTAAAAGGCCACCATTGTATTTGAGGAATTGCCATGGCTACTGCCAGCAAACTGTAAGCCTTTTAAAATTATTAGCATTCCGCTCTACCCAAAGCACTGTAGCAAAGCTGCTCACTTTACCATCAATCCGTCCTGAGAGAAACACATGATTTCTTTCATTAGAAACTCCAGGAATTTCCATCTGGCTGGGAATTAATTAAAGTCGAATTATGGGCCGCAGCAATATTGGGACCAGCCAGACAAATTTAACAACACCCATGGAGGGTAAGAGTGAATGTGGCCTTGTTAATGAGCATGGTAAGAGGCTAGCAAAGCCACTTGTCAGAGGCACAGTTATTAAGACAAATAACAATGTCAAGAGCTCATCGTGTTCAATGTATATTTTTATATATATATATATATAT
>NC_045747.1:10670727-10673827 GCF_008692095.1 Etheostoma spectabile
ATATATATATATATATATATGGGACATCCCAGGCGTTTTCACCCCAATTCGGTGGTGCAATTACACACAAAGTCATTGCAGAGGCACAAAGATACAAATCCCGAAATCGAACGATTAAAGCTACACAATTATTTGCTTCGGTGTGAACACACTGTGGGAGTATTGGTAACCACTGAAACAAAGCAAAGTTTAATTCAATTAAAGTGTGGCTTTAAATTGAAATTACCTTAAAGTTAGCATCACTTTTCCTGATTCTGTTCATACAAGTACATCATGTTAAGATTTAATTTTATTGATCAGACACAAACATAAATGAGCAGTATTTTTATACTGGCATGTTTTTGTGTTATGGTGCAGATTTTTCATACTGGAGTTTTTCATCAATTACAAGAGCTGTAGTAAGCCAAAAAAATGGGATTAGCATAGCAACAATGTTCAACCCAGTTTTATGAGAGTCCAAATACACATCAGTTTCTATGGGATAAACCTAGTTACATTAATCATATTACAGAAAAATGTAATGCAATATAGTGATTACTAGCCTGGGGAGTTTCTGCAATGTAGGAACAATCAGTGACCACCTAATTCAAAAATAATGCAACATTTGTATCTTTGTTAGTGTGAGAAAGGGAAACTTGCAGAGACAATGTGGCCACTATCAGACTCTAATGAGAAAGCCTGGACCAATATGACACAACAGGCTCTGTTTCACAGGCAACAAGGGAGGCTCCACTATCAGGCATGGGACTCCTGCAGTCACTGGCACCTCCACCGATGCAGAAAAAGTAGGTCTGCATGGGACCCAGGGGGAAGTAGGGCCCCAGTGACATTCCACAGTTTGTGCCAAAACAGCTAAATGGCAACCATTTCCCTGGAGTCTACGCAAACTACAGTTTTGGTTTCACCCATTAGTGTTGTTCCAGGTACAGGTTACAAGTAAACAACTCTATTGAAACCATTTCCAAAGTCTCACTAGACTGTGACATGAATTGGACATGTGAGAAAGGTGTCATAAACAGAAAGCTACAATGAAAGCTTTATATACAGGTGTGCTTTGGGTTTGGAAGTTGTACTAACAAAACCAAGTGTGTCGACGGTGTGCTGTTTTTTTTTTAGTTGCACATTTTTCTGGTGCGCAAGAATTTTGTAGTAATAATAGCAAAACGGGGAAAAAGACTGATGTGATGGTTCTGTCCATCGTAAATTCTTACAGGATGTGGTCCACCTATAGCTGGTGCTCACAGCCACCGGTGATCAGGAAACCTGGACAGGGCTCTGCTGAAAGACAGTGGTCAGAGTTAAGTTCAACATGGTGATAAAACATAAAATGTTTGCCGTTTGTATCTGCCCTCAGACATCCTGGTTACCTTGGAAACCACCTGTGGCCTGGGGACTCCTAACCAATCACAAAGCTGATTCCGGTGGGTTCGTACTGTGGCAAGGTCACTCTCCCTGAAACAAACACCCAGCATGACAACGTGCCACATACATACCAAAAGCATTTTACACCAAATAATAACTGCATCCATTGTGACCACTTACCAATTAGTATCACTTAGCAGGGTCATGACATCGTCCAACATTTCTGGATTCATGACATCATCGTAGGTTAGCAGCATCTCGTACATCTGGCTGGCTGTTGTCTTTCTGATCTTCAGATGTAAGAAAGGAACAGTAAGTAATTGTCCGGTTGTAGCTGTTGTTACACAAAGCAAAGTAAACAATCAAGACTAAGAGTCTACAGCCATGCTGGGATCGTAGTGACCAAAAATGCTAATTCAGCATGCTTACGGGCTCACAATGATAATGCTAACATGCTGATGTTATGATATTTACCATGTTCACCATCTCAGTAAAGCATGTTAACATGCTAACATTTGCTAATTAGCACTAAACACAAAGTACAGCTGATGGCTAAGGCTGATGGGAATGTCAATATTTGGTCATAAACCAAAGTACTCGACGAATTAAAGTATTGACCTGGTGATGGTGCTAGATAAAATGCCAGGGCATCACTAAAATTAAATGACAACTTAAGTTGTTACAATTCATACTGATGGGGGACATCATTGTCCAAACCAAATTTTATGTCAATCCATTGTCGAGCCATTTCACTCAAAACCACAAATGTCAGCTTCAAGGTGGCGCTGGATAAAAAAGTCAGGGAACCACCAAAGTCATTAGGACCATGAATGTCAGTGCAATTGATCCGATGGTTGTTGACATCTCTCAGTCGGGACCAAAGCAGTGGACAAACCAACCAAATATCTGACATTGCCACACCTAGAGCTAAACTGCCAGCGTGGTTAAAAACAATGCAATACAATACGGTTACTGGCAATTTTAGCAAGGATAAAGACAATTTTGACTTGCATTTGGAGAGTGTGAATTTTTTTAACATAAACCAGAGTGGATGTATTTTTTAAATGCCGAAAGAGCTTGTCAGTGGTTTCATACATCTATTTAGACTGGATGAGTGTTGTGAACTTACCACAGGGTAGGAATGGCAAAGTAGCATCAGCAGCTGGGACAAAACTTTCTTTCTCACCTCACCCTGGAACTGGATCAACCCACAGAAGCTGCAAAACACCAAACAGCACAGTCAACATGGATGATATTTTCTACCTCAGTCTAGTATATAATGTGTTAATGAGATGGAGACTTACACAGTTACACAGGCGCGTAGCTTGGAGATATCTTTAGTCTTCTTGCATTCTTTGCAAAGGGCCAACAGGTCCACACAGAACTGATGGCTAAGAAAAATAAAAACCGAAAGGCTTTAGCTCTCACACATATCAATGACTTTCCTTTTCTATTTTTATTAACAAAGCTGTTGCAACACTCACTTCTCTTGTGTGGTGAAGATTTCAAAGCAGCTGTTAGCAAGAATCTGATCGAGCATCTTAAGAAAAGGAATAGACACCCTATAAATAGGAAAAGAAAAAAAAAGAATGTTTAAGAATGAATCCTTTAATGTACTGATAAAACTAGCAATAGATAGATGAAGAAAATGAATTGGAAGATCACTCTACACATATATAGCACTTTTTAATGGTCCAATATGCAATATATTAACTGTAATAAATCCAAAAATGACCCC
>NC_045747.1:10673837-10674861 GCF_008692095.1 Etheostoma spectabile
CAGATATTAAGGAAACATGCAAAGTTGAAATACTATTGTTTCTGACAACAATGCTAATGTCAGTATTTTCATCTATTGTAATTACCGATCCGTAACAGAATTTCTGTTTGTGTTTTGGCCTGTGCGTGTTGTTACCAACTGCCCAGCTTGACAGCCAGGCCGGATTGTCAGATAAACCTGTAAAGATGTAATACCAGCGCACTATAGCTGTAATGTTATCACAGCCATGAAAGCATGTTTCTGAGTTGCGTGACCAGAGAAGTAACAAACCCGGGTAAATATTGGAGATGTATTTGAAAGATTGAGACAATTTAGAGCCCCAAAGGACGCCAAGTTGGCTGATTTCCTCCTGAACA
Organism: Etheostoma spectabile; assembly: GCF_008692095.1. Taxonomy (NCBI): domain Eukaryota; kingdom Metazoa; phylum Chordata; class Actinopteri; order Perciformes; family Percidae; genus Etheostoma; species Etheostoma spectabile. The sequence continues at coordinate 10,674,194 of NC_045747.1, forward strand.
GGTAAGCATTAGCTACACGTTAATTTATCACGGCTACTAGGGACGGGCATGTTATGTCATTTTAACATTCGCATACTCACATTGAATTATATAGCTATAGCTTCTGAGTTGTTTACATACTCGCAAAAACAATTGAGACTGGTCCTGTCTAACGCCGCCATGCCAAACCTGCTAACTGCTAATGTTACCGGAGGACCATGCCAGCGGGCTGCGGCTGTTTACAACATGCAGCGTGTTCAGCGGTCCGTAGCCGACAGCGGTGAGTCATTTTAAGCCAAGAGAGGGGGCGGTAAATTGGGAGGAGAGGACCGTGAGTTAGCAGTGTGATTAGCAATTGTTGCCATAATTCTAAATCTATAAAATGCGTATTTCTGTCAGGTGGAAGAGGACGGCGAGGTTGTAGAATTTTTAGCGTATCCTACTCTAATTCTAAGCTGAGGAAGTGTGTCTGTCAGTGGGGTACACAGCTCCACGCGAGTATGGGCTTTTATGACTGTCAATATAGCCAGCATCTAACGTTAGCTACTACGCTGTGCTGTGAAGTAATATGTAAGACAAGCGTCTAGCAACATTGTTGGGAATGCTGTAGTCTCAGCCTGGCAACCAAAGTGAACTTTGAGTCTGGGGAGGAGGGGGAGTGGGAGACGACTCTCTCCAGTATTTTGAAT